>NC_138870.1:30771557-31352557 GCF_965194805.1 Balaenoptera borealis
GATACCAGCCCAACTGCGTTTCTCCACACCCTCGCTAGAGGACATGGTAGTGACCAGGGGTAGGTTGAGAAACGGGAGCCACTGCTGCTGCAAAGAAAATCAGAAGTGATCAGTCCCTGCTGCTGTACCCAGTCTCCGGCCAGAATTTCCCTCTCTCGTGTCTCTCCCAGTTTCCGGCGGAAGACCTTTAATCTACTTGACATCCAAAACACAGCCTTGGCCCATCACCTCTATGAGTCCCTAGAGAAGGGACACTGGCTGCAAAAGCAATTCCTGGAGCGGACGGCTGCAGCACATGAGGAAGTCTCTTCACCGTTTCCAGTGAAAAGAGGAGAACCCGAAAGTAATTGCAGTCAGGATCCTCTCCATCTCTCCCTTCCACCACAGAGAAAACATTTCCTGCAGTCTGTCACTTCTGAGGCTTTAATGGAAATAGCGTTCAAGGTTTGGGAAAAAATAATCTAATATAAATTGGTTAAAAACCCGCCCGCCTTGGCAACCCCTCTTGGACCCCATTTATACTGCGTGTTTCGACCACACTGAACTCTAGCCCTGTGATACTTTTATCTAGATTAGAACAAGGCCAAATACTTAGGCAGAGTGATCAGGAGACCTAGAACCACGTTCTGTATACCAAGACTAGACTCACATCAACCCAGTCTCCTGGGACACCATCTGCTCAACTCTCCAGTCTCAATAGCACTTCAACACCCCTCTTGGTTCTTCCGGTCTTCCCATAAATATGGCCCCACCCTGTCCCCTAGTACTCAGCAGCGCAGAATGGGATGTGTCTGAGGGGACCGATATAGATGTCTGCATGACAGCACAGAGGTGCCTGGGTTTGAAGGTGCGGTTCAAGAGTGGCCCTCTTCCTCCAAATGCTCCATTTACCATTTGTCAACAAAAATGCACTTGTCTTTGGCTAAGAGGCCAATCGGGAAAGGGTCTGAATGGAAGCATCCTGTAGCCCAAAGGGGAAGGCTACATTTATAAAGATCAGAAGCATCCTGCACACTTGTCCAGGGATGACCTTTCACTTGTCCTCAGCATTGAGCACTGTGGGTCCCTGAAGGTGTCCCAGGTCACTGGTATTACTTACAGCTGGGAATTCGCTCAGGTGTATGTGGTGGGCAGGCCGCACAGGGATATGTGGCAGCCAGGGGAGGTTGTGTGTACACCATGCCTCCTGTACAGATGCCCCATTTCAGTGAACATGCTGCACTGCCCTCTCAGGGAACAGAGGACAGGTTAGAGGAAATACAGAAGATCTGGTCAGACATCCTCTCTCAGACAACCAAAGAGATTGGTATCTGGTGGAGAACTGTCAGGGAAGTTTCTCTGAGGGCAGCACGTTGGCATAGTTACCCTGCCATGGCAACTGTGAGAAGGCCTGTGAGGGCATCATTACCCAGTGAGGTCATATAAGGAACCTGTGACTTGAGGGGCAGGCTTCAGGAGGAGGGGCAGTTTTGTGGAGGAGAGCAGGGGGGAGGCAGAGGTACTCTTCATGGCCCCTCACACCTGAGCCTCCCCGCCCATGCCCTAGTCTAGTAGACAACCCATGCGGGGCGTTCCACTGGGCTGGCACAGCCCCAGGGGCCCAGGAGGGCAAGAGAGACCCACATTCTGAGATTGGCTTGAGAGGCAAGATTAACGTAAGAGACAGCTAGGTTGTATGGCACTGACCCAAAGAGGCAGAGATTTGTGTGGACTGGGGAATCAGGGAAGGCTCCTTGGCAGTGGGCCTGAAGGACAAGTGAGATTTAGACCCATGGGGAAGAGAGGGAAGACATTCCAGTTTAGGAAGAATAAAAGCAAAGACACACTCTCCTCGACCTTGTCCTGCCCCAAATATAAATTCATAGACCACTCCCATTTTCACAACTGAGGACTGAAGAAAACCAAGAGGTTAAGGGGCCTACCCAGTGTTACACAGGTGGTGGAGAGGTGTTCTGCTCAATGGTTAGGTTCATGTTGGGGCTCCGCATTTACAGCTGATAGGAATGTGAGGACAAGCTCATGCCATTTCAAACATTTCCAAGTGATACTGAGAGAGATGTTGAAGGTGCAAAATGAGGGTGCTGAATGACCTCACAAAGTGGGAATGGTGGGCCCATTTTGATATGAAATTCAAAACAAGTTCATGACCAAAGGAAATAATACAAAATGACAACATAATCATTACACTCCCCTCTCCCTTAGAAGTAAAAATCAGTATACCCCTCTCTCTCTCCAGCATGAAAGGATGAGATAAAGGCTCAGCAGCAGCCCCCGTGAAACACATGGTCAACACTGTGAAGAGGTGTTACTAAGACGATTTGGTCCGACGCAGAGATGGAAAGAGACAACTCTGCCCTTAGCCTGATCAGGCCCATAGGAAGGAACCATATTGGGGGAAGCCTTTGAGAGTGTGGCAATGAGAGGGGACCTTATTTGGGAGGGGACTCCCTGTTGCCGATCTTGAAAATGCAAAGATGGGACATTCGTTTAATGGGGCTGTTGCAGAGTGGATGCGCCCAGAGGTTGGGCCACCCTGCTTGAGAATCAAAGCACCTTCAAGTCCTAAACTGCTTGAGTGCTGCAATCGCCGGATTTGGGGTCTGGGGCAACCCAGGTCTTCGTCCGAGATTTCCGGAGAGCGCTTTCTCTTGGGAGCACGTCTGGGGACTGGCTTCTCTGCTTCCACTTTTGCTGGCTTGGCCAAAGGAACCTCCGCGTAGGCCCGGTAGCCACCAAGCAGTCAGTATGTCTCCCGATACCAGCCCAACTGCGTTTCTCCACACCCTCGCTAGAGGACATGGTAGTGACCAGGGGTAGGTTGAGAAACGGGAGCCACTGCTGCTGCAAAGAAAATCAGAAGTGATCAGTCCCTGCTGCTGTACCCAGTCTCCTGCCAGAATTTCCCTCTCTCGTGTCTCTCCCAGTTTCTGGCTGAAGACCTTTAATCTACTTGACATCCAAAACACAGCCTTGGCCCATCACCTCTATGAGTCCCTAGAGAAGGGACACTGGCTGCAAAAGCAATTCCTGGAGCGGACGGCTGCAGCACATGAGGAAGTCTCTTCACCGTTTCCAGTGAAAAGAGGAGAACCCGAAAGTAATTGCAGTCAGGATCCTCTCCATCTCTCCCTTCCACAACAAGAAAACATTTCTTGCAGTCTGTCACTTCTGAGGCTTTAATGGAAATAGCGTTCAAGGTTTGGGAAAAAATAATCTAATATAAATTGGTTAAAAACCCGCCCGCCTTGGCAACCCCTCTTGGACCCCATTTATTCTGCGTGTTTCGACCACACTGAACTCTAGCCCTGTGATACTTTTATCTAGATTAGAACAAGGCCAAATACTTAGGCAGAGTGATCAGGAGACCTAGAACCACGTTGTGTATACCAAGACTAGACTCACATCAACCCAGTCTCCTGGGACACCATCTCCTCAACTCTCCAGTCTCAATAGCACTTCAACACCCCTCTTGGTTCTTCCGGTCTTCCCATAAATATGGCCCCACCCTGTCCCCTAGTACTCAGCAGCGCAGAATGGGATGTGTCTGAGGGGACCGATATAGATGTCTGCATGACAGCACAGAGGTGCCTGGGTTTGAAGGTGCGGTTCAAGAGTGGCCCTCTTCCTCCAAATGCTCCATTTACCATTTGTCAACAAAAATGCACTTGTCTTTGGCTAAGAGGCCAATCGGGAAAGGGTCTGAATGGAAGCATCCTGTAGCCCAAAGGGGAAGGCTACATTTATAAAGATCAGAAGCATCCTGCACACTTGTCCAGGGATGACCTTTCACTTGTCCTCAGCATTGAGCACTGTGGGTCCCTGAAGGTGTCCCAGGTCACTGGTATTACTTACAGCTGGGAATTCGCTCAGGTGTATGTGGTGGGCAGGCCGCACAGGGATATGTGGCAGCCAGGGGAGGTTGTGTGTACACCATGCCTCCTGTACAGATGCCCCATTTCAGTGAACATGCTGCACTGCCCTCTCAGGGAACAGAGGACAGGTTAGAGGAAATACAGAAGATCTGGTCAGACATCCTCTCTCAGACAACCAAAGAGATTGGTATCTGGTGGAGAACTGTCAGGGAAGTTTCTCTGAGGGCAGCACGTTGGCATAGTTACCCTGCCATGGCAACTGTGAGAAGGCCTGTGAGGGCATCATTACCCAGTGAGGTCATATAAGGAACCTGTGACTTGATGGGCAGGCTTCAGGAGGAGGGGCAGTTTTGTGGAGGACAGCAGGGGGGAGGCAGAGGTACTCTTCATGGCCCCTCACACCTGAGCCTCCCCGCCCATGCCCTAGCCTAGTAGACAACCCATGCGGGGCGTTCCACTGGGCTGGCACAGCCCCAGGGGCCCAGGAGGGCAAGAGAGACCCACATTCTGAGATTGGCTTGAGAGGCAAGATTAACGTAAGAGACAGCTAGGTTGTATGGCACTGACCCAAAGAGGCAGAGATTTGTGTGGACTGGGGAATCAGGGAAGGCTCCTTGGCAGTGGGCCTGAAGGACAAGTGAGATTTAGACCCATGGGGAAGAGAGGGAAGACATTCCAGTTTAGGAAGAATAAAAGCAAAGACACACTCTCCTCGACCTTGTCCTGCCCCAAATATAAATTCATAGACCACTCCCATTTTCACAACTGAGGACTGAAGAAAACCAAGAGGTTAAGGGGCCTACCCAGTGTTACACAGGTGGTGGAGAGGTGTTCTGCTCAATGGTTAGGTTCATGTTGGGGCTCCGCATTTACAGCTGATAGGAATGTGAGGACAAGCTCATGCCATTTCAAACATTTCCAAGTGATACTGAGAGAGATGTTGAAGGTGCAAAATGAGGGTGCTGAATGACCTCACAAAGTGGGAATGGTGGGCCCATTTTGATATGAAATTCAAAACAAGTTCATGACCAAAGGAAATAATACAAAATGACAACATAATCATTACACTCCCCTCTCCCTTAGAAGTAAAAATCAGTATACCCCTCTCTCTCTCCAGCATGAAAGGATGAGATAAAGGCTCAGCAGCAGCCCCCGTGAAACACATGGTCAACACTGTGAAGAGGTGTTACTAAGACGATTTGGTCCGACGCAGAGATGGAAAGAGACAACTCTGCCCTTAGCCTGATCAGGCCCATAGGAAGGAACCATATTGGGGGAAGCCTTTGAGAGTGTGGCAATGAGAGGGGACCTTATTTGGGAGGGGACTCCCTGTTTCCGATCTTGAAAATGCAAAGATGGGACATTCGTTTACTGGGGCTGCTGCAGAGTGGATGCGCCCAGAGGTTGGGCCACCCTGCTTGAGAATCAAAGCACCTTCTAGTCCTAAACTGCTTGAGTGCTGCAATCGCCGGATTTGGGGTCTGGGGCAACCCAGGTCTTCGTCCGAGATTTCCGGAGAGCGCTTTCTCTTGGGAGCACGTCTGGGGACTGGCTTCTCTGCTTCCACTTTTGCTGGCGTGGCCAAAGGAACCTCCGCGTAGGCCCGGTAGCCACCAAGCAGTCAGTATGTCTCCCGATACCAGCCCAACTGCGTTTCTCCACACCCTCGCTAGAGGACATGGTAGTGACCAGGGGTAGGTTGAGAAACGGGAGCCACTGCTGCTGCAAAGAAAATCAGAAGTGATCAGTCCCTGCTGCTGTACCCAGTCTCCTGCCAGAATTTCCCTCTCTCGTGTCTCTCCCAGTTTCTGGCGGAAGACCTTTAATCTACTTGACGTCCAAAACACAGCCTTGGCCCATCACCTCTATGAGTCCCTAGAGAAGGGACACTGGCTGCAAAAGCAATTCCTGGAGCGGACGGCTGCAGCACATGAGGAAGTCTCTTCACCGTTTCCAGTGAAAAGAGGAGAACCCGAAAGTAATTGCAGTCAGGATCCTCTCCATCTCTCCCTTCCACAACAAGAAAACATTTCTTGCAGTCTGTCACTTCTGAGGCTTTAATGGAAATAGCGTTCAAGGTTTGGGAAAAAATAATCTAATATAAATTGGTTAAAAACCCGCCCGCCTTGGCAACCCCTCTTGGACCCCATTTATTCTGCGTGTTTCGACCACACTGAACTCTAGCCCTGTGATACTTTTATCTAGATTAGAACAAGGCCAAATACTTAGGCAGAGTGATCAGGAGACCTAGAACCACGTTCTGTATACCAAGACTAGACTCACATCAACCCAGTCTCCTGGGACACCATCTCCTCAACTCTCCAGTCTCAATAGCACTTCAACACCCCTCTTGGTTCTTCCGGTCTTCCCATAAATATGGCCCCACCCTGTCCCCTAGTACTCAGCAGCGCAGAATGGGATGTGTCTGAGGGGACCGATATAGATGTCTGCATGACAGCACAGAGGTGCCTGGGTTTGAAGGTGCGGTTCAAGAGTGGCCCTCTTCCTCCAAATGCTCCATTTACCATTTGTCAACAAAAATGCACTTGTCTTTGGCTAAGAGGCCAATCGGGAAAGGGTCTGAATGGAAGCATCCTGTAGCCCAAAGGGGAAGGCTACATTTATAAAGATCAGAAGCATCCTGCACACTTGTCCAGGGATGACCTTTCACTTGTCCTCAGCATTGAGCACTGTGGGTCCCTGAAGGTGTCCCAGGTCACTGGTTTTATTTACAGCTGGGAATTCGCTCAGGTGTATGTGGTGGGCAGGCCGCACAGGGACATGTGGCAGCCAGGGGAGGTTGTGTGTACACCATGCCTCCTGTACAGATGCCCCATTTCAGTGAACATGCTGCACAGCCCTCTCAGGGAACAGAGGACAGGTTAGAGGAAATACAGAAGATCTGGTCAGACATCCTCTCTCAGACAACCAAAGAGATTGGTATCTGGTGGAGAACTGTCAGGGAAGTTTCTCTGAGGGCAGCACGTTGGCATAGTTACCCTGCCATGGCAACTGTGAGAAGGCCTGTGAGGGCATCATTACCCAGTGAGGTCATATAAGGAACCTGTGACTTGAGGGGCAGGCTTCAGGAGGAGGGGCAGTTTTGTGGAGGAGAGCAGGGGGGAGGCAGAGGTACTCTTCATGGCCCCTCACACCTGGGCCTCCCCGCCCATGCCCTAGTCTAGTAGACAACCCATGCGGGGCGTTCCACTGGGCTGGCACAGCCCAAGGGGCCCAGGAGGACAAGAGAGACCCACATTCTGAGATTGGCTTGAGAGGCAAGATTAACGTAAGAGACAGCTAGGTTGTATGGCACTGACCCAAAGAGGCAGAGATTTGTGTGGACTGGGGAATCAGGGAAGGCTCCTTGGCAGTGGGCCTGAAGGACAAGTGAGATTTAGACCCATGGGGAAGAGAGGGAAGACATTCCAGTTTAGGAAGAATAAAAGCAAAGACACACTCTCCTCGACCTTGTCCTGCCCCAAATATAAATTCATAGACCACTCCCATTTTCACAACTGAGGACTGAAGAAAACCAAGAGGTTAAGGGGCCTACCCAGTGTTACACAGGTGGTGGAGAGGTGTTCTGCTCAATGGTTAGGTTCATGTTGGGGCTCCGCATTTACAGCTGATAGGAATGTGAGGACAAGCTCATGCCATTTCAAACATTTCCAAGTGATACTGAGAGAGATGTTGAAGGTGCAAAATGAGGGTGCTGAATGACCTCACAAAGTGGGAATGGTGGGCCCATTTTGATATGAAATTCAAAACAAGTTCATGACCAAAGGAAATAATACAAAATGACAACATAATCATTACACTCCCCTCTCCCTTAGAAGTAAAAATCAGTATACCCCTCTCTCTCTCCAGCATGAAAGGATGAGATAAAGGCTCAGCAGCAGCCCCCGTGAAACACATGGTCAACACTGTGAAGAGGTGTTACTAAGACGATTTGGTCCGACGCAGAGATGGAAAGAGACAACTCTGCCCTTAGCCTGATCAGGCCCATAGGAAGGAACCATATTGGGGGAAGCCTTTGAGAGTGTGGCAATGAGAGGGGACCTTATTTGGGAGGGGACTCCCTGTTGCCGATCTTGAAAATGCAAAGATGGGACATTCGTTTAATGGGGCTGTTGCAGAGTGGATGCGCCCAGAGGTTGGGCCACCCTGCTTGAGAATCAAAGCACCTTCAAGTCCTAAACTGCTTGAGTGCTGCAATCGCCGGATTTGGGGTCTGGGGCAACCCAGGTCTTCGTCCGAGATTTCCGGAGAGCGCTTTCTCTTGGGAGCACGTCTGGGGACTGGCTTCTCTGCTTCCACTTTTGCTGGCGTGGCCAAAGGAACCTCCGCGTAGGCCCGGTAGCCACCAAGCAGTCAGTATGTCTCCCGATACCAGCCCAACTGCGTTTCTCCACACCCTCGCTAGAGGACATGGTAGTGACCAGGGGTAGGTTGAGAAACGGGAGCCACTGCTGCTGCAAAGAAAATCAGAAGTGATCAGTCCCTGCTGCTGTACCCAGTCTCCTGCCAGAATTTCCCTCTCTCGTGTCTCTCCCAGTTTCTGGCTGAAGACCTTTAATCTACTTGACATCCAAAACACAGCCTTGGCCCATCACCTCTATGAGTCCCTAGAGAAGGGACACTGGCTGCAAAAGCAATTCCTGGAGCGGACGGCTGCAGCACATGAGGAAGTCTCTTCACCGTTTCCAGTGAAAAGAGGAGAACCCGAAAGTAATTGCAGTCAGGATCCTCTCCATCTCTCCCTTCCACAACAAGAAAACATTTCTTGCAGTCTGTCACTTCTGAGGCTTTAATGGAAATAGCGTTCAAGGTTTGGGAAAAAATAATCTAATATAAATTGGTTAAAAACCCGCCCGCCTTGGCAACCCCTCTTGGACCCCATTTATTCTGCGTGTTTCGACCACACTGAACTCTAGCCCTGTGATACTTTTATCTAGATTAGAACAAGGCCAAATACTTAGGCAGAGTGATCAGGAGACCTAGAACCACGTTCTGTATACCAAGACTAGACTCACATCAACCCAGTCTCCTGGGACACCATCTGCTCAACTCTCCAGTCTCAATAGCACTTCAACACCCCTCTTGGTTCTTCCGGTCTTCCCATAAATATGGCCCCACCCTGTCCCCTAGTACTCAGCAGCGCAGAATGGGATGTGTCTGAGGGGACCGATATAGATGTCTGCATGACAGCACAGAGGTGCCTGGGTTTGAAGGTGCGGTTCAAGAGTGGCCCTCTTCCTCCAAATGCTCCATTTACCATTTGTCAACAAAAATGCACTTGTCTTTGGCTAAGAGGCCAATCGGGAAAGGGTCTGAATGGAAGCATCCTGTAGCCCAAAGGGGAAGGCTACATTTATAAAGATCAGAAGCATCCTGCACACTTGTCCAGGGATGACCTTTCACTTGTCCTCAGCATTGAGCACTGTGGGTCCCTGAAGGTGTCCCAGGTCACTGGTATTACTTACAGCTGGGAATTCGCTCAGGTGTATGTGGTGGGCAGGCCGCACAGGGACATGTGGCAGCCAGGGGAGGTTGTGTGTACACCATGCCTCCTGTACAGATGCCCCATTTCAGTGAACATGCTGCACAGCCCTCTCAGGGAACAGAGGACAGGTTAGAGGAAATACAGAAGATCTGGTCAGACATCCTCTCTCAGACAACCAAAGAGATTGGTATCTGGTGGAGAACTGTCAGGGAAGTTTCTCTGAGGGCAGCACGTTGGCATAGTTACCCTGCCATGGCAACTGTGAGAAGGCCTGTGAGGGCATCATTACCCAGTGAGGTCATATAAGGAACCTGTGACTTGAGGGGCAGGCTTCAGGAGGAGGGGCAGTTTTGTGGAGGAGAGCAGGGGGGAGGCAGAGGTACTCTTCATGGCCCCTCACACCTGGGCCTCCCCGCCCATGCCCTAGTCTAGTAGACAACCCATGCGGGGCGTTCCACTGGGCTGGCACAGCCCCAGGGGCCCAGGAGGGCAAGAGAGACCCACATTCTGAGATTGGCTTGAGAGGCAAGATTAACGTAAGAGACAGCTAGGTTGTATGGCACTGACCCAAAGAGGCAGAGATTTGTGTGGACTGGGGAATCAGGGAAGGCTCCTTGGCAGTGGGCCTGAAGGACAAGTGAGATTTAGACCCATGGGGAAGAGAGGGAAGACATTCCAGTTTAGGAAGAATAAAAGCAAAGACACACTCTCCTCGACCTTGTCCTGCCCCAAATATAAATTCATAGACCACTCCCATTTTCACAACTGAGGACTGAAGAAAACCAAGAGGTTAAGGGGCCTACCCAGTGTTACACAGGTGGTGGAGAGGTGTTCTGCTCAATGGTTAGGTTCATGTTGGGGCTCCGCATTTACAGCTGATAGGAATGTGAGGACAAGCTCATGCCATTTCAAACATTTCCAAGTGATACTGAGAGAGATGTTGAAGGTGCAAAATGAGGGTGCTGAATGACCTCACAAAGTGGGAATGGTGGGCCCATTTTGATATGAAATTCAAAACAAGTTCATGACCAAAGGAAATAATACAAAATGACAACATAATCATTACACTCCCCTCTCCCTTAGAAGTAAAAATCAGTATACCCCTCTCTCTCTCCAGCATGAAAGGATGAGATAAAGGCTCAGCAGCAGCCCCCGTGAAACACATGGTCAACACTGTGAAGAGGTGTTACTAAGACGATTTGGTCCGACGCAGAGATGGAAAGAGACAACTCTGCCCTTAGCCTGATCAGGCCCACAGGAAGGAACTATATTGGGGGAAGCCTTTGAGAGTGTGGCAATGAGAGCGGACCTTATTTGGGAGGGGACTCCCTGTTTCCGATCTTGAAAACGCAAAGATGGGACATTCGTTTACTGGGGCTGTTGCAGAGTGGATGCGCCCAGAGGTTGGGCCACCCTGCTTGAGAATCAAAGCACCTTCTAGTCCTAAACTGCTTGAGTGCTGCAATCGCCGGATTTGGGGTCTGGGGCAACCCAGGTCTTCGTCCGAGATTTCCGGAGAGCGCTTTCTCTTGGGAGCACGTCTGGGGACTGGCTTCTCTGCTTCCACTTTTGCTGGCGTGGCCAAAGGAACCTCCGCGTAGGCCCGGTAGCCACCAAGCAGTCAGTATGTCTCCCGATACCAGCCCAACTGCGTTTCTCCACACCCTCGCTAGAGGACATGGTAGTGACCAGGGGTAGGTTGAGAAACGGGAGCCACTGCTGCTGCAAAGAAAATCAGAAGTGATCAGTCCCTGCTGCTGTACCCAGTCTCCGGCCAGAATTTCCCTCTCTCGTGTCTCTCCCAGTTTCCGGCGGAAGACCTTTAATCTACTTGACATCCAAAACACAGCCTTGGCCCATCACCTCTATGAGTCCCTAGAGAAGGGACACTGGCTGCAAAAGCAATTCCTGGAGCGGACGGCTGCAGCACATGAGGAAGTCTCTTCACCGTTTCCAGTGAAAAGAGGAGAACCCGAAAGTAATTGCAGTCAGGATCCTCTCCATCTCTCCCTTCCACCACAGAGAAAACATTTCCTGCAGTCTGTCACTTCTGAGGCTTTAATGGAAATAGCGTTCAAGGTTTGGGAAAAAATAATCTAATATAAATTGGTTAAAAACCCGCCCGCCTTGGCAACCCCTCTTGGACCCCATTTATTCTGCGTGTTTCGACCACACTGAACTCTAGCCCTGTGATACTTTTATCTAGATTAGAACAAGGCCAAATACTTAGGCAGAGTGATCAGGAGACCTAGAACCACGTTGTGTATACCAAGACTAGACTCACATCAACCCAGTCTCCTGGGACACCATCTCCTCAACTCTCCAGTCTCAATAGCACTTCAACACCCCTCTTGGTTCTTCCGGTCTTCCCATAAATATGGCCCCACCCTGTCCCCTAGTACTCAGCAGCGCAGAATGGGATGTGTCTGAGGGGACCGATATAGATGTCTGCATGACAGCACAGAGGTGCCTGGGTTTGAAGGTGCGGTTCAAGAGTGGCCCTCTTCCTCCAAATGCTCCATTTACCATTTGTCAACAAAAATGCACTTGTCTTTGGCTAAGAGGCCAATCGGGAAAGGGTCTGAATGGAAGCATCCTGTAGCCCAAAGGGGAAGGCTACATTTATAAAGATCAGAAGCATCCTGCACACTTGTCCAGGGATGACCTTTCACTTGTCCTCAGCATTGAGCACTGTGGGTCCCTGAAGGTGTCCCAGGTCACTGGTATTACTTACAGCTGGGAATTCGCTCAGGTGTATGTGGTGGGCAGGCCGCACAGGGATATGTGGCAGCCAGGGGAGGTTGTGTGTACACCATGCCTCCTGTACAGATGCCCCATTTCAGTGAACATGCTGCACTGCCCTCTCAGGGAACAGAGGACAGGTTAGAGGAAATACAGAAGATCTGGTCAGACATCCTCTCTCAGACAACCAAAGAGATTGGTATCTGGTGGAGAACTGTCAGGGAAGTTTCTCTGAGGGCAGCACGTTGGCATAGTTACCCTGCCATGGCAACTGTGAGAAGGCCTGTGAGGGCATCATTACCCAGTGAGGTCATATAAGGAACCTGTGACTTGATGGGCAGGCTTCAGGAGGAGGGGCAGTTTTGTGGAGGACAGCAGGGGGGAGGCAGAGGTACTCTTCATGGCCCCTCACACCTGAGCCTCCCCGCCCATGCCCTAGCCTAGTAGACAACCCATGCGGGGCGTTCCACTGGGCTGGCACAGCCCCAGGGGCCCAGGAGGGCAAGAGAGACCCACATTCTGAGATTGGCTTGAGAGGCAAGATTAACGTAAGAGACAGCTAGGTTGTATGGCACTGACCCAAAGAGGCAGAGATTTGTGTGGACTGGGGAATCAGGGAAGGCTCCTTGGCAGTGGGCCTGAAGGACAAGTGAGATTTAGACCCATGGGGAAGAGAGGGAAGACATTCCAGTTTAGGAAGAATAAAAGCAAAGACACACTCTCCTCGACCTTGTCCTGCCCCAAATATAAATTCATAGACCACTCCCATTTTCACAACTGAGGACTGAAGAAAACCAAGAGGTTAAGGGGCCTACCCAGTGTTACACAGGTGGTGGAGAGGTGTTCTGCTCAATGGTTAGGTTCATGTTGGGGCTCCGCATTTACAGCTGATAGGAATGTGAGGACAAGCTCATGCCATTTCAAACATTTCCAAGTGATACTGAGAGAGATGTTGAAGGTGCAAAATGAGGGTGCTGAATGACCTCACAAAGTGGGAATGGTGGGCCCATTTTGATATGAAATTCAAAACAAGTTCATGACCAAAGGAAATAATACAAAATGACAACATAATCATTACACTCCCCTCTCCCTTAGAAGTAAAAATCAGTATACCCCTCTCTCTCTCCAGCATGAAAGGATGAGATAAAGGCTCAGCAGCAGCCCCCGTGAAACACATGGTCAACACTGTGAAGAGGTGTTACTAAGACGATTTGGTCCGACGCAGAGATGGAAAGAGACAACTCTGCCCTTAGCCTGATCAGGCCCATAGGAAGGAACCATATTGGGGGAAGCCTTTGAGAGTGTGGCAATGAGAGGGGACCTTATTTGGGAGGGGACTCCCTGTTTCCGATCTTGAAAATGCAAAGATGGGACATTCGTTTACTGGGGCTGCTGCAGAGTGGATGCGCCCAGAGGTTGGGCCACCCTGCTTGAGAATCAAAGCACCTTCTAGTCCTAAACTGCTTGAGTGCTGCAATCGCCGGATTTGGGGTCTGGGGCAACCCAGGTCTTCGTCCGAGATTTCCGGAGAGCGCTTTCTCTTGGGAGCACGTCTGGGGACTGGCTTCTCTGCTTCCACTTTTGCTGGCGTGGCCAAAGGAACCTCCGCGTAGGCCCGGTAGCCACCAAGCAGTCAGTATGTCTCCCGATACCAGCCCAACTGCGTTTCTCCACACCCTCGCTAGAGGACATGGTAGTGACCAGGGGTAGGTTGAGAAACGGGAGCCACTGCTGCTGCAAAGAAAATCAGAAGTGATCAGTCCCTGCTGCTGTACCCAGTCTCCTGCCAGAATTTCCCTCTCTCGTGTCTCTCCCAGTTTCTGGCGGAAGACCTTTAATCTACTTGACGTCCAAAACACAGCCTTGGCCCATCACCTCTATGAGTCCCTAGAGAAGGGACACTGGCTGCAAAAGCAATTCCTGGAGCGGACGGCTGCAGCACATGAGGAAGTCTCTTCACCGTTTCCAGTGAAAAGAGGAGAACCCGAAAGTAATTGCAGTCAGGATCCTCTCCATCTCTCCCTTCCACAACAAGAAAACATTTCTTGCAGTCTGTCACTTCTGAGGCTTTAATGGAAATAGCGTTCAAGGTTTGGGAAAAAATAATCTAATATAAATTGGTTAAAAACCCGCCCGCCTTGGCAACCCCTCTTGGACCCCATTTATTCTGCGTGTTTCGACCACACTGAACTCTAGCCCTGTGATACTTTTATCTAGATTAGAACAAGGCCAAATACTTAGGCAGAGTGATCAGGAGACCTAGAACCACGTTCTGTATACCAAGACTAGACTCACATCAACCCAGTCTCCTGGGACACCATCTCCTCAACTCTCCAGTCTCAATAGCACTTCAACACCCCTCTTGGTTCTTCCGGTCTTCCCATAAATATGGCCCCACCCTGTCCCCTAGTACTCAGCAGCGCAGAATGGGATGTGTCTGAGGGGACCGATATAGATGTCTGCATGACAGCACAGAGGTGCCTGGGTTTGAAGGTGCGGTTCAAGAGTGGCCCTCTTCCTCCAAATGCTCCATTTACCATTTGTCAACAAAAATGCACTTGTCTTTGGCTAAGAGGCCAATCGGGAAAGGGTCTGAATGGAAGCATCCTGTAGCCCAAAGGGGAAGGCTACATTTATAAAGATCAGAAGCATCCTGCACACTTGTCCAGGGATGACCTTTCACTTGTCCTCAGCATTGAGCACTGTGGGTCCCTGAAGGTGTCCCAGGTCACTGGTTTTATTTACAGCTGGGAATTCGCTCAGGTGTATGTGGTGGGCAGGCCGCACAGGGACATGTGGCAGCCAGGGGAGGTTGTGTGTACACCATGCCTCCTGTACAGATGCCCCATTTCAGTGAACATGCTGCACAGCCCTCTCAGGGAACAGAGGACAGGTTAGAGGAAATACAGAAGATCTGGTCAGACATCCTCTCTCAGACAACCAAAGAGATTGGTATCTGGTGGAGAACTGTCAGGGAAGTTTCTCTGAGGGCAGCACGTTGGCATAGTTACCCTGCCATGGCAACTGTGAGAAGGCCTGTGAGGGCATCATTACCCAGTGAGGTCATATAAGGATCCTGTGACTTGAGGGGCAGGCTTCAGGAGGAGGGGCAGTTTTGTGGAGGAGAGCAGGGGGGAGGCAGAGGTACTCTTCATGGCCCCTCACACCTGGGCCTCCCCGCCCATGCCCTAGTCTAGTAGACAACCCATGCGGGGCGTTCCACTGGGCTGGCACAGCCCAAGGGGCCCAGGAGGACAAGAGAGACCCACATTCTGAGATTGGCTTGAGAGGCAAGATTAACGTAAGAGACAGCTAGGTTGTATGGCACTGACCCAAAGAGGCAGAGATTTGTGTGGACTGGGGAATCAGGGAAGGCTCCTTGGCAGTGGGCCTGAAGGACAAGTGAGATTTAGACCCATGGGGAAGAGAGGGAAGACATTCCAGTTTAGGAAGAATAAAAGCAAAGACACACTCTCCTCGACCTTGTCCTGCCCCAAATATAAATTCATAGACCACTCCCATTTTCACAACTGAGGACTGAAGAAAACCAAGAGGTTAAGGGGCCTACCCAGTGTTACACAGGTGGTGGAGAGGTGTTCTGCTCAATGGTTAGGTTCATGTTGGGGCTCCGCATTTACAGCTGATAGGAATGTGAGGACAAGCTCATGCCATTTCAAACATTTCCAAGTGATACTGAGAGAGATGTTGAAGGTGCAAAATGAGGGTGCTGAATGACCTCACAAAGTGGGAATGGTGGGCCCATTTTGATATGAAATTCAAAACAAGTTCATGACCAAAGGAAATAATACAAAATGACAACATAATCATTACACTCCCCTCTCCCTTAGAAGTAAAAATCAGTATACCCCTCTCTCTCTCCAGCATGAAAGGATGAGATAAAGGCTCAGCAGCAGCCCCCGTGAAACACATGGTCAACACTGTGAAGAGGTGTTACTAAGACGATTTGGTCCGACGCAGAGATGGAAAGAGACAACTCTGCCCTTAGCCTGATCAGGCCCATAGGAAGGAACCATATTGGGGGAAGCCTTTGAGAGTGTGGCAATGAGAGGGGACCTTATTTGGGAGGGGACTCCCTGTTGCCGATCTTGAAAATGCAAAGATGGGACATTCGTTTAATGGGGCTGTTGCAGAGTGGATGCGCCCAGAGGTTGGGCCACCCTGCTTGAGAATCAAAGCACCTTCAAGTCCTAAACTGCTTGAGTGCTGCAATCGCCGGATTTGGGGTCTGGGGCAACCCAGGTCTTCGTCCGAGATTTCCGGAGAGCGCTTTCTCTTGGGAGCACGTCTGGGGACTGGCTTCTCTGCTTCCACTTTTGCTGGCGTGGCCAAAGGAACCTCCGCGTAGGCCCGGTAGCCACCAAGCAGTCAGTATGTCTCCCGATACCAGCCCAACTGCGTTTCTCCACACCCTCGCTAGAGGACATGGTAGTGACCAGGGGTAGGTTGAGAAACGGGAGCCACTGCTGCTGCAAAGAAAATCAGAAGTGATCAGTCCCTGCTGCTGTACCCAGTCTCCTGCCAGAATTTCCCTCTCTCGTGTCTCTCCCAGTTTCTGGCTGAAGACCTTTAATCTACTTGACATCCAAAACACAGCCTTGGCCCATCACCTCTATGAGTCCCTAGAGAAGGGACACTGGCTGCAAAAGCAATTCCTGGAGCGGACGGCTGCAGCACATGAGGAAGTCTCTTCACCGTTTCCAGTGAAAAGAGGAGAACCCGAAAGTAATTGCAGTCAGGATCCTCTCCATCTCTCCCTTCCACAACAAGAAAACATTTCTTGCAGTCTGTCACTTCTGAGGCTTTAATGGAAATAGCGTTCAAGGTTTGGGAAAAAATAATCTAATATAAATTGGTTAAAAACCCGCCCGCCTTGGCAACCCCTCTTGGACCCCATTTATTCTGCGTGTTTCGACCACACTGAACTCTAGCCCTGTGATACTTTTATCTAGATTAGAACAAGGCCAAATACTTAGGCAGAGTGATCAGGAGACCTAGAACCACGTTCTGTATACCAAGACTAGACTCACATCAACCCAGTCTCCTGGGACACCATCTGCTCAACTCTCCAGTCTCAATAGCACTTCAACACCCCTCTTGGTTCTTCCGGTCTTCCCATAAATATGGCCCCACCCTGTCCCCTAGTACTCAGCAGCGCAGAATGGGATGTGTCTGAGGGGACCGATATAGATGTCTGCATGACAGCACAGAGGTGCCTGGGTTTGAAGGTGCGGTTCAAGAGTGGCCCTCTTCCTCCAAATGCTCCATTTACCATTTGTCAACAAAAATGCACTTGTCTTTGGCTAAGAGGCCAATCGGGAAAGGGTCTGAATGGAAGCATCCTGTAGCCCAAAGGGGAAGGCTACATTTATAAAGATCAGAAGCATCCTGCACACTTGTCCAGGGATGACCTTTCACTTGTCCTCAGCATTGAGCACTGTGGGTCCCTGAAGGTGTCCCAGGTCACTGGTATTACTTACAGCTGGGAATTCGCTCAGGTGTATGTGGTGGGCAGGCCGCACAGGGACATGTGGCAGCCAGGGGAGGTTGTGTGTACACCATGCCTCCTGTACAGATGCCCCATTTCAGTGAACATGCTGCACAGCCCTCTCAGGGAACAGAGGACAGGTTAGAGGAAATACAGAAGATCTGGTCAGACATCCTCTCTCAGACAACCAAAGAGATTGGTATCTGGTGGAGAACTGTCAGGGAAGTTTCTCTGAGGGCAGCACGTTGGCATAGTTACCCTGCCATGGCAACTGTGAGAAGGCCTGTGAGGGCATCATTACCCAGTGAGGTCATATAAGGAACCTGTGACTTGAGGGGCAGGCTTCAGGAGGAGGGGCAGTTTTGTGGAGGAGAGCAGGGGGGAGGCAGAGGTACTCTTCATGGCCCCTCACACCTGGGCCTCCCCGCCCATGCCCTAGTCTAGTAGACAACCCATGCGGGGCGTTCCACTGGGCTGGCACAGCCCCAGGGGCCCAGGAGGGCAAGAGAGACCCACATTCTGAGATTGGCTTGAGAGGCAAGATTAACGTAAGAGACAGCTAGGTTGTATGGCACTGACCCAAAGAGGCAGAGATTTGTGTGGACTGGGGAATCAGGGAAGGCTCCTTGGCAGTGGGCCTGAAGGACAAGTGAGATTTAGACCCATGGGGAAGAGAGGGAAGACATTCCAGTTTAGGAAGAATAAAAGCAAAGACACACTCTCCTCGACCTTGTCCTGCCCCAAATATAAATTCATAGACCACTCCCATTTTCACAACTGAGGACTGAAGAAAACCAAGAGGTTAAGGGGCCTACCCAGTGTTACACAGGTGGTGGAGAGGTGTTCTGCTCAATGGTTAGGTTCATGTTGGGGCTCCGCATTTACAGCTGATAGGAATGTGAGGACAAGCTCATGCCATTTCAAACATTTCCAAGTGATACTGAGAGAGATGTTGAAGGTGCAAAATGAGGGTGCTGAATGACCTCACAAAGTGGGAATGGTGGGCCCATTTTGATATGAAATTCAAAACAAGTTCATGACCAAAGGAAATAATACAAAATGACAACATAATCATTACACTCCCCTCTCCCTTAGAAGTAAAAATCAGTATACCCCTCTCTCTCTCCAGCATGAAAGGATGAGATAAAGGCTCAGCAGCAGCCCCCGTGAAACACATGGTCAACACTGTGAAGAGGTGTTACTAAGACGATTTGGTCCGACGCAGAGATGGAAAGAGACAACTCTGCCCTTAGCCTGATCAGGCCCACAGGAAGGAACTATATTGGGGGAAGCCTTTGAGAGTGTGGCAATGAGAGCGGACCTTATTTGGGAGGGGACTCCCTGTTTCCGATCTTGAAAACGCAAAGATGGGACATTCGTTTACTGGGGCTGTTGCAGAGTGGATGCGCCCAGAGGTTGGGCCACCCTGCTTGAGAATCAAAGCACCTTCTAGTCCTAAACTGCTTGAGTGCTGCAATCGCCGGATTTGGGGTCTGGGGCAACCCAGGTCTTCGTCCGAGATTTCCGGAGAGCGCTTTCTCTTGGGAGCACGTCTGGGGACTGGCTTCTCTGCTTCCACTTTTGCTGGCGTGGCCAAAGGAACCTCCGCGTAGGCCCGGTAGCCACCAAGCAGTCAGTATGTCTCCCGATACCAGCCCAACTGCGTTTCTCCACACCCTCGCTAGAGGACATGGTAGTGACCAGGGGTAGGTTGAGAAACGGGAGCCACTGCTGCTGCAAAGAAAATCAGAAGTGATCAGTCCCTGCTGCTGTACCCAGTCTCCGGCCAGAATTTCCCTCTCTCGTGTCTCTCCCAGTTTCCGGCGGAAGACCTTTAATCTACTTGACATCCAAAACACAGCCTTGGCCCATCACCTCTATGAGTCCCTAGAGAAGGGACACTGGCTGCAAAAGCAATTCCTGGAGCGGACGGCTGCAGCACATGAGGAAGTCTCTTCACCGTTTCCAGTGAAAAGAGGAGAACCCGAAAGTAATTGCAGTCAGGATCCTCTCCATCTCTCCCTTCCACCACAGAGAAAACATTTCCTGCAGTCTGTCACTTCTGAGGCTTTAATGGAAATAGCGTTCAAGGTTTGGGAAAAAATAATCTAATATAAATTGGTTAAAAACCCGCCCGCCTTGGCAACCCCTCTTGGACCCCATTTATACTGCGTGTTTCGACCACACTGAACTCTAGCCCTGTGATACTTTTATCTAGATTAGAACAAGGCCAAATACTTAGGCAGAGTGATCAGGAGACCTAGAACCACGTTCTGTATACCAAGACTAGACTCACATCAACCCAGTCTCCTGGGACACCATCTGCTCAACTCTCCAGTCTCAATAGCACTTCAACACCCCTCTTGGTTCTTCCGGTCTTCCCATAAATATGGCCCCACCCTGTCCCCTAGTACTCAGCAGCGCAGAATGGGATGTGTCTGAGGGGACCGATATAGATGTCTGCATGACAGCACAGAGGTGCCTGGGTTTGAAGGTGCGGTTCAAGAGTGGCCCTCTTCCTCCAAATGCTCCATTTACCATTTGTCAACAAAAATGCACTTGTCTTTGGCTAAGAGGCCAATCGGGAAAGGGTCTGAATGGAAGCATCCTGTAGCCCAAAGGGGAAGGCTACATTTATAAAGATCAGAAGCATCCTGCACACTTGTCCAGGGATGACCTTTCACTTGTCCTCAGCATTGAGCACTGTGGGTCCCTGAAGGTGTCCCAGGTCACTGGTATTACTTACAGCTGGGAATTCGCTCAGGTGTATGTGGTGGGCAGGCCGCACAGGGATATGTGGCAGCCAGGGGAGGTTGTGTGTACACCATGCCTCCTGTACAGATGCCCCATTTCAGTGAACATGCTGCACTGCCCTCTCAGGGAACAGAGGACAGGTTAGAGGAAATACAGAAGATCTGGTCAGACATCCTCTCTCAGACAACCAAAGAGATTGGTATCTGGTGGAGAACTGTCAGGGAAGTTTCTCTGAGGGCAGCACGTTGGCATAGTTACCCTGCCATGGCAACTGTGAGAAGGCCTGTGAGGGCATCATTACCCAGTGAGGTCATATAAGGAACCTGTGACTTGATGGGCAGGCTTCAGGAGGAGGGGCAGTTTTGTGGAGGACAGCAGGGGGGAGGCAGAGGTACTCTTCATGGCCCCTCACACCTGAGCCTCCCCGCCCATGCCCTAGCCTAGTAGACAACCCATGCGGGGCGTTCCACTGGGCTGGCACAGCCCCAGGGGCCCAGGAGGGCAAGAGAGACCCACATTCTGAGATTGGCTTGAGAGGCAAGATTAACGTAAGAGACAGCTAGGTTGTATGGCACTGACCCAAAGAGGCAGAGATTTGTGTGGACTGGGGAATCAGGGAAGGCTCCTTGGCAGTGGGCCTGAAGGACAAGTGAGATTTAGACCCATGGGGAAGAGAGGGAAGACATTCCAGTTTAGGAAGAATAAAAGCAAAGACACACTCTCCTCGACCTTGTCCTGCCCCAAATATAAATTCATAGACCACTCCCATTTTCACAACTGAGGACTGAAGAAAACCAAGAGGTTAAGGGGCCTACCCAGTGTTACACAGGTGGTGGAGAGGTGTTCTGCTCAATGGTTAGGTTCATGTTGGGGCTCCGCATTTACAGCTGATAGGAATGTGAGGACAAGCTCATGCCATTTCAAACATTTCCAAGTGATACTGAGAGAGATGTTGAAGGTGCAAAATGAGGGTGCTGAATGACCTCACAAAGTGGGAATGGTGGGCCCATTTTGATATGAAATTCAAAACAAGTTCATGACCAAAGGAAATAATACAAAATGACAACATAATCATTACACTCCCCTCTCCCTTAGAAGTAAAAATCAGTATACCCCTCTCTCTCTCCAGCATGAAAGGATGAGATAAAGGCTCAGCAGCAGCCCCCGTGAAACACATGGTCAACACTGTGAAGAGGTGTTACTAAGACGATTTGGTCCGACGCAGAGATGGAAAGAGACAACTCTGCCCTTAGCCTGATCAGGCCCATAGGAAGGAACCATATTGGGGGAAGCCTTTGAGAGTGTGGCAATGAGAGGGGACCTTATTTGGGAGGGGACTCCCTGTTTCCGATCTTGAAAATGCAAAGATGGGACATTCGTTTACTGGGGCTGCTGCAGAGTGGATGCGCCCAGAGGTTGGGCCACCCTGCTTGAGAATCAAAGCACCTTCTAGTCCTAAACTGCTTGAGTGCTGCAATCGCCGGATTTGGGGTCTGGGGCAACCCAGGTCTTCGTCCGAGATTTCCGGAGAGCGCTTTCTCTTGGGAGCACGTCTGGGGACTGGCTTCTCTGCTTCCACTTTTGCTGGCGTGGCCAAAGGAACCTCCGCGTAGGCCCGGTAGCCACCAAGCAGTCAGTATGTCTCCCGATACCAGCCCAACTGCGTTTCTCCACACCCTCGCTAGAGGACATGGTAGTGACCAGGGGTAGGTTGAGAAACGGGAGCCACTGCTGCTGCAAAGAAAATCAGAAGTGATCAGTCCCTGCTGCTGTACCCAGTCTCCTGCCAGAATTTCCCTCTCTCGTGTCTCTCCCAGTTTCTGGCGGAAGACCTTTAATCTACTTGACGTCCAAAACACAGCCTTGGCCCATCACCTCTATGAGTCCCTAGAGAAGGGACACTGGCTGCAAAAGCAATTCCTGGAGCGGACGGCTGCAGCACATGAGGAAGTCTCTTCACCGTTTCCAGTGAAAAGAGGAGAACCCGAAAGTAATTGCAGTCAGGATCCTCTCCATCTCTCCCTTCCACAACAAGAAAACATTTCTTGCAGTCTGTCACTTCTGAGGCTTTAATGGAAATAGCGTTCAAGGTTTGGGAAAAAATAATCTAATATAAATTGGTTAAAAACCCGCCCGCCTTGGCAACCCCTCTTGGACCCCATTTATTCTGCGTGTTTCGACCACACTGAACTCTAGCCCTGTGATACTTTTATCTAGATTAGAACAAGGCCAAATACTTAGGCAGAGTGATCAGGAGACCTAGAACCACGTTCTGTATACCAAGACTAGACTCACATCAACCCAGTCTCCTGGGACACCATCTGCTCAACTCTCCAGTCTCAATAGCACTTCAACACCCCTCTTGGTTCTTCCGGTCTTCCCATAAATATGGCCCCACCCTGTCCCCTAGTACTCAGCAGCGCAGAATGGGATGTGTCTGAGGGGACCGATATAGATGTCTGCATGACAGCACAGAGGTGCCTGGGTTTGAAGGTGCGGTTCAAGAGTGGCCCTCTTCCTCCAAATGCTCCATTTACCATTTGTCAACAAAAATGCACTTGTCTTTGGCTAAGAGGCCAATCGGGAAAGGGTCTGAATGGAAGCATCCTGTAGCCCAAAGGGGAAGGCTACATTTATAAAGATCAGAAGCATCCTGCACACTTGTCCAGGGATGACCTTTCACTTGTCCTCAGCATTGAGCACTGTGGGTCCCTGAAGGTGTCCCAGGTCACTGGTTTTATTTACAGCTGGGAATTCGCTCAGGTGTATGTGGTGGGCAGGCCGCACAGGGACATGTGGCAGCCAGGAGAGGTTGTGTGTACACCATGCCTCCTGTACAGATGCCCCATTTCAGTGAACATGCTGCACAGCCCTCTCAGGGAACAGAGGACAGGTTAGAGGAAATACAGAAGATCTGGTCAGACATCCTCTCTCAGACAACCAAAGAGATTGGTATCTGGTGGAGAACTGTCAGGGAAGTTTCTCTGAGGGCAGCACGTTGGCATAGTTACCCTGCCATGGCAACTGTGAGAAGGCCTGTGAGGGCATCATTACCCAGTGAGGTCATATAAGGAACCTGTGACTTGAGGGGCAGGCTTCAGGAGGAGGGGCAGTTTTGTGGAGGAGAGCAGGGGGGAGGCAGAGGTACTCTTCATGGCCCCTCACACCTGGGCCTCCCCGCCCATGCCCTAGTCTAGTAGACAACCCATGCGGGGCGTTCCACTGGGCTGGCACAGCCCAAGGGGCCCAGGAGGACAAGAGAGACCCACATTCTGAGATTGGCTTGAGAGGCAAGATTAACGTAAGAGACAGCTAGGTTGTATGGCACTGACCCAAAGAGGCAGAGATTTGTGTGGACTGGGGAATCAGGGAAGGCTCCTTGGCAGTGGGCCTGAAGGACAAGTGAGATTTAGACCCATGGGGAAGAGAGGGAAGACATTCCAGTTTAGGAAGAATAAAAGCAAAGACACACTCTCCTCGACCTTGTCCTGCCCCAAATATAAATTCATAGACCACTCCCATTTTCACAACTGAGGACTGAAGAAAACCAAGAGGTTAAGGGGCCTACCCAGTGTTACACAGGTGGTGGAGAGGTGTTCTGCTCAATGGTTAGGTTCATGTTGGGGCTCCGCATTTACAGCTGATAGGAATGTGAGGACAAGCTCATGCCATTTCAAACATTTCCAAGTGATACTGAGAGAGATGTTGAAGGTGCAAAATGAGGGTGCTGAATGACCTCACAAAGTGGGAATGGTGGGCCCATTTTGATATGAAATTCAAAACAAGTTCATGACCAAAGGAAATAATACAAAATGACAACATAATCATTACACTCCCCTCTCCCTTAGAAGTAAAAATCAGTATACCCCTCTCTCTCTCCAGCATGAAAGGATGAGATAAAGGCTCAGCAGCAGCCCCCGTGAAACACATGGTCAACACTGTGAAGAGGTGTTACTAAGACGATTTGGTCCGACGCAGAGATGGAAAGAGACAACTCTGCCCTTAGCCTGATCAGGCCCATAGGAAGGAACCATATTGGGGGAAGCCTTTGAGAGTGTGGCAATGAGAGGGGACCTTATTTGGGAGGGGACTCCCTGTTGCCGATCTTGAAAATGCAAAGATGGGACATTCGTTTAATGGGGCTGTTGCAGAGTGGATGCGCCCAGAGGTTGGGCCACCCTGCTTGAGAATCAAAGCACCTTCAAGTCCTAAACTGCTTGAGTGCTGCAATCGCCGGATTTGGGGTCTGGGGCAACCCAGGTCTTCGTCCGAGATTTCCGGAGAGCGCTTTCTCTTGGGAGCACGTCTGGGGACTGGCTTCTCTGCTTCCACTTTTGCTGGCGTGGCCAAAGGAACCTCCGCGTAGGCCCGGTAGCCACCAAGCAGTCAGTATGTCTCCCGATACCAGCCCAACTGCGTTTCTCCACACCCTCGCTAGAGGACATGGTAGTGACCAGGGGTAGGTTGAGAAACGGGAGCCACTGCTGCTGCAAAGAAAATCAGAAGTGATCAGTCCCTGCTGCTGTACCCAGTCTCCTGCCAGAATTTCCCTCTCTCGTGTCTCTCCCAGTTTCTGGCTGAAGACCTTTAATCTACTTGACGTCCAAAACACAGCCTTGGCCCATCACCTCTATGAGTCCCTAGAGAAGGGACACTGGCTGCAAAAGCAATTCCTGGAGCGGACGGCTGCAGCACATGAGGAAGTCTCTTCACCGTTTCCAGTGAAAAGAGGAGAACCCGAAAGTAATTGCAGTCAGGATCCTCTCCATCTCTCCCTTCCACAACAAGAAAACATTTCTTGCAGTCTGTCACTTCTGAGGCTTTAATGGAAATAGCGTTCAAGGTTTGGGAAAAAATAATCTAATATAAATTGGTTAAAAACCCGCCCGCCTTGGCAACCCCTCTTGGACCCCATTTATTCTGCGTGTTTCGACCACACTGAACTCTAGCCCTGTGATACTTTTATCTAGATTAGAACAAGGCCAAATACTTAGGCAGAGTGATCAGGAGACCTAGAACCACGTTCTGTATACCAAGACTAGACTCACATCAACCCAGTCTCCTGGGACACCATCTGCTCAACTCTCCAGTCTCAATAGCACTTCAACACCCCTCTTGGTTCTTCCGGTCTTCCCATAAATATGGCCCCACCCTGTCCCCTAGTACTCAGCAGCGCAGAATGGGATGTGTCTGAGGGGACCGATATAGATGTCTGCATGACAGCACAGAGGTGCCTGGGTTTGAAGGTGCGGTTCAAGAGTGGCCCTCTTCCTCCAAATGCTCCATTTACCATTTGTCAACAAAAATGCACTTGTCTTTGGCTAAGAGGCCAATCGGGAAAGGGTCTGAATGGAAGCATCCTGTAGCCCAAAGGGGAAGGCTACATTTATAAAGATCAGAAGCATCCTGCACACTTGTCCAGGGATGACCTTTCACTTGTCCTCAGCATTGAGCACTGTGGGTCCCTGAAGGTGTCCCAGGTCACTGGTATTACTTACAGCTGGGAATTCGCTCAGGTGTATGTGGTGGGCAGGCCGCACAGGGACATGTGGCAGCCAGGGGAGGTTGTGTGTACACCATGCCTCCTGTACAGATGCCCCATTTCAGTGAACATGCTGCACAGCCCTCTCAGGGAACAGAGGACAGGTTAGAGGAAATACAGAAGATCTGGTCAGACATCCTCTCTCAGACAACCAAAGAGATTGGTATCTGGTGGAGAACTGTCAGGGAAGTTTCTCTGAGGGCAGCACGTTGGCATAGTTACCCTGCCATGGCAACTGTGAGAAGGCCTGTGAGGGCATCATTACCCAGTGAGGTCATATAAGGAACCTGTGACTTGAGGGGCAGGCTTCAGGAGGAGGGGCAGTTTTGTGGAGGAGAGCAGGGGGGAGGCAGAGGTACTCTTCATGGCCCCTCACACCTGGGCCTCCCCGCCCATGCCCTAGTCTAGTAGACAACCCATGCGGGGCGTTCCACTGGGCTGGCACAGCCCCAGGGGCCCAGGAGGGCAAGAGAGACCCACATTCTGAGATTGGCTTGAGAGGCAAGATTAACGTAAGAGACAGCTAGGTTGTATGGCACTGACCCAAAGAGGCAGAGATTTGTGTGGACTGGGGAATCAGGGAAGGCTCCTTGGCAGTGGGCCTGAAGGACAAGTGAGATTTAGACCCATGGGGAAGAGAGGGAAGACATTCCAGTTTAGGAAGAATAAAAGCAAAGACACACTCTCCTCGACCTTGTCCTGCCCCAAATATAAATTCATAGACCACTCCCATTTTCACAACTGAGGACTGAAGAAAACCAAGAGGTTAAGGGGCCTACCCAGTGTTACACAGGTGGTGGAGAGGTGTTCTGCTCAATGGTTAGGTTCATGTTGGGGCTCCGCATTTACAGCTGATAGGAATGTGAGGACAAGCTCATGCCATTTCAAACATTTCCAAGTGATACTGAGAGAGATGTTGAAGGTGCAAAATGAGGGTGCTGAATGACCTCACAAAGTGGGAATGGTGGGCCCATTTTGATATGAAATTCAAAACAAGTTCATGACCAAAGGAAATAATACAAAATGACAACATAATCATTACACTCCCCTCTCCCTTAGAAGTAAAAATCAGTATACCCCTCTCTCTCTCCAGCATGAAAGGATGAGATAAAGGCTCAGCAGCAGCCCCCGTGAAACACATGGTCAACACTGTGAAGAGGTGTTACTAAGACGATTTGGTCCGACGCAGAGATGGAAAGAGACAACTCTGCCCTTAGCCTGATCAGGCCCACAGGAAGGAACTATATTGGGGGAAGCCTTTGAGAGTGTGGCAATGAGAGCGGACCTTATTTGGGAGGGGACTCCCTGTTTCCGATCTTGAAAACGCAAAGATGGGACATTCGTTTACTGGGGCTGTTGCAGAGTGGATGCGCCCAGAGGTTGGGCCACCCTGCTTGAGAATCAAAGCACCTTCTAGTCCTAAACTGCTTGAGTGCTGCAATCGCCGGATTTGGGGTCTGGGGCAACCCAGGTCTTCGTCCGAGATTTCCGGAGAGCGCTTTCTCTTGGGAGCACGTCTGGGGACTGGCTTCTCTGCTTCCACTTTTGCTGGCGTGGCCAAAGGAACCTCCGCGTAGGCCCGGTAGCCACCAAGCAGTCAGTATGTCTCCCGATACCAGCCCAACTGCGTTTCTCCACACCCTCGCTAGAGGACATGGTAGTGACCAGGGGTAGGTTGAGAAACGGGAGCCACTGCTGCTGCAAAGAAAATCAGAAGTGATCAGTCCCTGCTGCTGTACCCAGTCTCCGGCCAGAATTTCCCTCTCTCGTGTCTCTCCCAGTTTCCGGCGGAAGACCTTTAATCTACTTGACATCCAAAACACAGCCTTGGCCCATCACCTCTATGAGTCCCTAGAGAAGGGACACTGGCTGCAAAAGCAATTCCTGGAGCGGACGGCTGCAGCACATGAGGAAGTCTCTTCACCGTTTCCAGTGAAAAGAGGAGAACCCGAAAGTAATTGCAGTCAGGATCCTCTCCATCTCTCCCTTCCACCACAGAGAAAACATTTCCTGCAGTCTGTCACTTCTGAGGCTTTAATGGAAATAGCGTTCAAGGTTTGGGAAAAAATAATCTAATATAAATTGGTTAAAAACCCGCCCGCCTTGGCAACCCCTCTTGGACCCCATTTATTCTGCGTGTTTCGACCACACTGAACTCTAGCCCTGTGATACTTTTATCTAGATTAGAACAAGGCCAAATACTTAGGCAGAGTGATCAGGAGACCTAGAACCACGTTGTGTATACCAAGACTAGACTCACATCAACCCAGTCTCCTGGGACACCATCTCCTCAACTCTCCAGTCTCAATAGCACTTCAACACCCCTCTTGGTTCTTCCGGTCTTCCCATAAATATGGCCCCACCCTGTCCCCTAGTACTCAGCAGCGCAGAATGGGATGTGTCTGAGGGGACCGATATAGATGTCTGCATGACAGCACAGAGGTGCCTGGGTTTGAAGGTGCGGTTCAAGAGTGGCCCTCTTCCTCCAAATGCTCCATTTACCATTTGTCAACAAAAATGCACTTGTCTTTGGCTAAGAGGCCAATCGGGAAAGGGTCTGAATGGAAGCATCCTGTAGCCCAAAGGGGAAGGCTACATTTATAAAGATCAGAAGCATCCTGCACACTTGTCCAGGGATGACCTTTCACTTGTCCTCAGCATTGAGCACTGTGGGTCCCTGAAGGTGTCCCAGGTCACTGGTATTACTTACAGCTGGGAATTCGCTCAGGTGTATGTGGTGGGCAGGCCGCACAGGGATATGTGGCAGCCAGGGGAGGTTGTGTGTACACCATGCCTCCTGTACAGATGCCCCATTTCAGTGAACATGCTGCACTGCCCTCTCAGGGAACAGAGGACAGGTTAGAGGAAATACAGAAGATCTGGTCAGACATCCTCTCTCAGACAACCAAAGAGATTGGTATCTGGTGGAGAACTGTCAGGGAAGTTTCTCTGAGGGCAGCACGTTGGCATAGTTACCCTGCCATGGCAACTGTGAGAAGGCCTGTGAGGGCATCATTACCCAGTGAGGTCATATAAGGAACCTGTGACTTGATGGGCAGGCTTCAGGAGGAGGGGCAGTTTTGTGGAGGACAGCAGGGGGGAGGCAGAGGTACTCTTCATGGCCCCTCACACCTGAGCCTCCCCGCCCATGCCCTAGCCTAGTAGACAACCCATGCGGGGCGTTCCACTGGGCTGGCACAGCCCCAGGGGCCCAGGAGGGCAAGAGAGACCCACATTCTGAGATTGGCTTGAGAGGCAAGATTAACGTAAGAGACAGCTAGGTTGTATGGCACTGACCCAAAGAGGCAGAGATTTGTGTGGACTGGGGAATCAGGGAAGGCTCCTTGGCAGTGGGCCTGAAGGACAAGTGAGATTTAGACCCATGGGGAAGAGAGGGAAGACATTCCAGTTTAGGAAGAATAAAAGCAAAGACACACTCTCCTCGACCTTGTCCTGCCCCAAATATAAATTCATAGACCACTCCCATTTTCACAACTGAGGACTGAAGAAAACCAAGAGGTTAAGGGGCCTACCCAGTGTTACACAGGTGGTGGAGAGGTGTTCTGCTCAATGGTTAGGTTCATGTTGGGGCTCCGCATTTACAGCTGATAGGAATGTGAGGACAAGCTCATGCCATTTCAAACATTTCCAAGTGATACTGAGAGAGATGTTGAAGGTGCAAAATGAGGGTGCTGAATGACCTCACAAAGTGGGAATGGTGGGCCCATTTTGATATGAAATTCAAAACAAGTTCATGACCAAAGGAAATAATACAAAATGACAACATAATCATTACACTCCCCTCTCCCTTAGAAGTAAAAATCAGTATACCCCTCTCTCTCTCCAGCATGAAAGGATGAGATAAAGGCTCAGCAGCAGCCCCCGTGAAACACATGGTCAACACTGTGAAGAGGTGTTACTAAGACGATTTGGTCCGACGCAGAGATGGAAAGAGACAACTCTGCCCTTAGCCTGATCAGGCCCATAGGAAGGAACCATATTGGGGGAAGCCTTTGAGAGTGTGGCAATGAGAGGGGACCTTATTTGGGAGGGGACTCCCTGTTTCCGATCTTGAAAATGCAAAGATGGGACATTCGTTTACTGGGGCTGCTGCAGAGTGGATGCGCCCAGAGGTTGGGCCACCCTGCTTGAGAATCAAAGCACCTTCTAGTCCTAAACTGCTTGAGTGCTGCAATCGCCGGATTTGGGGTCTGGGGCAACCCAGGTCTTCGTCCGAGATTTCCGGAGAGCGCTTTCTCTTGGGAGCACGTCTGGGGACTGGCTTCTCTGCTTCCACTTTTGCTGGCGTGGCCAAAGGAACCTCCGCGTAGGCCCGGTAGCCACCAAGCAGTCAGTATGTCTCCCGATACCAGCCCAACTGCGTTTCTCCACACCCTCGCTAGAGGACATGGTAGTGACCAGGGGTAGGTTGAGAAACGGGAGCCACTGCTGCTGCAAAGAAAATCAGAAGTGATCAGTCCCTGCTGCTGTACCCAGTCTCCTGCCAGAATTTCCCTCTCTCGTGTCTCTCCCAGTTTCTGGCGGAAGACCTTTAATCTACTTGACGTCCAAAACACAGCCTTGGCCCATCACCTCTATGAGTCCCTAGAGAAGGGACACTGGCTGCAAAAGCAATTCCTGGAGCGGACGGCTGCAGCACATGAGGAAGTCTCTTCACCGTTTCCAGTGAAAAGAGGAGAACCCGAAAGTAATTGCAGTCAGGATCCTCTCCATCTCTCCCTTCCACAACAAGAAAACATTTCTTGCAGTCTGTCACTTCTGAGGCTTTAATGGAAATAGCGTTCAAGGTTTGGGAAAAAATAATCTAATATAAATTGGTTAAAAACCCGCCCGCCTTGGCAACCCCTCTTGGACCCCATTTATTCTGCGTGTTTCGACCACACTGAACTCTAGCCCTGTGATACTTTTATCTAGATTAGAACAAGGCCAAATACTTAGGCAGAGTGATCAGGAGACCTAGAACCACGTTCTGTATACCAAGACTAGACTCACATCAACCCAGTCTCCTGGGACACCATCTCCTCAACTCTCCAGTCTCAATAGCACTTCAACACCCCTCTTGGTTCTTCCGGTCTTCCCATAAATATGGCCCCACCCTGTCCCCTAGTACTCAGCAGCGCAGAATGGGATGTGTCTGAGGGGACCGATATAGATGTCTGCATGACAGCACAGAGGTGCCTGGGTTTGAAGGTGCGGTTCAAGAGTGGCCCTCTTCCTCCAAATGCTCCATTTACCATTTGTCAACAAAAATGCACTTGTCTTTGGCTAAGAGGCCAATCGGGAAAGGGTCTGAATGGAAGCATCCTGTAGCCCAAAGGGGAAGGCTACATTTATAAAGATCAGAAGCATCCTGCACACTTGTCCAGGGATGACCTTTCACTTGTCCTCAGCATTGAGCACTGTGGGTCCCTGAAGGTGTCCCAGGTCACTGGTTTTATTTACAGCTGGGAATTCGCTCAGGTGTATGTGGTGGGCAGGCCGCACAGGGACATGTGGCAGCCAGGGGAGGTTGTGTGTACACCATGCCTCCTGTACAGATGCCCCATTTCAGTGAACATGCTGCACAGCCCTCTCAGGGAACAGAGGACAGGTTAGAGGAAATACAGAAGATCTGGTCAGACATCCTCTCTCAGACAACCAAAGAGATTGGTATCTGGTGGAGAACTGTCAGGGAAGTTTCTCTGAGGGCAGCACGTTGGCATAGTTACCCTGCCATGGCAACTGTGAGAAGGCCTGTGAGGGCATCATTACCCAGTGAGGTCATATAAGGAACCTGTGACTTGAGGGGCAGGCTTCAGGAGGAGGGGCAGTTTTGTGGAGGAGAGCAGGGGGGAGGCAGAGGTACTCTTCATGGCCCCTCACACCTGGGCCTCCCCGCCCATGCCCTAGTCTAGTAGACAACCCATGCGGGGCGTTCCACTGGGCTGGCACAGCCCCAGGGGCCCAGGAGGGCAAGAGAGACCCACATTCTGAGATTGGCTTGAGAGGCAAGATTAACGTAAGAGACAGCTAGGTTGTATGGCACTGACCCAAAGAGGCAGAGATTTGTGTGGACTGGGGAATCAGGGAAGGCTCCTTGGCAGTGGGCCTGAAGGACAAGTGAGATTTAGACCCATGGGGAAGAGAGGGAAGACATTCCAGTTTAGGAAGAATAAAAGCAAAGACACACTCTCCTCGACCTTGTCCTGCCCCAAATATAAATTCATAGACCACTCCCATTTTCACAACTGAGGACTGAAGAAAACCAAGAGGTTAAGGGGCCTACCCAGTGTTACACAGGTGGTGGAGAGGTGTTCTGCTCAATGGTTAGGTTCATGTTGGGGCTCCGCATTTACAGCTGATAGGAATGTGAGGACAAGCTCATGCCATTTCAAACATTTCCAAGTGATACTGAGAGAGATGTTGAAGGTGCAAAATGAGGGTGCTGAATGACCTCACAAAGTGGGAATGGTGGGCCCATTTTGATATGAAATTCAAAACAAGTTCATGACCAAAGGAAATAATACAAAATGACAACATAATCATTACACTCCCCTCTCCCTTAGAAGTAAAAATCAGTATACCCCTCTCTCTCTCCAGCATGAAAGGATGAGATAAAGGCTCAGCAGCAGCCCCCGTGAAACACATGGTCAACACTGTGAAGAGGTGTTACTAAGACGATTTGGTCCGACGCAGAGATGGAAAGAGACAACTCTGCCCTTAGCCTGATCAGGCCCATAGGAAGGAACCATATTGGGGGAAGCCTTTGAGAGTGTGGCAATGAGAGGGGACCTTATTTGGGAGGGGACTCCCTGTTGCCGATCTTGAAAATGCAAAGATGGGACATTCGTTTAATGGGGCTGTTGCAGAGTGGATGCGCCCAGAGGTTGGGCCACCCTGCTTGAGAATCAAAGCACCTTCAAGTCCTAAACTGCTTGAGTGCTGCAATCGCCGGATTTGGGGTCTGGGGCAACCCAGGTCTTCGTCCGAGATTTCCGGAGAGCGCTTTCTCTTGGGAGCACGTCTGGGGACTGGCTTCTCTGCTTCCACTTTTGCTGGCGTGGCCAAAGGAACCTCCGCGTAGGCCCGGTAGCCACCAAGCAGTCAGTATGTCTCCCGATACCAGCCCAACTGCGTTTCTCCACACCCTCGCTAGAGGACATGGTAGTGACCAGGGGTAGGTTGAGAAACGGGAGCCACTGCTGCTGCAAAGAAAATCAGAAGTGATCAGTCCCTGCTGCTGTACCCAGTCTCCTGCCAGAATTTCCCTCTCTCGTGTCTCTCCCAGTTTCTGGCTGAAGACCTTTAATCTACTTGACATCCAAAACACAGCCTTGGCCCATCACCTCTATGAGTCCCTAGAGAAGGGACACTGGCTGCAAAAGCAATTCCTGGAGCGGACGGCTGCAGCACATGAGGAAGTCTCTTCACCGTTTCCAGTGAAAAGAGGAGAACCCGAAAGTAATTGCAGTCAGGATCCTCTCCATCTCTCCCTTCCACAACAAGAAAACATTTCTTGCAGTCTGTCACTTCTGAGGCTTTAATGGAAATAGCGTTCAAGGTTTGGGAAAAAATAATCTAATATAAATTGGTTAAAAACCCGCCCGCCTTGGCAACCCCTCTTGGACCCCATTTATTCTGCGTGTTTCGACCACACTGAACTCTAGCCCTGTGATACTTTTATCTAGATTAGAACAAGGCCAAATACTTAGGCAGAGTGATCAGGAGACCTAGAACCACGTTCTGTATACCAAGACTAGACTCACATCAACCCAGTCTCCTGGGACACCATCTGCTCAACTCTCCAGTCTCAATAGCACTTCAACACCCCTCTTGGTTCTTCCGGTCTTCCCATAAATATGGCCCCACCCTGTCCCCTAGTACTCAGCAGCGCAGAATGGGATGTGTCTGAGGGGACCGATATAGATGTCTGCATGACAGCACAGAGGTGCCTGGGTTTGAAGGTGCGGTTCAAGAGTGGCCCTCTTCCTCCAAATGCTCCATTTACCATTTGTCAACAAAAATGCACTTGTCTTTGGCTAAGAGGCCAATCGGGAAAGGGTCTGAATGGAAGCATCCTGTAGCCCAAAGGGGAAGGCTACATTTATAAAGATCAGAAGCATCCTGCACACTTGTCCAGGGATGACCTTTCACTTGTCCTCAGCATTGAGCACTGTGGGTCCCTGAAGGTGTCCCAGGTCACTGGTATTACTTACAGCTGGGAATTCGCTCAGGTGTATGTGGTGGGCAGGCCGCACAGGGACATGTGGCAGCCAGGGGAGGTTGTGTGTACACCATGCCTCCTGTACAGATGCCCCATTTCAGTGAACATGCTGCACAGCCCTCTCAGGGAACAGAGGACAGGTTAGAGGAAATACAGAAGATCTGGTCAGACATCCTCTCTCAGACAACCAAAGAGATTGGTATCTGGTGGAGAACTGTCAGGGAAGTTTCTCTGAGGGCAGCACGTTGGCATAGTTACCCTGCCATGGCAACTGTGAGAAGGCCTGTGAGGGCATCATTACCCAGTGAGGTCATATAAGGAACCTGTGACTTGAGGGGCAGGCTTCAGGAGGAGGGGCAGTTTTGTGGAGGAGAGCAGGGGGGAGGCAGAGGTACTCTTCATGGCCCCTCACACCTGGGCCTCCCCGCCCATGCCCTAGCCTAGTAGACAACCCATGCGGGGCGTTCCACTGGGCTGGCACAGCCCCAGGGGCCCAGGAGGGCAAGAGAGACCCACATTCTGAGATTGGCTTGAGAGGCAAGATTAACGTAAGAGACAGCTAGGTTGTATGGCACTGACCCAAAGAGGCAGAGATTTGTGTGGACTGGGGAATCAGGGAAGGCTCCTTGGCAGTGGGCCTGAAGGACAAGTGAGATTTAGACCCATGGGGAAGAGAGGGAAGACATTCCAGTTTAGGAAGAATAAAAGCAAAGACACACTCTCCTCGACCTTGTCCTGCCCCAAATATAAATTCATAGACCACTCCCATTTTCACAACTGAGGACTGAAGAAAACCAAGAGGTTAAGGGGCCTACCCAGTGTTACACAGGTGGTGGAGAGGTGTTCTGCTCAATGGTTAGGTTCATGTTGGGGCTCCGCATTTACAGCTGATAGGAATGTGAGGACAAGCTCATGCCATTTCAAACATTTCCAAGTGATACTGAGAGAGATGTTGAAGGTGCAAAATGAGGGTGCTGAATGACCTCACAAAGTGGGAATGGTGGGCCCATTTTGATATGAAATTCAAAACAAGTTCATGACCAAAGGAAATAATACAAAATGACAACATAATCATTACACTCCCCTCTCCCTTAGAAGTAAAAATCAGTATACCCCTCTCTCTCTCCAGCATGAAAGGATGAGATAAAGGCTCAGCAGCAGCCCCCGTGAAACACATGGTCAACACTGTGAAGAGGTGTTACTAAGACGATTTGGTCCGACGCCGAGATGGAAAGAGACAACTCTGCCCTTAGCCTGATCAGGCCCACAGGAAGGAACTATATTGGGGGAAGCCTTTGAGAGTGTGGCAATGAGAGCGGACCTTATTTGGGAGGGGACTCCCTGTTTCCGATCTTGAAAACGCAAAGATGGGACATTCGTTTACTGGGGCTGTTGCAGAGTGGATGCGCCCAGAGGTTGGGCCACCCTGCTTGAGAATCAAAGCACCTTCTAGTCCTAAACTGCTTGAGTGCTGCAATCGCCGGATTTGGGGTCTGGGGCAACCCAGGTCTTCGTCCGAGATTTCCGGAGAGCGCTTTCTCTTGGGAGCACGTCTGGGGACTGGCTTCTCTGCTTCCACTTTTGCTGGCGTGGCCAAAGGAACCTCCGCGTAGGCCCGGTAGCCACCAAGCAGTCAGTATGTCTCCCGATACCAGCCCAACTGCGTTTCTCCACACCCTCGCTAGAGGACATGGTAGTGACCAGGGGTAGGTTGAGAAACGGGAGCCACTGCTGCTGCAAAGAAAATCAGAAGTGATCAGTCCCTGCTGCTGTACCCAGTCTCCGGCCAGAATTTCCCTCTCTCGTGTCTCTCCCAGTTTCCGGCGGAAGACCTTTAATCTACTTGACATCCAAAACACAGCCTTGGCCCATCACCTCTATGAGTCCCTAGAGAAGGGACACTGGCTGCAAAAGCAATTCCTGGAGCGGACGGCTGCAGCACATGAGGAAGTCTCTTCACCGTTTCCAGTGAAAAGAGGAGAACCCGAAAGTAATTGCAGTCAGGATCCTCTCCATCTCTCCCTTCCACCACAGAGAAAACATTTCCTGCAGTCTGTCACTTCTGAGGCTTTAATGGAAATAGCGTTCAAGGTTTGGGAAAAAATAATCTAATATAAATTGGTTAAAAACCCGCCCGCCTTGGCAACCCCTCTTGGACCCCATTTATACTGCGTGTTTCGACCACACTGAACTCTAGCCCTGTGATACTTTTATCTAGATTAGAACAAGGCCAAATACTTAGGCAGAGTGATCAGGAGACCTAGAACCACGTTCTGTATACCAAGACTAGACTCACATCAACCCAGTCTCCTGGGACACCATCTGCTCAACTCTCCAGTCTCAATAGCACTTCAACACCCCTCTTGGTTCTTCCGGTCTTCCCATAAATATGGCCCCACCCTGTCCCCTAGTACTCAGCAGCGCAGAATGGGATGTGTCTGAGGGGACCGATATAGATGTCTGCATGACAGCACAGAGGTGCCTGGGTTTGAAGGTGCGGTTCAAGAGTGGCCCTCTTCCTCCAAATGCTCCATTTACCATTTGTCAACAAAAATGCACTTGTCTTTGGCTAAGAGGCCAATCGGGAAAGGGTCTGAATGGAAGCATCCTGTAGCCCAAAGGGGAAGACTACATTTATAAAGATCAGAAGCATCCTGCACACTTGTCCAGGGATGACCTTTCACTTGTCCTCAGCATTGAGCACTGTGGGTCCCTGAAGGTGTCCCAGGTCACTGGTATTACTTACAGCTGGGAATTCGCTCAGGTGTATGTGGTGGGCAGGCCGCACAGGGATATGTGGCAGCCAGGGGAGGTTGTGTGTACACCATGCCTCCTGTACAGATGCCCCATTTCAGTGAACATGCTGCACTGCCCTCTCAGGGAACAGAGGACAGGTTAGAGGAAATACAGAAGATCTGGTCAGACATCCTCTCTCAGACAACCAAAGAGATTGGTATCTGGTGGAGAACTGTCAGGGAAGTTTCTCTGAGGGCAGCACGTTGGCATAGTTACCCTGCCATGGCAACTGTGAGAAGGCCTGTGAGGGCATCATTACCCAGTGAGGTCATATAAGGAACCTGTGACTTGAGGGGCAGGCTTCAGGAGGAGGGGCAGTTTTGTGGAGGAGAGCAGGGGGGAGGCAGAGGTACTCTTCATGGCCCCTCACACCTGGGCCTCCCCGCCCATGCCCTAGCCTAGTAGACAACCCATGCGGGGCGTTCCACTGGGCTGGCACAGCCCCAGGGGCCCAGGAGGGCAAGAGAGACCCACATTCTGAGATTGGCTTGAGAGGCAAGATTAACGTAAGAGACAGCTAGGTTGTATGGCACTGACCCAAAGAGGCAGAGATTTGTGTGGACTGGGGAATCAGGGAAGGCTCCTTGGCAGTGGGCCTGAAGGACAAGTGAGATTTAGACCCATGGGGAAGAGAGGGAAGACATTCCAGTTTAGGAAGAATAAAAGCAAAGACACACTCTCCTCGACCTTGTCCTGCCCCAAATATAAATTCATAGACCACTCCCATTTTCACAACTGAGGACTGAAGAAAACCAAGAGGTTAAGGGGCCTACCCAGTGTTACACAGGTGGTGGAGAGGTGTTCTGCTCAATGGTTAGGTTCATGTTGGGGCTCCGCATTTACAGCTGATAGGAATGTGAGGACAAGCTCATGCCATTTCAAACATTTCCAAGTGATACTGAGAGAGATGTTGAAGGTGCAAAATGAGGGTGCTGAATGACCTCACAAAGTGGGAATGGTGGGCCCATTTTGATATGAAATTCAAAACAAGTTCATGACCAAAGGAAATAATACAAAATGACAACATAATCATTACACTCCCCTCTCCCTTAGAAGTAAAAATCAGTATACCCCTCTCTCTCTCCAGCATGAAAGGATGAGATAAAGGCTCAGCAGCAGCCCCCGTGAAACACATGGTCAACACTGTGAAGAGGTGTTACTAAGACGATTTGGTCCGACGCCGAGATGGAAAGAGACAACTCTGCCCTTAGCCTGATCAGGCCCACAGGAAGGAACCATATTGGGGGAAGCCTTTGAGAGTGTGGCAATGAGAGCGGACCTTATTTGGGAGGGGACTCCCTGTTGCCGATCTTGAAAATGCAAAGATGGGACATTCGTTTAATGGGGCTGTTGCAGAGTGGATGCGCCCAGAGGTTGGGCCACCCTGCTTGAGAATCAAAGCACCTTCTAGTCCTAAACTGCTTGAGTGCTGCAATCGCCGGATTTGGGGTCTGGGGCAACCCAGGTCTTCGTCCGAGATTTCCGGAGAGCGCTTTCTCTTGGGAGCACGTCTGGGGACTGGCTTCTCTGCTTCCACTTTTGCTGGCGTGGCCAAAGGAACCTCCGCGTAGGCCCGGTAGCCACCAAGCAGTCAGTATGTCTCCCGATACCAGCCCAACTGCGTTTCTCCACACCCTCGCTAGAGGACATGGTAGTGACCAGGGGTAGGTTGAGAAACGGGAGCCACTGCTGCTGCAAAGAAAATCAGAAGTGATCAGTCCCTGCTGCTGTACCCAGTCTCCTGCCAGAATTTCCCTCTCTCGTGTCTCTCCCAGTTTCTGGCTGAAGACCTTTAATCTACTTGACATCCAAAACACAGCCTTGGCCCATCACCTCTATGAGTCCCTAGAGAAGGGACACTGGCTGCAAAAGCAATTCCTGGAGCGGACGGCTGCAGCACATGAGGAAGTCTCTTCACCGTTTCCAGTGAAAAGAGGAGAACCCGAAAGTAATTGCAGTCAGGATCCTCTCCATCTCTCCCTTCCACAACAAGAAAACATTTCTTGCAGTCTGTCACTTCTGAGGCTTTAATGGAAATAGCGTTCAAGGTTTGGGAAAAAATAATCTAATATAAATTGGTTAAAAACCCGCCCGCCTTGGCAACCCCTCTTGGACCCCATTTATTCTGCGTGTTTCGACCACACTGAACTCTAGCCCTGTGATACTTTTATCTAGATTAGAACAAGGCCAAATACTTAGGCAGAGTGATCAGGAGACCTAGAACCACGTTCTGTATACCAAGACTAGACTCACATCAACCCAGTCTCCTGGGACACCATCTGCTCAACTCTCCAGTCTCAATAGCACTTCAACACCCCTCTTGGTTCTTCCGGTCTTCCCATAAATATGGCCCCACCCTGTCCCCTAGTACTCAGCAGCGCAGAATGGGATGTGTCTGAGGGGACCGATATAGATGTCTGCATGACAGCACAGAGGTGCCTGGGTTTGAAGGTGCGGTTCAAGAGTGGCCCTCTTCCTCCAAATGCTCCATTTACCATTTGTCAACAAAAATGCACTTGTCTTTGGCTAAGAGGCCAATCGGGAAAGGGTCTGAATGGAAGCATCCTGTAGCCCAAAGGGGAAGGCTACATTTATAAAGATCAGAAGCATCCTGCACACTTGTCCAGGGATGACCTTTCACTTGTCCTCAGCATTGAGCACTGTGGGTCCCTGAAGGTGTCCCAGGTCACTGGTATTACTTACAGCTGGGAATTCGCTCAGGTGTATGTGGTGGGCAGGCCGCACAGGGACATGTGGCAGCCAGGGGAGGTTGTGTGTACACCATGCCTCCTGTACAGATGCCCCATTTCAGTGAACATGCTGCACAGCCCTCTCAGGGAACAGAGGACAGGTTAGAGGAAATACAGAAGATCTGGTCAGACATCCTCTCTCAGACAACCAAAGAGATTGGTATCTGGTGGAGAACTGTCAGGGAAGTTTCTCTGAGGGCAGCACGTTGGCATAGTTACCCTGCCATGGCAACTGTGAGAAGGCCTGTGAGGGCATCATTACCCAGTGAGGTCATATAAGGAACCTGTGACTTGAGGGGCAGGCTTCAGGAGGAGGGGCAGTTTTGTGGAGGAGAGCAGGGGGGAGGCAGAGGTACTCTTCATGGCCCCTCACACCTGGGCCTCCCCGCCCATGCCCTAGTCTAGTAGACAACCCATGCGGGGCGTTCCACTGGGCTGGCACAGCCCCAGGGGCCCAGGAGGGCAAGAGAGACCCACATTCTGAGATTGGCTTGAGAGGCAAGATTAACGTAAGAGACAGCTAGGTTGTATGGCACTGACCCAAAGAGGCAGAGATTTGTGTGGACTGGGGAATCAGGGAAGGCTCCTTGGCAGTGGGCCTGAAGGACAAGTGAGATTTAGACCCATGGGGAAGAGAGGGAAGACATTCCAGTTTAGGAAGAATAAAAGCAAAGACACACTCTCCTCGACCTTGTCCTGCCCCAAATATAAATTCATAGACCACTCCCATTTTCACAACTGAGGACTGAAGAAAACCAAGAGGTTAAGGGGCCTACCCAGTGTTACACAGGTGGTGGAGAGGTGTTCTGCTCAATGGTTAGGTTCATGTTGGGGCTCCGCATTTACAGCTGATAGGAATGTGAGGACAAGCTCATGCCATTTCAAACATTTCCAAGTGATACTGAGAGAGATGTTGAAGGTGCAAAATGAGGGTGCTGAATGACCTCACAAAGTGGGAATGGTGGGCCCATTTTGATATGAAATTCAAAACAAGTTCATGACCAAAGGAAATAATACAAAATGACAACATAATCATTACACTCCCCTCTCCCTTAGAAGTAAAAATCAGTATACCCCTCTCTCTCTCCAGCATGAAAGGATGAGATAAAGGCTCAGCAGCAGCCCCCGTGAAACACATGGTCAACACTGTGAAGAGGTGTTACTAAGACGATTTGGTCCGACGCAGAGATGGAAAGAGACAACTCTGCCCTTAGCCTGATCAGGCCCATAGGAAGGAACCATATTGGGGGAAGCCTTTGAGAGTGTGGCAATGAGAGCGGACCTTATTTGGGAGGGGACTCCCTGTTTCCGATCTTGAAAACGCAAAGATGGGACATTCGTTTACTGGGGCTGTTGCAGAGTGGATGCGCCCAGAGGTTGGGCCACCCTGCTTGAGAATCAAAGCACCTTCTAGTCCTAAACTGCTTGAGTGCTGCAATCGCCGGATATGGGGTCTGGGGCAACCCAGGTCTTCGTCCGAGATTTCCGGAGAGCGCTTTCTCTTGGGAGCACGTCTGGGGACTGGCTTCTCTGCTTCCACTTTTGCTGGCGTGGCCAAAGGAACCTCCGCGTAGGCCCGGTAGCCACCAAGCAGTCAGTATGTCTCCCGATACCAGCCCAACTGCGTTTCTCCACACCCTCGCTAGAGGACATGGTAGTGACCAGGGGTAGGTTGAGAAACGGGAGCCACTGCTGCTGCAAAGAAAATCAGAAGTGATCAGTCCCTGCTGCTGTACCCAGTCTCCTGCCAGAATTTCCCTCTCTCGTGTCTCTCCCAGTTTCTGGCGGAAGACCTTTAATCTACTTGACATCCAAAACACAGCCTTGGCCCATCACCTCTATGAGTCCCTAGAGAAGGGACACTGGCTGCAAAAGCAATTCCTGGAGCGGACGGCTGCAGCACATGAGGAAGTCTCTTCACCGTTTCCAGTGAAAAGAGGAGAACCCGAAAGTAATTGCAGTCAGGATCCTCTCCATCTCTCCCTTCCACCACAGAGAAAACATTTCCTGCAGTCTGTCACTTCTGAGGCTTTAATGGAAATAGCGTTCAAGGTTTGGGAAAAAATAATCTAATATAAATTGGTTAAAAACCCGCCCGCCTTGGCAACCCCTCTTGGACCCCATTTATACTGCGTGTTTCGACCACACTGAACTCTAGCCCTGTGATACTTTTATCTAGATTAGAACAAGGCCAAATACTTAGGCAGAGTGATCAGGAGACCTAGAACCACGTTCTGTATACCAAGACTAGACTCACATCAACCCAGTCTCCTGGGACACCATCTGCTCAACTCTCCAGTCTCAATAGCACTTCAACACCCCTCTTGGTTCTTCCGGTCTTCCCATAAATATGGCCCCACCCTGTCCCCTAGTACTCAGCAGCGCAGAATGGGATGTGTCTGAGGGGACCGATATAGATGTCTGCATGACAGCACAGAGGTGCCTGGGTTTGAAGGTGCGGTTCAAGAGTGGCCCTCTTCCTCCAAATGCTCCATTTACCATTTGTCAACAAAAATGCACTTGTCTTTGGCTAAGAGGCCAATCGGGAAAGGGTCTGAATGGAAGCATCCTGTAGCCCAAAGGGGAAGGCTACATTTATAAAGATCAGAAGCATCCTGCACACTTGTCCAGGGATGACCTTTCACTTGTCCTCAGCATTGAGCACTGTGGGTCCCTGAAGGTGTCCCAGGTCACTGGTATTACTTACAGCTGGGAATTCGCTCAGGTGTATGTGGTGGGCAGGCCGCACAGGGACATGTGGCAGCCAGGGGAGGTTGTGTGTACACCATGCCTCCTGTACAGATGCCCCATTTCAGTGAACATGCTGCACAGCCCTCTCAGGGAACAGAGGACAGGTTAGAGGAAATACAGAAGATCTGGTCAGACATCCTCTCTCAGACAACCAAAGAGATTGGTATCTGGTGGAGAACTGTCAGGGAAGTTTCTCTGAGGGCAGCACGTTGGCATTGTTACCCTGCCATGGCAACTGTGAGAAGGCCTGTGAGGGCATCATTACCCAGTGAGGTCATATAAGGAACCTGTGACTTGAGGGGCAGGCTTCAGGAGGAGGGGCAGTTTTGTGGAGGAGAGCAGGGGGGAGGCAGAGGTACTCTTCATGGCCCCTCACACCTGGGCCTCCCCGCCCATGCCCTAGTCTAGTAGACAACCCATGCGGGGCGTTCCACTGGGCTGGCACAGCCCCAGGGGCCCAGGAGGGCAAGAGAGACCCACATTCTGAGATTGGCTTGAGAGGCAAGATTAACGTAAGAGACAGCTAGGTTGTATGGCACTGACCCAAAGAGGCAGAGATTTGTGTGGACTGGGGAATCAGGGAAGGCTCCTTGGCAGTGGGCCTGAAGGACAAGTGAGATTTAGACCCATGGGGAAGAGAGGGAAGACATTCCAGTTTAGGAAGAATAAAAGCAAAGACACACTCTCCTCGACCTTGTCCTGCCCCAAATATAAATTCATAGACCACTCCCATTTTCACAACTGAGGACTGAAGAAAACCAAGAGGTTAAGGGGCCTACCCAGTGTTACACAGGTGGTGGAGAGGTGTTCTGCTCAATGGTTAGGTTCATGTTGGGGCTCCGCATTTACAGCTGATAGGAATGTGAGGACAAGCTCATGCCATTTCAAACATTTCCAAGTGATACTGAGAGAGATGTTGAAGGTGCAAAATGAGGGTGCTGAATGACCTCACAAAGTGGGAATGGTGGGCCCATTTTGATATGAAATTCAAAACAAGTTCATGACCAAAGGAAATAATACAAAATGACAACATAATCATTACACTCCCCTCTCCCTTAGAAGTAAAAATCAGTATACCCCTCTCTCTCTCCAGCATGAAAGGATGAGATAAAGGCTCAGCAGCAGCCCCCGTGAAACACATGGTCAACACTGTGAAGAGGTGTTACTAAGACGATTTGCTCCGACGCAGAGATGGAAAGAGACAACTCTGCCCTTAGCCTGATCAGGCCCACAGGAAGGAACCATATTGGGGGAAGCCTTTGAGAGTGTGGCAATGAGAGCGGACCTTATTTGGGAGGGGACTCCCTGTTTCCGATCTTGAAAACGCAAAGATGGGACATTCGTTTACTGGGGCTGTTGCAGAGTGGATGCGCCCAGAGGTTGGGCCACCCTGCTTGAGAATCAAAGCACCTTCTAGTCCTAAACTGCTTGAGTGCTGCAATCGCCGGATTTGGGGTCTGGGGCAACCCAGGTCTTCGTCCGAGATTTCCGGAGAGCGCTTTCTCTTGGGAGCACGTCTGGGGACTGGCTTCTCTGCTTCCACTTTTGCTGGTGTGTCCAAAGGAACCTCCGCGTAGGCCCGGTAGCCACCAAGCAGTCAGTATGTCTCCCGATACCAGCCCAACTGCGTTTCTCCACACCCTCGCTAGAGGACATGGTAGTGACCAGGGGTAGGTTGAGAAACGGGAGCCACTGCTGCTGCAAAGAAAATCAGAAGTGATCAGTCCCTGCTGCTGTACCCAGTCTCCTGCCAGAATTTCCCTCTCTCGTGTCTCTCCCAGTTTCTGGCGGAAGACCTTTAATCTACTTGACATCCAAAACACAGCCTTGGCCCATCACCTCTATGAGTCCCTAGAGAAGGGACACTGGCTGCAAAAGCAATTCCTGGAGCGGACGGCTGCAGCACATGAGGAAGTCTCTTCACCGTTTCCAGTGAAAAGAGGAGAACCCGAAAGTAATTGCAGTCAGGATCCTCTCCATCTCTCCCTTCCACCACAGAGAAAACATTTCCTGCAGTCTGTCACTTCTGAGGCTTTAATGGAAATAGCGTTCAAGGTTTGGGAAAAAATAATCTAATATAAATTGGTTAAAAACCCGCCCGCCTTGGCAACCCCTCTTGGACCCCATTTATACTGCGTGTTTCGACCACACTGAACTCTAGCCCTGTGATACTTTTATCTAGATTAGAACAAGGCCAAATACTTAGGCAGAGTGATCAGGAGACCTAGAACCACGTTCTGTATACCAAGACTAGACTCACATCAACCCAGTCTCCTGGGACACCATCTGCTCAACTCTCCAGTCTCAATAGCACTTCAACACCCCTCTTGGTTCTTCCGGTCTTCCCATAAATATGGCCCCACCCTGTCCCCTAGTACTCAGCAGCGCAGAATGGGATGTGTCTGAGGGGACCGATATAGATGTCTGCATGACAGCACAGAGGTGCCTGGGTTTGAAGGTGCGGTTCAAGAGTGGCCCTCTTCCTCCAAATGCTCCATTTACCATTTGTCAACAAAAATGCACTTGTCTTTGGCTAAGAGGCCAATCGGGAAAGGGTCTGAATGGAAGCATCCTGTAGCCCAAAGGGGAAGGCTACATTTATAAAGATCAGAAGCATCCTGCACACTTGTCCAGGGATGACCTTTCACTTGTCCTCAGCATTGAGCACTGTGGGTCCCTGAAGGTGTCCCAGGTCACTGGTATTACTTACAGCTGGGAATTCGCTCAGGTGTATGTGGTGGGCAGGCCGCACAGGGACATGTGGCAGCCAGGGGAGGTTGTGTGTACACCATGCCTCCTGTAAAGATGCCCCATTTCAGTGAACATGCTGCACAGCCCTCTCAGGGAACAGAGGACAGGTTAGAGGAAATACAGAAGATCTGGTCAGACATCCTCTCTCAGACAACCAAAGAGATTGGTATCTGGTGGAGAACTGTCAGGGAAGTTTCTCTGAGGGCAGCACGTTGGCATAGTTACCCTGCCATGGCAACTGTGAGAAGGCCTGTGAGGGCATCATTACCCAGTGAGGTCATATAAGGAACCTGTGACTTGAGGGGCAGGCTTCAGGAGGAGGGGCAGTTTTGTGGAGGAGAGCAGGGGGGAGGCAGAGGTACTCTTCATGGCCCCTCACACCTGAGCCTCCCCGCCCATGCCCTAGCCTAGTAGACAACCCATGCGGGGCGTTCCACTGGGCTGGCACAGCCCCAGGGGCCCAGGAGGGCAAGAGAGACCCACATTCTGAGATTGGCTTGAGAGGCCAGATTAACGTAAGAGACAGCTAGGTTGTATGGCACTGACCCAAAGAGGCAGAGATTTGTGTGGACTGGGGAATCAGGGAAGGCTCCTTGGCAGTGGGCCTGAAGGACAAGTGAGATTTAGACCCATGGGGAAGAGAGGGAAGACATTCCAGTTTAGGAAGAATAAAAGCAAAGACACACTCTCCTCGACCTTGTCCTGCCCCAAATATAAATTCATAGACCACTCCCATTTTCACAACTGAGGACTGAAGAAAACCAAGAGGTTAAGGGGCCTACCCAGTGTTACACAGGTGGTGGAGAGGTGTTCTGCTCAATGGTTAGGTTCATGTTGGGGCTCCGCATTTACAGCTGATAGGAATGTGAGGACAAGCTCATGCCATTTCAAACATTTCCAAGTGATACTGAGAGAGATGTTGAAGGTGCAAAATGAGGGTGCTGAATGACCTCACAAAGTGGGAATGGTGGGCCCATTTTGATATGAAATTCAAAACAAGTTCATGACCAAAGGAAATAATACAAAATGACAACATAATCATTACACTCCCCTCTCCCTTAGAAGTAAAAATCAGTATACCCCTCTCTCTCTCCAGCATGAAAGGATGAGATAAAGGCTCAGCAGCAGCCCCCGTGAAACACATGGTCAACACTGTGAAGAGGTGTTACTAAGACGATTTGGTCCGACGCAGAGATGGAAAGAGACAACTCTGCCCTTAGCCTGATCAGGCCCATAGGAAGGAACCATATTGGGGGAAGCCTTTGAGAGTGTGGCAATGAGAGGGGACCTTATTTGGGAGGGGACTCCCTGTTTCCGATCTTGAAAACGCAAAGATGGGACATTCGTTTACTGGGGCTGTTGCAGAGTGAATGCGCCCAGAGGTTGGGCCACCCTGCTTGAGAATCAAAGCACCTTCTAGTCCTAAACTGCTTGAGTGCTGCAATCGCCGGATTTGGGGTCTGGGGCAACCCAGGTCTTCGTCCGAGATTTCCGGAGAGCGCTTTCTCTTGGGAGCACGTCTGGGGACTGGCTTCTCTGCTTCCACTTTTGCTGGTGTGTCCAAAGGAACCTCCGCGTAGGCCCGGTAGCCACCAAGCAGTCAGTATGTCTCCCGATACCAGCCCAACTGCGTTTCTCCACACCCTCGCTAGAGGACATGGTAGTGACCAGGGGTAGGTTGAGAAACGGGAGCCACTGCTGCTGCAAAGAAAATCAGAAGTGATCAGTCCCTGCTGCTGTACCCAGTCTCCTGCCAGAATTTCCCTCTCTCGTGTCTCTCCCAGTTTCTGGCTGAAGACCTTTAATCTACTTGACATCCAAAACACAGCCTTGGCCCATCACCTCTATGAGTCCCTAGAGAAGGGACACTGGCTGCAAAAGCAATTCCTGGAGCGGACGGCTGCAGCACATGAGGAAGTCTCTTCACCGTTTCCAGTGAAAAGAGGAGAACCCGAAAGTAATTGCAGTCAGGATCCTCTCCATCTCTCCCTTCCACAACAAGAAAACATTTCTTGCAGTCTGTCACTTCTGAGGCTTTAATGGAAATAGCGTTCAAGGTTTGGGAAAAAATAATCTAATATAAATTGGTTAAAAACCCGCCCGCCTTGGCAACCCCTCTTGGACCCCATTTATTCTGCGTGTTTCGACCACACTGAACTCTAGCCCTGTGATACTTTTATCTAGATTAGAACAAGGCCAAATACTTAGGCAGAGTGATCAGGAGACCTAGAACCACGTTCTGTATACCAAGACTAGACTCACATCAACCCAGTCTCCTGGGACACCATCTGCTCAACTCTCCAGTCTCAATAGCACTTCAACACCCCTCTTGGTTCTTCCGGTCTTCCCATAAATATGGCCCCACCCTGTCCCCTAGTACTCAGCAGCGCAGAATGGGATGTGTCTGAGGGGACCGATATAGATGTCTGCATGACAGCACAGAGGTGCCTGGGTTTGAAGGTGCGGTTCAAGAGTGGCCCTCTTCCTCCAAATGCTCCATTTACCATTTGTCAACAAAAATGCACTTGTCTTTGGCTAAGAGGCCAATCGGGAAAGGGTCTGAATGGAAGCATCCTGTAGCCCAAAGGGGAAGGCTACATTTATAAAGATCAGAAGCATCCTGCACACTTGTCCAGGGATGACCTTTCACTTGTCCTCAGCATTGAGCACTGTGGGTCCCTGAAGGTGTCCCAGGTCACTGGTATTACTTACAGCTGGGAATTCGCTCAGGTGTATGTGGTGGGCAGGCCGCACAGGGACATGTGGCAGCCAGGGGAGGTTGTGTGTACACCATGCCTCCTGTACAGATGCCCCATTTCAGTGAACATGCTGCACAGCCCTCTCAGGGAACAGAGGACAGGTTAGAGGAAATACAGAAGATCTGGTCAGACATCCTCTCTCAGACAACCAAAGAGATTGGTATCTGGTGGAGAACTGTCAGGGAAGTTTCTCTGAGGGCAGCACGTTGGCATAGTTACCCTGCCATGGCAACTGTGAGAAGGCCTGTGAGGGCATCATTACCCAGTGAGGTCATATAAGGAACCTGTGACTTGAGGGGCAGGCTTCAGGAGGAGGGGCAGTTTTGTGGAGGAGAGCAGGGGGGAGGCAGAGGTACTCTTCATGGCCCCTCACACCTGGGCCTCCCCGCCCATGCCCTAGTCTAGTAGACAACCCATGCGGGGCGTTCCACTGGGCTGGCACAGCCCCAGGGGCCCAGGAGGGCAAGAGAGACCCACATTCTGAGATTGGCTTGAGAGGCAAGATTAACGTAAGAGACAGCTAGGTTGTATGGCACTGACCCAAAGAGGCAGAGATTTGTGTGGACTGGGGAATCAGGGAAGGCTCCTTGGCAGTGGGCCTGAAGGACAAGTGAGATTTAGACCCATGGGGAAGAGAGGGAAGACATTCCAGTTTAGGAAGAATAAAAGCAAAGACACACTCTCCTCGACCTTGTCCTGCCCCAAATATAAATTCATAGACCACTCCCATTTTCACAACTGAGGACTGAAGAAAACCAAGAGGTTAAGGGGCCTACCCAGTGTTACACAGGTGGTGGAGAGGTGTTCTGCTCAATGGTTAGGTTCATGTTGGGGCTCCGCATTTACAGCTGATAGGAATGTGAGGACAAGCTCATGCCATTTCAAACATTTCCAAGTGATACTGAGAGAGATGTTGAAGGTGCAAAATGAGGGTGCTGAATGACCTCACAAAGTGGGAATGGTGGGCCCATTTTGATATGAAATTCAAAACAAGTTCATGACCAAAGGAAATAATACAAAATGACAACATAATCATTACACTCCCCTCTCCCTTAGAAGTAAAAATCAGTATACCCCTCTCTCTCTCCAGCATGAAAGGATGAGATAAAGGCTCAGCAGCAGCCCCCGTGAAACACATGGTCAACACTGTGAAGAGGTGTTACTAAGACGATTTGGTCCGACGCAGAGATGGAAAGAGACAACTCTGCCCTTAGGCAGATCAGGCCCATAGGAAGGCACCATATTGGGGGAAGCCTTTGAGAGTGTGGCAATGAGAGGGGACCTTATTTGGGAGGGGACTCCCTGTTGCCGATCTTGAAAATGCAAAGATGGGACATTCGTTTAATGGGGCTGTTGCAGAGTGGATGCGCCCAGAGGTTGGGCCACCCTGCTTGAGAATCAAAGCACCTTCAAGTCCTAAACTGCTTGAGTGCTGCAATCGCCGGATTTGGGGTCTGGGGCAACCCAGGTCTTCGTCCGAGATTTCCGGAGAGCGCTTTCTCTTGGGAGCACGTCTGGGGACTGGCTTCTCTGCTTCCACTTTTGCTGGTGTGTCCAAAGGAACCTCCGCGTAGGCCCGGTAGCCACCAAGCAGTCAGTATGTCTCCCGATACCAGCCCAACTGCGTTTCTCCACACCCTCGCTAGAGGACATGGTAGTGACCAGGGGTAGGTTGAGAAACGGGAGCCACTGCTGCTGCAAAGAAAATCAGAAGTGATCAGTCCCTGCTGCTGTACCCAGTCTCCTGCCAGAATTTCCCTCTCTCGTGTCTCTCCCAGTTTCTGGCGGAAGACCTTTAATCTACTTGACATCCAAAACACAGCCTTGGCCCATCACCTCTATGAGTCCCTAGAGAAGGGACACTGGCTGCAAAAGCAATTCCTGGAGCGGACGGCTGCAGCACATGAGGAAGTCTCTTCACCGTTTCCAGTGAAAAGAGGAGAACCCGAAAGTAATTGCAGTCAGGATCCTCTCCATCTCTCCCTTCCACCACAGAGAAAACATTTCCTGCAGTCTGTCACTTCTGAGGCTTTAATGGAAATAGCGTTCAAGGTTTGGGAAAAAATAATCTAATATAAATTGGTTAAAAACCCGCCCGCCTTGGCAACCCCTCTTGGACCCCATTTATTCTGCGTGTTTCGACCACACTGAACTCTAGCCCTGTGATACTTTTATCTAGATTAGAACAAGGCCAAATACTTAGGCAGAGTGATCAGGAGACCTAGAACCACGTTCTGTATACCAAGACTAGACTCACATCAACCCAGTCTCCTGGGACACCATCTGCTCAACTCTCCAGTCTCAATAGCACTTCAACACCCCTCTTGGTTCTTCCGGTCTTCCCATAAATATGGCCCCACCCTGTCCCCTAGTACTCAGCAGCGCAGAATGGGATGTGTCTGAGGGGACCGATATAGATGTCTGCATGACAGCACAGAGGTGCCTGGGTTTGAAGGTGCGGTTCAAGAGTGGCCCTCTTCCTCCAAATGCTCCATTTACCATTTGTCAACAAAAATGCACTTGTCTTTGGCTAAGAGGCCAATCGGGAAAGGGTCTGAATGGAAGCATCCTGTAGCCCAAAGGGGAAGGCTACATTTATAAAGATCAGAAGCATCCTGCACACTTGTCCAGGGATGACCTTTCACTTGTCCTCAGCATTGAGCACTGTGGGTCCCTGAAGGTGTCCCAGGTCACTGGTATTACTTACAGCTGGGAATTCGCTCAGGTGTATGTGGTGGGCAGGCCGCACAGGGACATGTGGCAGCCAGGGGAGGTTGTGTGTACACCATGCCTCCTGTACAGATGCCCCATTTCAGTGAACATGCTGCACAGCCCTCTCAGGGAACAGAGGACAGGTTAGAGGAAATACAGAAGATCTGGTCAGACATCCTCTCTCAGACAACCAAAGAGATTGGTATCTGGTGGAGAACTGTCAGGGAAGTTTCTCTGAGGGCAGCACGTTGGCATTGTTACCCTGCCATGGCAACTGTGAGAAGGCCTGTGAGGGCATCATTACCCAGTGAGGTCATATAAGGAACCTGTGACTTGAGGGGCAGGCTTCAGGAGGAGGGGCAGTTTTGTGGAGGAGAGCAGGGGGGAGGCAGAGGTACTCTTCATGGCCCCTCACACCTGGGCCTCCCCGCCCATGCCCTAGTCTAGTAGACAACCCATGCGGGGCGTTCCACTGGGCTGGCACAGCCCCAGGGGCCCAGGAGGGCAAGAGAGACCCACATTCTGAGATTGGCTTGAGAGGCAAGATTAACGTAAGAGACAGCTAGGTTGTATGGCACTGACCCAAAGAGGCAGAGATTTGTGTGGACTGGGGAATCAGGGAAGGCTCCTTGGCAGTGGGCCTGAAGGACAAGTGAGATTTAGACCCATGGGGAAGAGAGGGAAGACATTCCAGTTTAGGAAGAATAAAAGCAAAGACACACTCTCCTCGACCTTGTCCTGCCCCAAATATAAATTCATAGACCACTCCCATTTTCACAACTGAGGACTGAAGAAAACCAAGAGGTTAAGGGGCCTACCCAGTGTTACACAGGTGGTGGAGAGGTGTTCTGCTCAATGGTTAGGTTCATGTTGGGGCTCCGCATTTACAGCTGATAGGAATGTGAGGACAAGCTCATGCCATTTCAAACATTTCCAAGTGATACTGAGAGAGATGTTGAAGGTGCAAAATGAGGGTGCTGAATGACCTCACAAAGTGGGAATGGTGGGCCCATTTTGATATGAAATTCAAAACAAGTTCATGACCAAAGGAAATAATACAAAATGACAACATAATCATTACACTCCCCTCTCCCTTAGAAGTAAAAATCAGTATACCCCTCTCTCTCTCCAGCATGAAAGGATGAGATAAAGGCTCAGCAGCAGCCCCCGTGAAACACATGGTCAACACTGTGAAGAGGTGTTACTAAGACGATTTGGTCCGACGCCGAGATGGAAAGAGACAACTCTGCCCTTAGCCTGATCAGGCCCACAGGAAGGAACCATATTGGGGGAAGCCTTTGAGAGTGTGGCAATGAGAGGGAACCTTATTTGGGAGGGGACTCCCTGTTTCCGATCTTGAAAACGCAAAGATGGTATATTCGTTTACTGGGGCTGTTGCAGAGTGGATGCGCCCAGAGGTTGGGCCACCCTGCTTGAGAATCAAAGCACCTTCTAGTCCTAAACTGCTTGAGTGCTGCAATCGCCGGATTTGGGGTCTGGGGCAACCCAGGTCTTCGTCCGAGATTTCCGGAGAGCGCTTTCTCTTGGGAGCACGTCTGGGGACTGGCTTCTCTGCTTCCACTTTTGCTGGCGTGGCCAAAGGAACCTCCGCGTAGGCCCGGTAGCCACCAAGCAGTCAGTATGTCTCCCGATACCAGCCCAACTGCGTTTCTCCACACCCTCGCTAGAGGACATGGTAGTGACCAGGGGTAGGTTGAGAAACGGGAGCCACTGCTGCTGCAAAGAAAATCAGAAGTGATCAGTCCCTGCTGCTGTACCCAGTCTCCTGCCAGAATTTCCCTCTCTCGTGTCTCTCCCAGTTTCTGGCGGAAGACCTTTAATCTACTTGACATCCAAAACACAGCCTTGGCCCATCACCTCTATGAGTCCCTAGAGAAGGGACACTGGCTGCAAAAGCAATTCCTGGAGCGGACGGCTGCAGCACATGAGGAAGTCTCTTCACCGTTTCCAGTGAAAAGAGGAGAACCCGAAAGTAATTGCAGTCAGGATCCTCTCCATCTCTCCCTTCCACCACAGAGAAAACATTTCCTGCAGTCTGTCACTTCTGAGGCTTTAATGGAAATAGCGTTCAAGGTTTGGGAAAAAATAATCTAATATAAATTGGTTAAAAACCCGCCCGCCTTGGCAACCCCTCTTGGACCCCATTTATACTGCGTGTTTCGACCACACTGAACTCTAGCCCTGTGATACTTTTATCTAGATTAGAACAAGGCCAAATACTTAGGCAGAGTGATCAGGAGACCTAGAACCACGTTCTGTATACCAAGACTAGACTCACATCAACCCAGTCTCCTGGGACACCATCTGCTCAACTCTCCAGTCTCAATAGCACTTCAACAACCCTCTTGGTTCTTCCGGTCTTCCCATAAATATGGCCCCACCCTGTCCCCTAGTACTCAGCAGCGCAGAATGGGATGTGTCTGAGGGGACCGATATAGATGTCTGCATGACAGCACAGAGGTGCCTGGGTTTGAAGGTGCGGTTCAAGAGTGGCCCTCTTCCTCCAAATGCTCCATTTACCATTTGTCAACAAAAATGCACTTGTCTTTGGCTAAGAGGCCAATCGGGAAAGGGTCTGAATGGAAGCATCCTGTAGCCCAAAGGGGAAGGCTACATTTATAAAGATCAGAAGCATCCTGCACACTTGTCCAGGGATGACCTTTCACTTGTCCTCAGCATTGAGCACTGTGGGTCCCTGAAGGTGTCCCAGGTCACTGGTATTACTTACAGCTGGGAATTCGCTCAGGTGTATGTGGTGGGCAGGCCGCACAGGGATATGTGGCAGCCAGGGGAGGTTGTGTGTACACCATGCCTCCTGTACAGATGCCCCATTTCAGTGAACATGCTGCACTGCCCTCTCAGGGAACAGAGGACAGGTTAGAGGAAATACAGAAGATCTGGTCAGACATCCTCTCTCAGACAACCAAAGAGATTGGTATCTGGTGGAGAACTGTCAGGGAAGTTTCTCTGAGGGCAGCACGTTGGCATAGTTACCCTGCCATGGCAACTGTGAGAAGGCCTGTGAGGGCATCATTACCCAGTGAGGTCATATAAGGAACCTGTGACTTGATGGGCAGGCTTCAGGAGGAGGGGCAGTTTTGTGGAGGAGAGCAGGGGGGAGGCAGAGGTACTCTTCATGGCCCCTCACACCTGAGCCTCCCCGCCCATGCCCTAGCCTAGTAGACAACCCATGCGGGGCGTTCCACTGGGCTGGCACAGCCCCAGGGGCCCAGGAGGGCAAGAGAGACCCACATTCTGAGATTGGCTTGAGAGGCAAGATTAACGTAAGAGACAGCTAGGTTGTATGGCACTGACCCAAAGAGGCAGAGATTTGTGTGGACTGGGGAATCAGGGAAGGCTCCTTGGCAGTGGGCCTGAAGGACAAGTGAGATTTAGACCCATGGGGAAGAGAGGGAAGACATTCCAGTTTAGGAAGAATAAAAGCAAAGACACACTCTCCTCGACCTTGTCCTGCCCCAAATATAAATTCATAGACCACTCCCATTTTCACAACTGAGGACTGAAGAAAACCAAGAGGTTAAGGGGCCTACCCAGTGTTACACAGGTGGTGGAGAGGTGTTCTGCTCAATGGTTAGGTTCATGTTGGGGCTCCGCATTTACAGCTGATAGGAATGTGAGGACAAGCTCATGCCATTTCAAACATTTCCAAGTGATACTGAGAGAGATGTTGAAGGTGCAAAATGAGGGTGCTGAATGACCTCACAAAGTGGGAATGGTGGGCCCATTTTGATATGAAATTCAAAACAAGTTCATGACCAAAGGAAATAATACAAAATGACAACATAATCATTACACTCCCCTCTCCCTTAGAAGTAAAAATCAGTATACCCCTCTCTCTCTCCAGCATGAAAGGATGAGATAAAGGCTCAGCAGCAGCCCCCGTGAAACACATGGTCAACACTGTGAAGAGGTGTTACTAAGACGATTTGGTCCGACGCAGAGATGGAAAGAGACAACTCTGCCCTTAGCCTGATCAGGCCCATAGGAAGGAACCATATTGGGGGAAGCCTTTGAGAGTGTGGCAATGAGAGGGGACCTTATTTGGGAGGGGACTCCCTGTTTCCGATCTTGAAAATGCAAAGATGGGACATTCGTTTACTGGGGCTGTTGCAGAGTGGATGCGCCCAGAGGTTGGGCCACCCTGCTTGAGAATCAAAGCACCTTCTAGTCCTAAACTGCTTGAGTGCTGCAATCGCCGGATTTGGGGTCTGGGGCAACCCAGGTCTTCGTCCGAGATTTCCGGAGAGCGCTTTCTCTTGGGAGCACGTCTGGGGACTGGCTTCTCTGCTTCCACTTTTGCTGGCGTGGCCAAAGGAACCTCCGCGTAGGCCCGGTAGCCACCAAACAGTCAGTATGTCTCCCGATACCAGCCCAACTGCGTTTCTCCACACCCTCGCTAGAGGACATGGTAGTGACCAGGGGTAGGTTGAGAAACGGGAGCCACTGCTGCTGCAAAGAAAATCAGAAGTGATCAGTCCCTGCTGCTGTACCCAGTCTCCTGCCAGAATTTCCCTCTCTCGTGTCTCTCCCAGTTTCTGCCTGAAGACCTTTAATCTACTTGACATCCAAAACACAGCCTTGGCCCATCACCTCTATGAGTCCCTAGAGAAGGGACACTGGCTGCAAAAGCAATTCCTGGAGCGGACGGCTGCAGCACATGAGGAAGTCTCTTCACCGTTTCCAGTGAAAAGAGGAGAACCCGAAAGTAATTGCAGTCAGGATCCTCTCCATCTCTCCCTTCCACAACAAGAAAACATTTCTTGCAGTCTGTCACTTCTGAGGCTTTAATGGAAATAGCGTTCAAGGTTTGGGAAAAAATAATCTAATATAAATTGGTTAAAAACCCGCCCGCCTTGGCAACCCCTCTTGGACCCCATTTATTCTGCGTGTTTCGACCACACTGAACTCTAGCCCTGTGATACTTTTATCTAGATTAGAACAAGGCCAAATACTTAGGCAGAGTGATCAGGAGACCTAGAACCACGTTCTGTATACCAAGACTAGACTCACATCAACCCAGTCTCCTGGGACACCATCTCCTCAACTCTCCAGTCTCAATAGCACTTCAACACCCCTCTTGGTTCTTCCGGTCTTCCCATAAATATGGCCCCACCCTGTCCCCTAGTACTCAGCAGCGCAGAATGGGATGTGTCTGAGGGGACCGATATAGATGTCTGCATGACAGCACAGAGGTGCCTGGGTTTGAAGGTGCGGTTCAAGAGTGGCCCTCTTCCTCCAAATGCTCCATTTACCATTTGTCAACAAAAATGCACTTGTCTTTGGCTAAGAGGCCAATCGGGAAAGGGTCTGAATGGAAGCATCCTGTAGCCCAAAGGGGAAGGCTACATTTATAAAGATCAGAAGCATCCTGCACACTTGTCCAGGGATGACCTTTCACTTGTCCTCAGCATTGAGCACTGTGGGTCCCTGAAGGTGTCCCAGGTCACTGGTTTTATTTACAGCTGGGAATTCGCTCAGGTGTATGTGGTGGGCAGGCCGCACAGGGACATGTGGCAGCCAGGGGAGGTTGTGTGTACACCATGCCTCCTGTACAGATGCCCCATTTCAGTGAACATGCTGCACAGCCCTCTCAGGGAACAGAGGACAGGTTAGAGGAAATACAGAAGATCTGGTCAGACATCCTCTCTCAGACAACCAAAGAGATTGGTATCTGGTGGAGAACTGTCAGGGAAGTTTCTCTGAGGGCAGCACGTTGGCATAGTTACCCTGCCATGGCAACTGTGAGAAGGCCTGTGAGGGCATCATTACCCAGTGAGGTCATATAAGGAACCTGTGACTTGATGGGCAGGCTTCAGGAGGAGGGGCAGTTTTGTGGAGGAGAGCAGGGGGGAGGCAGAGGTACTCTTCATGGCCCCTCACACCTGGGCCTCCCCGCCCATGCCCTAGTCTAGTAGACAACCCATGCGGGGCGTTCCACTGGGCTGGCACAGCCCCAGGGGCCCAGGAGGGCAAGAGAGACCCACATTCTGAGATTGGCTTGAGAGGCAAGATTAACGTAAGAGACAGCTAGGTTGTATGGCACTGACCCAAAGAGGCAGAGATTTGTGTGGACTGGGGAATCAGGGAAGGCTCCTTGGCAGTGGGCCTGAAGGACAAGTGAGATTTAGACCCATGGGGAAGAGAGGGAAGACATTCCAGTTTAGGAAGAATAAAAGCAAAGACACACTCTCCTCGACCTTGTCCTGCCCCAAATATAAATTCATAGACCACTCCCATTTTCACAACTGAGGACTGAAGAAAACCAAGAGGTTAAGGGGCCTACCCAGTGTTACACAGGTGGTGGAGAGGTGTTCTGCTCAATGGTTAGGTTCATGTTGGGGCTCCGCATTTACAGCTGATAGGAATGTGAGGACAAGCTCATGCCATTTCAAACATTTCCAAGTGATACTGAGAGAGATGTTGAAGGTGCAAAATGAGGGTGCTGAATGACCTCACAAAGTGGGAATGGTGGGCCCATTTTGATATGAAATTCAAAACAAGTTCATGACCAAAGGAAATAATACAAAATGACAACATAATCATTACACTCCCCTCTCCCTTAGAAGTAAAAATCAGTATACCCCTCTCTCTCTCCAGCATGAAAGGATGAGATAAAGGCTCAGCAGCAGCCCCCGTGAAACACATGGTCAACACTGTGAAGAGGTGTTACTAAGACGATTTGGTCCGACGCAGAGATGGAAAGAGACAACTCTGCCCTTAGCCTGATCAGGCCCATAGGAAGGAACCATATTGGGGGAAGCCTTTGAGAGTGTGGCAATGAGAGGGGACCTTATTTGGGAGGGGACTCCCTGTTTCCGATCTTGAAAATGCAAAGATGGGACATTCGTTTACTGGGGCTGTTGCAGAGTGGATGCGCCCAGAGGTTGGGCCACCCTGCTTGAGAATCAAAGCACCTTCTAGTCCTAAACTGCTTGAGTGCTGCAATCGCCGGATTTGGGGTCTGGGGCAACCCAGGTCTTCGTCCGAGATTTCCGGAGAGCGCTTTCTCTTGGGAGCACGTCTGGGGACTGGCTTCTCTGCTTCCACTTTTGCTGGCGTGGCCAAAGGAACCTCCGCGTAGGCTCGGTAGCCACCAAACAGTCAGTATGTCTCCCGATACCAGCCCAACTGCGTTTCTCCACACCCTCGCTAGAGGACATGGTAGTGACCAGGGGTAGGTTGAGAAACGGGAGCCACTGCTGCTGCAAAGAAAATCAGAAGTGATCAGTCCCTGCTGCTGTACCCAGTCTCCTGCCAGAATTTCCCTCTCTCGTGTCTCTCCCAGTTTCTGGCGGAAGACCTTTAATCTACTTGACATCCAAAACACAGCCTTGGCCCATCACCTCTATGAGTCCCTAGAGAAGGGACACTGGCTGCAAAAGCAATTCCTGGAGCGGACGGCTGCAGCACATGAGGAAGTCTCTTCACCGTTTCCAGTGAAAACAGGAGAACCCGAAAGTAATTGCAGTCAGGATCCTCTCCATCTCTCCCTTCCACCACAGAGAAAACATTTCCTGCAGTCTGTCACTTCTGAGGCTTTAATGGAAATAGCGTTCAAGGTTTGGGAAAAAATAATCTAATATAAATTGGTTAAAAACCCGCCCGCCTTGGCAACCCCTCTTGGACCCCATTTATACTGCGTGTTTCGACCACACTGAACTCTAGCCCTGTGATACTTTTATCTAGATTAGAACAAGGCCAAATACTTAGGCAGAGTGATCAGGAGACCTAGAACCACGTTCTGTATACCAAGACTAGACTCACATCAACCCAGTCTCCTGGGACACCATCTGCTCAACTCTCCAGTCTCAATAGCACTTCAACACCCCTCTTGGTTCTTCCGGTCTTCCCATAAATATGGCCCCACCCTGTCCCCTAGTACTCAGCAGCGCAGAATGGGATGTGTCTGAGGGGACCGATATAGATGTCTGCATGACAGCACAGAGGTGCCTGGGTTTGAAGGTGCGGTTCAAGAGTGGCCCTCTTCCTCCAAATGCTCCATTTACCATTTGTCAACAAAAATGCACTTGTCTTTGGCTAAGAGGCCAATCGGGAAAGGGTCTGAATGGAAGCATCCTGTAGCCCAAAGGGGAAGGCTACATTTATAAAGATCAGAAGCATCCTGCACACTTGTCCAGGGATGACCTTTCACTTGTCCTCAGCATTGAGCACTGTGGGTCCCTGAAGGTGTCCCAGGTCACTGGTATTACTTACAGCTGGGAATTCGCTCAGGTGTATGTGGTGGGCAGGCCGCACAGGGACATGTGGCAGCCAGGGGAGGTTGTGTGTACACCATGCCTCCTGTACAGATGCCCCATTTCAGTGAACATGCTGCACAGCCCTCTCAGGGAACAGAGGACAGGTTAGAGGAAATACAGAAGATCTGGTCAGACATCCTCTCTCAGACAACCAAAGAGATTGGTATCTGGTGGAGAACTGTCAGGGAAGTTTCTCTGAGGGCAGCACGTTGGCATAGTTACCCTGCCATGGCAACTGTGAGAAGGCCTGTGAGGGCATCATTACCCAGTGAGGTCATATAAGGAACCTGTGACTTGATGGGCAGGCTTCAGGAGGAGGGGCAGTTTTGTGGAGGAGAGCAGGGGGGAGGCAGAGGTACTCTTCATGGCCCCTCACACCTGAGCCTCCCCGCCCATGCCCTAGTCTAGTAGACAACCCATGCGGGGCGTTCCACTGGGCTGGCACAGCCCCAGGGGCCCAGGAGGGCAAGAGAGACCCACATTCTGAGATTGGCTTGAGAGGCAAGATTAACGTAAGAGACAGCTAGGTTGTATGGCACTGACCCAAAGAGGCAGAGATTTGTGTGGACTGGGGAATCAGGGAAGGCTCCTTGGCAGTGGGCCTGAAGGACAAGTGAGATTTAGACCCATGGGGAAGAGAGGGAAGACATTCCAGTTTAGGAAGAATAAAAGCAAAGACACACTCTCCTCGACCTTGTCCTGCCCCAAATATAAATTCATAGACCACTCCCATTTTCACAACTGAGGACTGAAGAAAACCAAGAGGTTAAGGGGCCTACCCAGTGTTACACAGGTGGTGGAGAGGTGTTCTGCTCAATGGTTAGGTTCATGTTGGGGCTCCGCATTTACAGCTGATAGGAATGTGAGGACAAGCTCATGCCATTTCAAACATTTCCAAGTGATACTGAGAGAGATGTTGAAGGTGCAAAATGAGGGTGCTGAATGACCTCACAAAGTGGGAATGGTGGGCCCATTTTGATATGAAATTCAAAACAAGTTCATGACCAAAGGAAATAATACAAAATGACAACATAATCATTACACTCCCCTCTCCCTTAGAAGTAAAAATCAGTATACCCCTCTCTCTCTCCAGCATGAAAGGATGAGATAAAGGCTCAGCAGCAGCCCCCGTGAAACACATGGTCAACACTGTGAAGAGGTGTTACTAAGACGATTTGGTCAGACGCAGAGATGGAAAGAGACAACTCTGCCCTTAGCCTGATCAGGCCCATAGGAAGGAACCATATTGGGGGAAGCCTTTGAGAGTGTGGCAATGAGAGGGGACCTTATTTGGGAGGGGACTCCCTGTTTCCGATCTTGAAAATGCAAAGATGGGACATTCGTTTACTGGGGCTGTTGCAGAGTGGATGCGCCCAGAGGTTGGGCCACCCTGCTTGAGAATCAAAGCACCTTCTAGTCCTAAACTGCTTGAGTGCTGCAATCGCCGGATTTGGGGTCTGGGGCAACCCAGGTCTTCGTCCGAGATTTCCGGAGAGCGCTTTCTCTTGGGAGCACGTCTGGGGACTGGCTTCTCTGCTTCCACTTTTGCTGGCGTGGCCAAAGGAACCTCCGCGTAGGCTCGGTAGCCACCAAACAGTCAGTATGTCTCCCGATACCAGCCCAACTGCGTTTCTCCACACCCTCGCTAGAGGACATGGTAGTGACCAGGGGTAGGTTGAGAAACGGGAGCCACTGCTGCTGCAAAGAAAATCAGAAGTGATCAGTCCCTGCTGCTGTACCCAGTCTCCTGCCAGAATTTCCCTCTCTCGTGTCTCTCCCAGTTTCTGGCGGAAGACCTTTAATCTACTTGACATCCAAAACACAGCCTTGGCCCATCACCTCTATGAGTCCCTAGAGAAGGGACACTGGCTGCAAAAGCAATTCCTGGAGCGGACGGCTGCAGCACATGAGGAAGTCTCTTCACCGTTTCCAGTGAAAACAGGAGAACCCGAAAGTAATTGCAGTCAGGATCCTCTCCATCTCTCCCTTCCACCACAGAGAAAACATTTCCTGCAGTCTGTCACTTCTGAGGCTTTAATGGAAATAGCGTTCAAGGTTTGGGAAAAAATAATCTAATATAAATTGGTTAAAAACCCGCCCGCCTTGGCAACCCCTCTTGGACCCCATTTATACTGCGTGTTTCGACCACACTGAACTCTAGCCCTGTGATACTTTTATCTAGATTAGAACAAGGCCAAATACTTAGGCAGAGTGATCAGGAGACCTAGAACCACGTTCTGTATACCAAGACTAGACTCACATCAACCCAGTCTCCTGGGACACCATCTGCTCAACTCTCCAGTCTCAATAGCACTTCAACACCCCTCTTGGTTCTTCCGGTCTTCCCATAAATATGGCCCCACCCTGTCCCCTAGTACTCAGCAGCGCAGAATGGGATGTGTCTGAGGGGACCGATATAGATGTCTGCATGACAGCACAGAGGTGCCTGGGTTTGAAGGTGCGGTTCAAGAGTGGCCCTCTTCCTCCAAATGCTCCATTTACCATTTGTCAACAAAAATGCACTTGTCTTTGGCTAAGAGGCCAATCGGGAAAGGGTCTGAATGGAAGCATCCTGTAGCCCAAAGGGGAAGGCTACATTTATAAAGATCAGAAGCATCCTGCACACTTGTCCAGGGATGACCTTTCACTTGTCCTCAGCATTGAGCACTGTGGGTCCCTGAAGGTGTCCCAGGTCACTGGTATTACTTACAGCTGGGAATTCGCTCAGGTGTATGTGGTGGGCAGGCCGCACAGGGACATGTGGCAGCCAGGGGAGGTTGTGTGTACACCATGCCTCCTGTACAGATGCCCCATTTCAGTGAACATGCTGCACAGCCCTCTCAGGGAACAGAGGACAGGTTAGAGGAAATACAGAAGATCTGGTCAGACATCCTCTCTCAGACAACCAAAGAGATTGGTATCTGGTGGAGAACTGTCAGGGAAGTTTCTCTGAGGGCAGCACGTTGGCATTGTTACCCTGCCATGGCAACTGTGAGAAGGCCTGTGAGGGCATCATTACCCAGTGAGGTCATATAAGGAACCTGTGACTTGAGGGGCAGGCTTCAGGAGGAGGGGCAGTTTTGTGGAGGAGAGCAGGGGGGAGGCAGAGGTACTCTTCATGGCCCCTCACACCTGGGCCTCCCCGCCCATGCCCTAGTCTAGTAGACAACCCATGCGGGGCGTTCCACTGGGCTGGCACAGCCCCAGGGGCCCAGGAGGGCAAGAGAGACCCACATTCTGAGATTGGCTTGAGAGGCAAGATTAACGTAAGAGACAGCTAGGTTGTATGGCACTGACCCAAAGAGGCAGAGATTTGTGTGGACTGGGGAATCAGGGAAGGCTCCTTGGCAGTGGGCCTGAAGGACAAGTGAGATTTAGACCCATGGGGAAGAGAGGGAAGACATTCCAGTTTAGGAAGAATAAAAGCAAAGACACACTCTCCTCGACCTTGTCCTGCCCCAAATATAAATTCATAGACCACTCCCATTTTCACAACTGAGGACTGAAGAAAACCAAGAGGTTAAGGGGCCTACCCAGTGTTACACAGGTGGTGGAGAGGTGTTCTGCTCAATGGTTAGGTTCATGTTGGGGCTCCGCATTTACAGCTGATAGGAATGTGAGGACAAGCTCATGCCATTTCAAACATTTCCAAGTGATACTGAGAGAGATGTTGAAGGTGCAAAATGAGGGTGCTGAATGACCTCACAAAGTGGGAATGGTGGGCCCATTTTGATATGAAATTCAAAACAAGTTCATGACCAAAGGAAATAATACAAAATGACAACATAATCATTACACTCCCCTCTCCCTTAGAAGTAAAAATCAGTATACCCCTCTCTCTCTCCAGCATGAAAGGATGAGATAAAGGCTCAGCAGCAGCCCCCGTGAAACACATGGTCAACACTGTGAAGAGGTGTTACTAAGACGATTTGGTCCGACGCAGAGATGGAAAGAGACAACTCTGCCCTTAGCCTGATCAGGCCCACAGGAAGGAACCATATTGGGGGAAGCCTTTGAGAGTGTGGCAATGAGAGCGGACCTTATTTGGGAGGGGACTCCCTGTTTCCGATCTTGAAAACGCAAAGATGGGACATTCGTTTACTGGGGCTGTTGCAGAGTGGATGCGCCCAGAGGTTGGGCCACCCTGCTTGAGAATCAAAGCACCTTCTAGTCCTAAACTGCTTGAGTGCTGCAATCGCCGGATTTGGGGTCTGGGGCAACCCAGGTCTTCGTCCGAGATTTCCGGAGAGCGCTTTCTCTTGGGAGCACGTCTGGGGACTGGCTTCTCTGCTTCCACTTTTGCTGGCGTGGCCAAAGGAACCTCCGCGTAGGCCCGGTAGCCACCAAGCAGTCAGTATGTCTCCCGATACCAGCCCAACTGCGTTTCTCCACACCCTCGCTAGAGGACATGGTAGTGACCAGGGGTAGGTTGAGAAACGGGAGCCACTGCTGCTGCAAAGAAAATCAGAAGTGATCAGTCCCTGCTGCTGTACCCAGTCTCCTGCCAGAATTTCCCTCTCTCATGTCTCTCCCAGTTTCTGCCTGAAGACCTTTAATCTACTTGACATCCAAAACACAGCCTTGGCCCATCACCTCTATGAGTCCCTAGAGAAGGGACACTGGCTGCAAAAGCAATTCCTGGAGCGGACGGCTGCAGCACATGAGGAAGTCTCTTCACCGTTTCCAGTGAAAACAGGAGAACCCGAAAGTAATTGCAGTCAGGATCCTCTCCATCTCTCCCTTCCACAGCAAAGAAAACATTTCTTGCAGTCTGTCACTTCTGAGGCTTTAATGGAAATAGCGTTCAAGGTTTGGGAAAAAATAATCTAATATAAATTGGTTAAAAACCCGCCCGCCTTGGCAACCCCTCTTGGACCCCATTTATACTGCGTGTTTCGACCACACTGAACTCTAGCCCTGTGATACTTTTATCTAGATTAGAACAAGGCCAAATACTTAGGCAGAGTGATCAGGAGACCTAGAACCACGTTCTGTATACCAAGACTAGACTCACATCAACCCAGTCTCCTGGGACACCATCTGCTCAACTCTCCAGTCTCAATAGCACTTCAACACCCCTCTTGGTTCTTCCGGTCTTCCCATAAATATGGCCCCACCCTGTCCCCTAGTACTCAGCAGCGCAGAATGGGATGTGTCTGAGGGGACCGATATAGATGTCTGCATGACAGCACAGAGGTGCCTGGGTTTGAAGGTGCGGTTCAAGAGTGGCCCTCTTCCTCCAAATGCTCCATTTACCATTTGTCAACAAAAAGGCACTTGTCTTTGGCTAAGAGGCCAATCGGGAAAGGGTCTGAATGGAAGCATCCTGTAGCCCAAAGGGGAAGGCTACATTTATAAAGATCAGAAGCATCCTGCACACTTGTCCAGGGATGACCTTTCACTTGTCCTCAGCATTGAGCACTGTGGGTCCCTGAAGGTGTCCCAGGTCACTGGTATTACTTACAGCTGGGAATTCGCTCAGGTGTATGTGGTGGGCAGGCCGCACAGGGATATGTGGCAGCCAGGGGAGGTTGTGTGTACACCATGCCTCCTGTACAGATGCCCCATTTCAGTGAACATGCTGCACTGCCCTCTCAGGGAACAGAGGACAGGTTAGAGGAAATACAGAAGATCTGGTCAGACATCCTCTCTCAGACAACCAAAGAGATTGGTATCTGGTGGAGAACTGTCAGGGAAGTTTCTCTGAGGGCAGCACGTTGGCATAGTTACCCTGCCATGGCAACTGTGAGAAGGCCTGTGAGGGCATCATTACCCAGTGAGGTCATATAAGGAACCTGTGACTTGAGGGGCAGGCTTCAGGAGGAGGGGCAGTTTTGTGGAGGAGAGCAGGGGGGAGGCAGAGGTACTCTTCATGGCCCCTCACACCTGGGCCTCCCCGCCCATGCCCTAGTCTAGTAGACAACCCATGCGGGGCGTTCCACTGGGCTGGCACAGCCCCAGGGGCCCAGGAGGGCAAGAGAGACCCACATTCTGAGATTGGCTTGAGAGGCAAGATTAACGTAAGAGACAGCTAGGTTGTATGGCACTGACCCAAAGAGGCAGAGATTTGTGTGGACTGGGGAATCAGGGAAGGCTCCTTGGCAGTGGGCCTGAAGGACAAGTGAGATTTAGACCCATGGGGAAGAGACGGAAGACATTCCAGTTTAGGAAGAATAAAAGCAAAGACACACTCTCCTCGACCTTGTCCTGCCCCAAATATAAATTCATAGACCACTCCCATTTTCACAACTGAGGACTGAAGAAAACCAAGAGGTTAAGGGGCCTACCCAGTGTTACACAGGTGGTGGAGAGGTGTTCTGCTCAATGGTTAGGTTCATGTTGGGGCTCCGCATTTACAGCTGATAGGAATGTGAGGACAAGCTCATGCCATTTCAAACATTTCCAAGTGATACTGAGAGAGATGTTGAAGGTGCAAAATGAGGGTGCTGAATGACCTCACAAAGTGGGAATGGTGGGCCCATTTTGATATGAAATTCAAAACAAGTTCATGACCAAAGGAAATAATACAAAATGACAACATAATCATTACACTCCCCTCTCCCTTAGAAGTAAAAATCAGTATACCCCTCTCTCTCTCCAGCATGAAAGGATGAGATAAAGGCTCAGCAGCAGCCCCCGTGAAACACATGGTCAACACTGTGAAGAGGTGTTACTAAGACGATTTGGTCCGACGCAGAGATGGAAAGAGACAACTCTGCCCTTAGCCTGATCAGGCCCACAGGAAGGAACTATATTGGGGGAAGCCTTTGAGAGTGTGGCAATGAGAGCGGACCTTATTTGGGAGGGGACTCCCTGTTTCCAATCTTGAAAACGCAAAGATGGTATATTCGTTTACTGGGGCTGTTGCAGAGTGGATGCGCCCAGAGGTTGGGCCACCCTGCTTGAGAATCAAAGCACCTTCTAGTCCTAAACTGCTTGAGTGCTGCAATCGCTGGATTTGGGGTCTGGGGCAACCCAGGTCTTCGTCCGAGATTTCCGGAGAGCGCTTTCTCTTGGGAGCACGTCTGGGGACTGGCTTCTCTGCTTCCACTTTTGCTGGCGTGGCCAAAGGAACCTCCGCGTAGGCCCGGTAGCCACCAAGCAGTCAGTATGTCTCCCGATACCAGCCCAACTGCGTTTCTCCACACCCTCGCTAGAGGACATGGTAGTGACCAGGGGTAGGTTGAGAAACGGGAGCCACTGCTGCTGCAAAGAAAATCAGAAGTGATCAGTCCCTGCTGCTGTACCCAGTCTCCTGCCAGAATTTCCCTCTCTCGTGTCTCTCCCAGTTTCTGGCGGAAGACCTTTAATCTACTTGACATCCAAAACACAGCCTTGGCCCATCACCTCTATGAGTCCCTAGAGAAGGGACACTGGCTGCAAAAGCAATTCCTGGAGCGGACGGCTGCAGCACATGAGGAAGTCTCTTCACCGTTTCCAGTGAAAAGAGGAGAACCCGAAAGTAATTGCAGTCAGGATCCTCTCCATCTCTCCCTTCCACCACAGAGAAAACATTTCCTGCAGTCTGTCACTTCTGAGGCTTTAATGGAAATAGCGTTCAAGGTTTGGGAAAAAATAATCTAATATAAATTGGTTAAAAACCCGCCCGCCTTGGCAACCCCTCTTGGACCCCATTTATACTGCGTGTTTCGACCACACTGAACTCTAGCCCTGTGATACTTTTATCTAGATTAGAACAAGGCCAAATACTTAGGCAGAGTGATCAGGAGACCTAGAACCACGTTCTGTATACCAAGACTAGACTCACATCAACCCAGTCTCCTGGGACACCATCTGCTCAACTCTCCAGTCTCAATAGCACTTCAACAACCCTCTTGGTTCTTCCGGTCTTCCCATAAATATGGCCCCACCCTGTCCCCTAGTACTCAGCAGCGCAGAATGGGATGTGTCTGAGGGGACCGATATAGATGTCTGCATGACAGCACAGAGGTGCCTGGGTTTGAAGGTGCGGTTCAAGAGTGGCCCTCTTCCTCCAAATGCTCCATTTACCATTTGTCAACAAAAATGCACTTGTCTTTGGCTAAGAGGCCAATCGGGAAAGGGTCTGAATGGAAGCATCCTGTAGCCCAAAGGGGAAGGCTACATTTATAAAGATCAGAAGCATCCTGCACACTTGTCCAGGGATGACCTTTCACTTGTCCTCAGCATTGAGCACTGTGGGTCCCTGAAGGTGTCCCAGGTCACTGGTATTACTTACAGCTGGGAATTCGCTCAGGTGTATGTGGTGGGCAGGCCGCACAGGGACATGTGGCAGCCAGGGGAGGTTGTGTGTACACCATGCCTCCTGTACAGATGCCCCATTTCAGTGAACATGCTGCACAGCCCTCTCAGGGAACAGAGGACAGGTTAGAGGAAATACAGAAGATCTGGTCAGACATCCTCTCTCAGACAACCAAAGAGATTGGTATCTGGTGGAGAACTGTCAGGGAAGTTTCTCTGAGGGCAGCACGTTGGCATTGTTACCCTGCCATGGCAACTGTGAGAAGGCCTGTGAGGGCATCATTACCCAGTGAGGTCATATAAGGAACCTGTGACTTGAGGGGCAGGCTTCAGGAGGAGGGGCAGTTTTGTGGAGGAGAGCAGGGGGGAGGCAGAGGTACTCTTCATGGCCCCTCACACCTGGGCCTCCCCGCCCATGCCCTAGTCTAGTAGACAACCCATGCGGGGTGTTCCACTGGGCTGGCACAGCCCCAGGGGCCCAGGAGGGCAAGAGAGACCCACATTCTGAGATTGGCTTGAGAGGCAAGATTAACGTAAGAGACAGCTAGGTTGTATGGCACTGACCCAAAGAGGCAGAGATTTGTGTGGACTGGGGAATCAGGGAAGGCTCCTTGGCAGTGGGCCTGAAGGACAAGTGAGATTTAGACCCATGGGGAAGAGAGGGAAGACATTCCAGTTTAGGAAGAATAAAAGCAAAGACACACTCTCCTCGACCTTGTCCTGCCCCAAATATAAATTCATAGACCACTCCCATTTTCACAACTGAGGACTGAAGAAAACCAAGAGGTTAAGGGGCCTACCCAGTGTTACACAGGTGGTGGAGAGGTGTTCTGCTCAATGGTTAGGTTCATGTTGGGGCTCCGCATTTACAGCTGATAGGAATGTGAGGACAAGCTCATGCCATTTCAAACATTTCCAAGTGATACTGAGAGAGATGTTGAAGGTGCAAAATGAGGGTGCTGAATGACCTCACAAAGTGGGAATGGTGGGCCCATTTTGATATGAAATTCAAAACAAGTTCATGACCAAAGGAAATAATACAAAATGACAACATAATCATTACACTCCCCTCTCCCTTAGAAGTAAAAATCAGTATACCCCTCTCTCTCTCCAGCATGAAAGGATGAGATAAAGGCTCAGCAGCAGCCCCCGTGAAACACATGGTCAACACTGTGAAGAGGTGTTACTAAGACGATTTGGTCAGACGCAGAGATGGAAAGAGACAACTCTGCCCTTAGCCTGATCAGGCCCACAGGAAGGAACCATATTGGGGGAAGCCTTTGAGAGTGTGGCAATGAGAGCGGACCTTATTTGGGAGGGGACTCCCTGTTTCCGATCTTGAAAACGCAAAGATGGGACATTCGTTTACTGGGGCTGTTGCAGAGTGGATGCGCCCAGAGGTTGGGCCACCCTGCTTGAGAATCAAAGCACCTTCTAGTCCTAAACTGCTTGAGTGCTGCAATCGCTGGATTTGGGGTCTGGGGCAACCCAGGTCTTCGTCCGAGATTTCCGGAGAGCGCTTTCTCTTGGGAGCACGTCTGGGGACTGGCTTCTCTGCTTCCACTTTTGCTGGCGTGGCCAAAGGAACCTCCGCGTAGGCCCGGTAGCCACCAAGCAGTCAGTATGTCTCCCGATACCAGCCCAACTGCGTTTCTCCACACCCTCGCTAGAGGACATGGTAGTGACCAGGGGTAGGTTGAGAAACGGGAGCCACTGCTGCTGCAAAGAAAATCAGAAGTGATCAGTCCCTGCTGCTGTACCCAGTCTCCTGCCAGAATTTCCCTCTCTCATGTCTCTCCCAGTTTCTGCCTGAAGACCTTTAATCTACTTGACATCCAAAACACAGCCTTGGCCCATCACCTCTATGAGTCCCTAGAGAAGGGACACTGGCTGCAAAAGCAATTCCTGGAGCGGACGGCTGCAGCACATGAGGAAGTCTCTTCACCGTTTCCAGTGAAAACAGGAGAACCCGAAATTAATTGCAGTCAGGATCCTCTCCATCTCTCCCTTCCACAGCAAAGAAAACATTTCTTGCAGTCTGTCACTTCTGAGGCTTTAATGGAAATAGCGTTCAAGGTTTGGGAAAAAATAATCTAATATAAATTGGTTAAAAACCCGCCCGCCTTGGCAACCCCTCTTGGACCCCATTTATACTGCGTGTTTCGACCACACTGAACTCTAGCCCTGTGATACTTTTATCTAGATTAGAACAAGGCCAAATACTTAGGCAGAGTGATCAGGAGACCTAGAACCACGTTCTGTATACCAAGACTAGACTCACATCAACCCAGTCTCCTGGGACACCATCTGCTCAACTCTCCAGTCTCAATAGCACTTCAACACCCCTCTTGGTTCTTCCGGTCTTCCCATAAATATGGCCCCACCCTGTCCCCTAGTACTCAGCAGCGCAGAATGGGATGTGTCTGAGGGGACCGATATAGATGTCTGCATGACAGCACAGAGGTGCCTGGGTTTGAAGGTGCGGTTCAAGAGTGGCCCTCTTCCTCCAAATGCTCCATTTACCATTTGTCAACAAAAAGGCACTTGTCTTTGGCTAAGAGGCCAATCGGGAAAGGGTCTGAATGGAAGCATCCTGTAGCCCAAAGGGGAAGGCTACATTTATAAAGATCAGAAGCATCCTGCACACTTGTCCAGGGATGACCTTTCACTTGTCCTCAGCATTGAGCACTGTGGGTCCCTGAAGGTGTCCCAGGTCACTGGTATTACTTACAGCTGGGAATTCGCTCAGGTGTATGTGGTGGGCAGGCCGCACAGGGATATGTGGCAGCCAGGGGAGGTTGTGTGTACACCATGCCTCCTGTACAGATGCCCCATTTCAGTGAACATGCTGCACTGCCCTCTCAGGGAACAGAGGACAGGTTAGAGGAAATACAGAAGATCTGGTCAGACATCCTCTCTCAGACAACCAAAGAGATTGGTATCTGGTGGAGAACTGTCAGGGAAGTTTCTCTGAGGGCAGCACGTTGGCATAGTTACCCTGCCATGGCAACTGTGAGAAGGCCTGTGAGGGCATCATTACCCAGTGAGGTCATATAAGGAACCTGTGACTTGAGGGGCAGGCTTCAGGAGGAGGGGCAGTTTTGTGGAGGAGAGCAGGGGGGAGGCAGAGGTACTCTTCATGGCCCCTCACACCTGGGCCTCCCCGCCCATGCCCTAGTCTAGTAGACAACCCATGCGGGGCGTTCCACTGGGCTGGCACAGCCCCAGGGGCCCAGGAGGGCAAGAGAGACCCACATTCTGAGATTGGCTTGAGAGGCAAGATTAACGTAAGAGACAGCTAGGTTGTATGGCACTGACCCAAAGAGGCAGAGATTTGTGTGGACTGGGGAATCAGGGAAGGCTCCTTGGCAGTGGGCCTGAAGGACAAGTGAGATTTAGACCCATGGGGAAGAGACGGAAGACATTCCAGTTTAGGAAGAATAAAAGCAAAGACACACTCTCCTCGACCTTGTCCTGCCCCAAATATAAATTCATAGACCACTCCCATTTTCACAACTGAGGACTGAAGAAAACCAAGAGGTTAAGGGGCCTACCCAGTGTTACACAGGTGGTGGAGAGGTGTTCTGCTCAATGGTTAGGTTCATGTTGGGGCTCCGCATTTACAGCTTATAGGAATGTGAGGACAAGCTCATGCCATTTCAAACATTTCCAAGTGATACTGAGAGAGATGTTGAAGGTGCAAAATGAGGGTGCTGAATGACCTCACAAAGTGGGAATGGTGGGCCCATTTTGATATGAAATTCAAAACAAGTTCATGACCAAAGGAAATAATACAAAATGACAACATAATCATTACACTCCCCTCTCCCTTAGAAGTAAAAATCAGTATACCCCTCTCTCTCTCCAGCATGAAAGGATGAGATAAAGGCTCAGCAGCAGCCCCCGTGAAACACATGGTCAACACTGTGAAGAGGTGTTACTAAGACGATTTGGTCCGACGCAGAGATGGAAAGAGACAACTCTGCCCTTAGCCTGATCAGGCCCACAGGAAGGAACTATATTGGGGGAAGCCTTTGAGAGTGTGGCAATGAGAGCGGACCTTATTTGGGAGGGGACTCCCTGTTTCCAATCTTGAAAACGCAAAGATGGGACATTCGTTTACTGGGGCTGTTGCAGAGTGGATGCGCCCAGAGGTTGGGCCACCCTGCTTGAGAATCAAAGCACCTTCTAGTCCTAAACTGCTTGAGTGCTGCAATCGCTGGATTTGGGGTCTGGGGCAACCCAGGTCTTCGTCCGAGATTTCCGGAGAGCGCTTTCTCTTGGGAGCACGTCTGGGGACTGGCTTCTCTGCTTCCACTTTTGCTGGCGTGGCCAAAGGAACCTCCGCGTAGGCCCGGTAGCCACCAAGCAGTCAGTATGTCTCCCGATACCAGCCCAACTGCGTTTCTCCACACCCTCGCTAGAGGACATGGTAGTGACCAGGGGTAGGTTGAGAAACGGGAGCCACTGCTGCTGCAAAGAAAATCAGAAGTGATCAGTCCCTGCTGCTGTACCCAGTCTCCTGCCAGAATTTCCCTCTCTCGTGTCTCTCCCAGTTTCTGGCGGAAGACCTTTAATCTACTTGACATCCAAAACACAGCCTTGGCCCATCACCTCTATGAGTCCCTAGAGAAGGGACACTGGCTGCAAAAGCAATTCCTGGAGCGGACGGCTGCAGCACATGAGGAAGTCTCTTCACCGTTTCCAGTGAAAAGAGGAGAACCCGAAAGTAATTGCAGTCAGGATCCTCTCCATCTCTCCCTTCCACCACAGAGAAAACATTTCCTGCAGTCTGTCACTTCTGAGGCTTTAATGGAAATAGCGTTCAAGGTTTGGGAAAAAATAATCTAATATAAATTGGTTAAAAACCCGCCCGCCTTGGCAACCCCTCTTGGACCCCATTTATACTGCGTGTTTCGACCACACTGAACTCTAGCCCTGTGATACTTTTATCTAGATTAGAACAAGGCCAAATACTTAGGCAGAGTGATCAGGAGACCTAGAACCACGTTCTGTATACCAAGACTAGACTCACATCAACCCAGTCTCCTGGGACACCATCTGCTCAACTCTCCAGTCTCAATAGCACTTCAACAACCCTCTTGGTTCTTCCGGTCTTCCCATAAATATGGCCCCACCCTGTCCCCTAGTACTCAGCAGCGCAGAATGGGATGTGTCTGAGGGGACCGATATAGATGTCTGCATGACAGCACAGAGGTGCCTGGGTTTGAAGGTGCGGTTCAAGAGTGGCCCTCTTCCTCCAAATGCTCCATTTACCATTTGTCAACAAAAATGCACTTGTCTTTGGCTAAGAGGCCAATCGGGAAAGGGTCTGAATGGAAGCATCCTGTAGCCCAAAGGGGAAGGCTACATTTATAAAGATCAGAAGCATCCTGCACACTTGTCCAGGGATGACCTTTCACTTGTCCTCAGCATTGAGCACTGTGGGTCCCTGAAGGTGTCCCAGGTCACTGGTATTACTTACAGCTGGGAATTCGCTCAGGTGTATGTGGTGGGCAGGCCGCACAGGGACATGTGGCAGCCAGGGGAGGTTGTGTGTACACCATACCTCCTGTACAGATGCCCCATTTCAGTGAACATGCTGCACAGCCCTCTCAGGGAACAGAGGACAGGTTAGAGGAAATACAGAAGATCTGGTCAGACATCCTCTCTCAGACAACCAAAGAGATTGGTATCTGGTGGAGAACTGTCAGGGAAGTTTCTCTGAGGGCAGCACGTTGGCATTGTTACCCTGCCATGGCAACTGTGAGAAGGCCTGTGAGGGCATCATTACCCAGTGAGGTCATATAAGGAACCTGTGACTTGAGGGGCAGGCTTCAGGAGGAGGGGCAGTTTTGTGGAGGAGAGCAGGGGGGAGGCAGAGGTACTCTTCATGGCCCCTCACACCTGGGCCTCCCCGCCCATGCCCTAGTCTAGTAGACAACCCATGCGGGGTGTTCCACTGGGCTGGCACAGCCCCAGGGGCCCAGGAGGGCAAGAGAGACCCACATTCTGAGATTGGCTTGAGAGGCAAGATTAACGTAAGAGACAGCTAGGTTGTATGGCACTGACCCAAAGAGGCAGAGATTTGTGTGGACTGGGGAATCAGGGAAGGCTCCTTGGCAGTGGGCCTGAAGGACAAGTGAGATTTAGACCCATGGGGAAGAGAGGGAAGACATTCCAGTTTAGGAAGAATAAAAGCAAAGACACACTCTCCTCGACCTTGTCCTGCCCCAAATATAAATTCATAGACCACTCCCATTTTCACAACTGAGGACTGAAGAAAACCAAGAGGTTAAGGGGCCTACCCAGTGTTACACAGGTGGTGGAGAGGTGTTCTGCTCAATGGTTAGGTTCATGTTGGGGCTCCGCATTTACAGCTGATAGGAATGTGAGGACAAGCTCATGCCATTTCAAACATTTCCAAGTGATACTGAGAGAGATGTTGAAGGTGCAAAATGAGGGTGCTGAATGACCTCACAAAGTGGGAATGGTGGGCCCATTTTGATATGAAATTCAAAACAAGTTCATGACCAAAGGAAATAATACAAAATGACAACATAATCATTACACTCCCCTCTCCCTTAGAAGTAAAAATCAGTATACCCCTCTCTCTCTCCAGCATGAAAGGATGAGATAAAGGCTCAGCAGCAGCCCCCGTGAAACACATGGTCAACACTGTGAAGAGGTGTTACTAAGACGATTTGGTCAGACGCAGAGATGGAAAGAGACAACTCTGCCCTTAGCCTGATCAGGCCCACAGGAAGGAACCATATTGGGGGAAGCCTTTGAGAGTGTGGCAATGAGAGCGGACCTTATTTGGGAGGGGACTCCCTGTTTCCGATCTTGAAAACGCAAAGATGGGACATTCGTTTACTGGGGCTGTTGCAGAGTGGATGCGCCCAGAGGTTGGGCCACCCTGCTTGAGAATCAAAGCACCTTCTAGTCCTAAACTGCTTGAGTGCTGCAATCGCTGGATTTGGGGTCTGGGGCAACCCAGGTCTTCGTCCGAGATTTCCGGAGAGCGCTTTCTCTTGGGAGCACGTCTGGGGACTGGCTTCTCTGCTTCCACTTTTGCTGGCGTGGCCAAAGGAACCTCCGCGTAGGCCCGGTAGCCACCAAGCAGTCAGTATGTCTCCCGATACCAGCCCAACTGCGTTTCTCCACACCCTCGCTAGAGGACATGGTAGTGACCAGGGGTAGGTTGAGAAACGGGAGCCACTGCTGCTGCAAAGAAAATCAGAAGTGATCAGTCCCTGCTGCTGTACCCAGTCTCCTGCCAGAATTTCCCTCTCTCGTGTCTCTCCCAGTTTCTGGCGGAAGACCTTTAATCTACTTGACATCCAAAACACAGCCTTGGCCCATCACCTCTATGAGTCCCTAGAGAAGGGACACTGGCTGCAAAAGCAATTCCTGGAGCGGACGGCTGCAGCACATGAGGAAGTCTCTTCACCGTTTCCAGTGAAAAGAGGAGAACCCGAAAGTAATTGCAGTCAGGATCCTCTCCATCTCTCCCTTCCACCACAGAGAAAACATTTCCTGCAGTCTGTCACTTCTGAGGCTTTAATGGAAATAGCGTTCAAGGTTTGGGAAAAAATAATCTAATATAAATTGGTTAAAAACCCGCCCGCCTTGGCAACCCCTCTTGGACCCCATTTATACTGCGTGTTTCGACCACACTGAACTCTAGCCCTGTGATACTTTTATCTAGATTAGAACAAGGCCAAATACTTAGGCAGAGTGATCAGGAGACCTAGAACCACGTTCTGTATACCAAGACTAGACTCACATCAACCCAGTCTCCTGGGACACCATCTGCTCAACTCTCCAGTCTCAATAGCACTTCAACAACCCTCTTGGTTCTTCCGGTCTTCCCATAAATATGGCCCCACCCTGTCCCCTAGTACTCAGCAGCGCAGAATGGGATGTGTCTGAGGGGACCGATATAGATGTCTGCATGACAGCACAGAGGTGCCTGGGTTTGAAGGTGCGGTTCAAGAGTGGCCCTCTTCCTCCAAATGCTCCATTTACCATTTGTCAACAAAAATGCACTTGTCTTTGGCTAAGAGGCCAATCGGGAAAGGGTCTGAATGGAAGCATCCTGTAGCCCAAAGGGGAAGGCTACATTTATAAAGATCAGAAGCATCCTGCACACTTGTCCAGGGATGACCTTTCACTTGTCCTCAGCATTGAGCACTGTGGGTCCCTGAAGGTGTCCCAGGTCACTGGTATTACTTACAGCTGGGAATTCGCTCAGGTGTATGTGGTGGGCAGGCCGCACAGGGACATGTGGCAGCCAGGGGAGGTTGTGTGTACACCATGCCTCCTGTACAGATGCCCCATTTCAGTGAACATGCTGCACAGCCCTCTCAGGGAACAGAGGACAGGTTAGAGGAAATACAGAAGATCTGGTCAGACATCCTCTCTCAGACAACCAAAGAGATTGGTATCTGGTGGAGAACTGTCAGGGAAGTTTCTCTGAGGGCAGCACGTTGGCATTGTTACCCTGCCATGGCAACTGTGAGAAGGCCTGTGAGGGCATCATTACCCAGTGAGGTCATATAAGGAACCTGTGACTTGAGGGGCAGGCTTCAGGAGGAGGGGCAGTTTTGTGGAGGAGAGCAGGGGGGAGGCAGAGGTACTCTTCATGGCCCCTCACACCTGGGCCTCCCCGCCCATGCCCTAGTCTAGTAGACAACCCATGCGGGGTGTTCCACTGGGCTGGCACAGCCCCAGGGGCCCAGGAGGGCAAGAGAGACCCACATTCTGAGATTGGCTTGAGAGGCAAGATTAACGTAAGAGACAGCTAGGTTGTATGGCACTGACCCAAAGAGGCAGAGATTTGTGTGGACTGGGGAATCAGGGAAGGCTCCTTGGCAGTGGGCCTGAAGGACAAGTGAGATTTAGACCCATGGGGAAGAGAGGGAAGACATTCCAGTTTAGGAAGAATAAAAGCAAAGACACACTCTCCTCGACCTTGTCCTGCCCCAAATATAAATTCATAGACCACTCCCATTTTCACAACTGAGGACTGAAGAAAACCAAGAGGTTAAGGGGCCTACCCAGTGTTACACAGGTGGTGGAGAGGTGTTCTGCTCAATGGTTAGGTTCATGTTGGGGCTCCGCATTTACAGCTGATAGGAATGTGAGGACAAGCTCATGCCATTTCAAACATTTCCAAGTGATACTGAGAGAGATGTTGAAGGTGCAAAATGAGGGTGCTGAATGACCTCACAAAGTGGGAATGGTGGGCCCATTTTGATATGAAATTCAAAACAAGTTCATGACCAAAGGAAATAATACAAAATGACAACATAATCATTACACTCCCCTCTCCCTTAGAAGTAAAAATCAGTATACCCCTCTCTCTCTCCAGCATGAAAGGATGAGATAAAGGCTCAGCAGCAGCCCCCGTGAAACACATGGTCAACACTGTGAAGAGGTGTTACTAAGACGATTTGGTCAGACGCAGAGATGGAAAGAGACAACTCTGCCCTTAGCCTGATCAGGCCCACAGGAAGGAACCATATTGGGGGAAGCCTTTGAGAGTGTGGCAATGAGAGCGGACCTTATTTGGGAGGGGACTCCCTGTTTCCGATCTTGAAAACGCAAAGATGGGACATTCGTTTACTGGGGCTGTTGCAGAGTGGATGCGCCCAGAGGTTGGGCCACCCTGCTTGAGAATCAAAGCACCTTCTAGTCCTAAACTGCTTGAGTGCTGCAATCGCCGGATTTGGGGTCTGGGGCAACCCAGGTCTTCGTCCGAGATTTCCGGAGAGCGCTTTCTCTTGGGAGCACGTCTGGGGGCTGGCTTCTCTGCTTCCACTTTTGCTGGCGTGGCCAAAGGAACCTCCGCGTAGGCCCGGTAGCCACCAAGCAGTCAGTATGTCTCCCGATACCAGCCCAACTGCGTTTCTCCACACCCTCGCTAGAGGACATGGTAGTGACCAGGGGTAGGTTGAGAAACGGGAGCCACTGCTGCTGCAAAGAAAATCAGAAGTGATCAGTCCCTGCTGCTGTACCCAGTCTCCTGCCAGAATTTCCCTCTCTCGTGTCTCTCCCAGTTTCTGGCGGAAGACCTTTAATCTACTTGACATCCAAAACACAGCCTTGGCCCATCACCTCTATGAGTCCCTAGAGAAGGGACACTGGCTGCAAAAGCAATTCCTGGAGCGGACGGCTGCAGCACATGAGGAAGTCTCTTCACCGTTTCCAGTGAAAAGAGGAGAACCCGAAAGTAATTGCAGTCAGGATCCTCTCCATCTCTCCCTTCCACCACAGAGAAAACATTTCCTGCAGTCTGTCACTTCTGAGGCTTTAATGGAAATAGCGTTCAAGGTTTGGGAAAAAATAATCTAATATAAATTGGTTAAAAACCCGCCCGCCTTGGCAACCCCTCTTGGACCCCATTTATACTGCGTGTTTCGACCACACTGAACTCTAGCCCTGTGATACTTTTATCTAGATTAGAACAAGGTCAAATACTTAGGCAGAGTGATCAGGAGACCTAGAACCGCGTTCTGTATACCAAGACTAGACTCACATCAACCCAGTCTCCTGGGACACCATCTCCTCAACTCTCTAGTCTCAATAGCACTTCAACACCCCTCTTGGTTCTTCCGGTCTTCCCATAAATATGGCCCCACCCTGTCCCCTAGTACTCAGCAGCGCATGATGGGATGTGTCTGAGGGGACCGATATAGATGTCTGCATGACAGCACAGAGGTACCTGGGTTTGAAGGTGCGGTTCAAGAGTGGCCCTCTTCCTCCAAATGCTCCATTTACCATTTGCCAACAAAAATGCACTTGTCTTTGGCCAAGAGGCTATTCGGGAAAGGGTCTGAATGGAAGCATCCTGTAGCCCAAAGGGGAAGGCTACATTTATAAAGATCAGAAGCATCCTGCACACTTGTCCAGGGATGACCTTTCACTTGTCCTTAGCATTGAGCACTGTGGGTCCCTGAAGGTGTCCCAGGTCACTGGTATTACTTACAGCTGGGAATTCGCTCAGGTGTATGTGGTGGGCAGGCCGCACAGGGACATGTGGCAGCCAGGGGAGGTTGTGTGTACACCATGCCTCCTGTACAGATGCCCCATTTCAGTGAACATGCTGCACTGCCCTCTCAGGAAACAAAGGACAGGTTAGAGGAAATACAGAAGATCTGGTCAGACATCCTCTCTCAGACAACCAAAGAGATTGGTATCTGGTGGAGAACTGTCAGGGAAGTTTCTCTGAGGGCAGCACGTTGGCATAGTTACCCTGCCATGGCAACTGTGAGAAGGCCTGTGAGGGCATCATTACCCAGTGAGGTCATATAAGGAACCTGTGACTTGAGGGGCAGGCTTCAGGAGGAGGGGCAGTTTTGTGGAGGAGAGCAGGGGGGAGGCAGAGGTACTCTTCATGGCCCCTCACACCTGGGCCTCCCCGCCCATGCCCTAGTCTAGTAGACAACCCATGCGGGGCGTTCCACTGGGCTGGCACAGCCCCAGGGGCCCAGGAGGGCAAGAGAGACCCACATTCTGAGATTGGCTTGAGAGGCAAGATTAACGTAAGAGACAGCTAGGTTGTATGGCACTGACCCAAAGAGGCAGAGATTTGTGTGGACTGGGGAATCAGGGAAGGCTCCTTGGCAGTGGGCCTGAAGGACAAGTGAGATTTAGACCCATGGGGAAGAGACGGAAGACATTCCAGTTTAGGAAGAATAAAAGCAAAGACACACTCTCCTCGACCTTGTCCTGCCCCAAATATAAATTCATAGACCACTCCCATTTTCACAACTGAGGACTGAAGAAAACCAAGAGGTTAAGGGGCCTACCCAGTGTTACACAGGTGGTGGAGAGGTGTTCTGCTCAATGGTTAGGTTCATGTTGGGGCTCCGCATTTACAGCTGATAGGAATGTGAGGACAAGCTCATGCCATTTCAAACATTTCCAAGTGATACTGAGAGAGATGTTGAAGGTGCAAAATGAGGGTGCTGAATGACCTCACAAAGTGGGAATGGTGGGCCCATTTTGATATGAAATTCAAAACAAGTTCATGACCAAAGGAAATAATACAAAATGACAACATAATCATTACACTCCCCTCTCCCTTAGAAGTAAAAATCAGTATACCCCTCTCTCTCTCCAGCATGAAAGGAGGAGATAAAGGCTCAGCAGCAGCCCCCGTGAAACACATGGTCAACACTGTGAAGAGGTGTTACTAAGACGATTTGGTCCGACGCCGAGATGGAAAGAGACAACTCTGCCCTTAGCCTGATCAGGCCCACAGGAAGGAACCATATTGGGGGAAGCCTTTGAGAGTGTGGCAATGAGAGGGGACCTTATTTGGGAGGGGACTCCCTGTTGCCGATCTTGAAAACGCAAAGATGGGACATTCGTTTACTGGGGCTGTTGCAGAGGGGATGCGCCCAGAGGTTGGGCCACCCTGCTTGAGAATCAAAGCACCTTCTAGTCCTAAACTGCTTGAGTGCTGCAATCGCTGGATTTGGGGTCTGGGGCAACCCAGGTCTTCGTCCGAGATTTCCGGAGGGCACTTTCTCTTGGGAGCACGTCTGGGGACTGGCTTCTCTGCTTCCACTTTTGCTGGCGTGGCCAAAGGAACCTCCGCGTAGGCCCGGTAGCCACCAAGCAGTCAGTATGTCTCCCGATACCAGCCCAACTGCGTTTCTCCACACCCTCGCTAGAGGACATGGTAGTGACCAGGGGTATGTTGAGAAACGGGAGCCACTGCTGCTGCAAAGAAAATCAGAAGTGATCAGTCCCTGCTGCTGTACCCAGTCTCCTGCCAGAATTTCCCTCTCTCGTGTCTCTCCCAGTTTCTGGCTGAAGACCTTTAATCTACTTGACATCCAAAACACAGCCTTGGCCCATCACCTCTATGAGTCCCTAGAGAAGGGACACTGGCTGCAAAAGCAATTCCTGGAGCGGACGGCTGCAGCACATGAGGAAGTCTCTTCACCGTTTCCAGTGAAAAGAGGAGAACCCGAAAGTAATTGCAGTCAGGATCCTCTCCATCTCTCCCTTCCACCACAGAGAAAACATTTCCTGCAGTCTGTCACTTCTGAGGCTTTAATGGAAATAGCGTTCAAGGTTTGGGAAAAAATAATCTAATATAAATTGGTTAAAAACTCGCCCGCATTGGCAACCGCTCTTGGACCCCATTTATACTGCGTGTTTCGACCACACTGAACTCTAGCCCTGTGATACTTTTATCTAGATTAGAACAAGGCCAAATACTTAGGCAGAGTGATCAGGAGACCTAGAACCGCGTTCTGTATACCAAGACTAGACTCACATCAACCCAGTCTCCTGGGACACCATCTCCTCAACTCTCTAGTCTCAATAGCACTTCAACACCCCTCTTGGTTCTTCCGGTCTTCCCATAAATATGGCCCCAACCTGTCCCCTAGTACTCAGCAGCGCATGATGGGATGTGTCTGAGGGGACCGATGTAGATGTCTGCATGACAGCACAGAGGTGCCTGGGTTTGAAGGTGCGGTTCAAGTGTGGCCCTCTTCCTCCAAATGCTCCATTTACCATTTGCCAACAAAAATGCACTTGTCTTTGGCCAAGAGGCTATTCGGGAAAGGGTCTGAATGGAAGCATCCTGTAGCCCAAAGGGGAAGGCTACATTTATAAAGATCAGAAGCATCCTGCACACTTGTCCAGGGATGACCTTTCACTTGTCCTCAGCATTGAGCACTGTGGGTCCCTGAAGGTGTCCCAGGTCACTGGTATTACTTACAGCTGGGAATTCGCTCAGGTGTATGTGGTGGGCAGGCCGCACAGGGACATGTGGCAGCCAGGGGAGGTTGTGTGTACACCATACCTCCTGTACAGATGCCCCATTTCAGTGAACATGCTGCACAGCCCTCTCAGGGAACAGAGGACAGGTTAGAGGAAATACAGAAGATCTGGTCAGACATCCTCTCTCAGACAACCAAAGAGATTGGTATCTGGTGGAGAACTGTCAGGGAAGTTTCTCTGAGGGCAGCACGTTGGCATAGTTACCCTGCCATGGCAACTGTGAGAAGGCCTGTGAGGGCATCATTACCCAGTGAGGTCATATAAGGAACCTGTGACTTGAGGGGCAGGCTTCAGGAGGAGGGGCAGTTTTGTGGAGGAGAGCAGGGGGGAGGCAGAGGTACTCTTCATGGCCCCTCACACCTGGGCCTCCCCGCCCATGCCCTAGTCTAGTAGACAACCCATGCGGGGCGTTCCACTGGGCTGGCACAGCCCCAGGGGCCCAGGAGGGCAAGAGAGACCCACATTCTGAGATTGGCTTGAGAGGCAAGATTAACGTAAGAGACAGCTAGGTTGTATGGCACTGACCCAAAGAGGCAGAGATTTGTGTGGACTGGGGAATCAGGGAAGGCTCCTTGGCAGTGGGCCTGAAGGACAAGTGAGATTTAGACCCATGGGGAAGAGAGGGAAGACATTCCAGTTTAGGAAGAATAAAAGCAAAGACACACTCTCCTCGACCTTGTCCTGCCCCAAATATAAATTCATAGACCACTCCCATTTTCACAACTGAGGACTGAAGAAAACCAAGAGGTTAAGGGGCCTACCCAGTGTTACACAGGTGGTGGAGAGGTGTTCTGCTCAATGGTTAGGTTCATGTTGGGGCTCCGCATTTACAGCTGATAGGAATGTGAGGACAAGCTCATGCCATTTCAAACATTTCCAAGTGATACTGAGAGAGATGTTGAAGGTGCAAAATGAGGGTGCTGAATGACCTCACAAAGTGGGAATGGTGGGCCCATTTTGATATGAAATTCAAAACAAGTTCATGACCAAAGGAAATAATACAAAATGACAACATAATCATTACACTCCCCTCTCCCTTACAAGTAAAAATCAGTATACCCCTCTCTCTCTCCAGCATGAAAGGATGAGATAAAGGCTCAGCAGCAGCCCCCGTGAAACACATGGTCAACACTGTGAAGAGGTGTTACTAAGACGATTTGGTCCGACGTCGAGATGGAAAGAGACAACTCTGCCCTTAGCCTGATCAGGCCCACAGGAAGGAACCATATTGGGGGAAGCCTTTGAGAGTGTGGCAATGAGAGGGAACCTTATTTGGGAGGGGACTCCCTGTTGCCGATCTTGAAAACGCAAAGATGGGACATTCGTTTACTGGGGCTGTTGCAGAGTGGATGCGCCCAGAGGTTGGGCCACCCTGCTTGAGAATCAAAGCACCTTCTAGTCCTAAACTGCTTGAGTGCTGCAATCGCCGGATTTGGGGTCTGGGGCAACCCAGGTCTTCGTCCGAGATTTCCGGAGAGCGCTTTCTCTTGGGAGCACGTCTGGGGACTGGCTTCTCTGCTTCCACTTTTGCTGGCGTGGCCAAAGGAACCTCCGCGTAGGCCCGGTAGCCACCAAGCAGTCAGTATGTCTCCCGATACCAGCCCAACTGCGTTTCTCCACACGCTCGCTAGAGGACATGGTAGTGACCAGGGGTAGGTTGAGAAACGGGAGCCACTGCTGCTGCAAAGAAAATCAGAAGTGATCAGTCCCTGCTGCTGTACCCAGTCTCCTGCCAGAATTTCCCTCTCTCGTGTCTCTCCCAGTTTCTGGCGGAAGACCTTTAATCTACTTGACATCCAAAACACAGCCTTGGCCCATCACCTCTATGAGTCCCTAGAGAAGGGACACTGGCTGCAAAAGCAATTCCTGGAGCGGACGGCTGCAGCACATGAGGAAGTCTCTTCACCGTTTCCAGTGAAAAGAGGAGAACCCGAAAGTAATTGCAGTCAGGATCCTCTCCATCTCTCCCTTCCACCACAGAGAAAACATTTCTTGCAGTCTGTCACTTCTGAGGCTTTAATGGAAATACCGTTCAAGGTTTGGGAAAAAATAATCTAATATAAATTGGTTAAAAACCCGCCCGCCTTGGCAACCGCTCTTGGACCCCATTTATACTGCGTGTTTCGACCACACTGAACTCTAGCCCTGTGATACTTTTATCTAGATTAGAACAAGGCCAAATACTTAGGCAGAGTGGTCAGGAGACCTAGAACCACGTTCTGTATACCAAGACTAGACTCACATCAACCCAGTCTCCTGGGACACCATCTCCTCAACTCTCTAGTCTCAATAGCACTTCAACACCCCTCTTGGTTCTTCCGGTCTTCCCATAAATATGGCCCCACCCTGTCCCCTAGTACTCAGCAGCGCAGGATGCGATGTGTCTGAGTGGACCGATATAGATATCTGCATGACAGCACAGAGGTTCCTGGGTTTGAAGGTGCGGTTCAAGAGTGGCCCTCTTCCTCCAAATGCTCCATTTACCATTTGTCAACAAAAATGCACTTGTCTTTGGCTAAGAGGCCAATCGGGAAAGGGTCTGAATGGAAGCATCCTGTAGCCCAAAGGGGAAGGCTACATTTATAAAGATCAGAAGCATCCTGCACACTTGTCCAGGTATGACCTTTAACTTGTCCTTAGCATTGAGCACTGTGGGTCCCTGAAGGTGTCCCAGGTCACTGGTATTATTTACAGCTGGGAATTCGCTCAGGTGTATGTGGTGGGCAGGCCGCACAGGGACATGTGGCAGCCAGGGGAGGTTGTGTGTACACCATGCCTCCTGTACAGATGCCCCATTTCAGTGAACATGCTGCACTGCCCTCTCAGGGAACAGAGGACAGGTTAGAGGAAATACAGAAGATCTGGTCAGACATCCTCTCTCAGACAACCAAAGAGATTGGTATCTGGTGGAGAACTGTCAGGGAAGTTTCTCTGAGGGCAGCACGTTGGCATTGTTACCCTGCCATGGCAACTGTGAGAAGGCCTGTGAGGGCATCATTACCCAGTGAGGTCATATAAGGAACCTGTGACTTGAGGGGCAGGCTTCAGGAGGAGGGGCAGTTTTGTGGAGGAGAGCAGGGGGGAGGCAGAGGTACTCTTCATGGCCCCTCACACCTGGGCCTCCCCGCCCATGCCCTAGTCTAGTAGACAACCCATGCGGGGCGTTCCACTGGGCTGGCACAGCCCCAGGGGCCCAGGAGGGCAAGAGAGACCCACATTCTGAGATTGGCTTGAGAGGCAAGATTAACGTAAGAGACAGCTAGGTTGTATGGCACTGACCCAAAGAGGCAGAGATTTGTGTGGACTGGGGAATCAGGGAAGGCTCCTTGGCAGTGGGCCTGAAGGACAAGTGAGATTTAGACCCATGGGGAAGAGAGGGAAGACATTCCAGTTTAGGAAGAATAAAAGCAAAGACACACTCTCCTCGACCTTGTCCTGCCCCAAATATAAATTCATAGACCACTCCCATTTTCACAACTGAGGACTGAAGAAAACCAAGAGGTTAAGGGGCCTACCCAGTGTTACACAGGTGGTGGAGAGGTGTTCTGCTCAATGGTTAGGTTCATGTTGGGGCTCCGCATTTACAGCTGATAGGAATGTGAGGACAAGCTCATGCCATTTCAAACATTTCCAAGTGATACTGAGAGAGATGTTGAAGGTGCAAAATGAGGGTGCTGAATGACCTCACAAAGTGGGAATGGTGGGCCCATTTTGATATGAAATTCAAAACAAGTTCATGACCAAAGGAAATAATACAAAATGACAACATAATCATTACACTCCCCTCTCCCTTAGAAGTAAAAATCAGTATACCCCTCTCTCTCTCCAGCATGAAAGGATGAGATAAAGGCTCAGCAGCAGCCCCCGTGAAACACATGGTCAACACTGTGAAGAGGTGTTACTAAGACGATTTGGTCCGACGCAGAGATGGAAAGAGACAACTCTGCCCTTAGCCTGATCAGGCCCACAGGAAGGAACCATATTGGGGGAAGCCTTTGAGAGTGTGGCAATGAGAGGGAACCTTATTTGGGAGGGGACTCCCTGTTGCCGATCTTGAAAACGCAAAGATGGGACATTCGTTTACTGGGGCTGTTGCAGAGGGGATGCGCCCAGAGGTTGGGCCACCCTGCTTGAGAATCAAAGCACCTTCTAGTCCTAAACTGCTTGAGTGCTGCAATCGCCGGATTTGGGGTCTGGGGCAACCCAGGTCTTCGTCCGAGATTTCCGGAGAGCGCTTTCTCTTGGGAGCACGTCTGGGGACTGGCTTCTCTGCTTCCACTTTTGCTGGCGTGGCCAAAGGAACCTCCGCGTAGGCCCGGTAGCCACCAAGCAGTCAGCATGTCTCCCGATACCAGCCCAACTGCGTTTCTCCACACCCTCGCTAGAGGACATGGTAGTGACCAGGGGTAGGTTGAGAAACGGGAGCCACTGCTGCTGCAAAGAAAATCAGAAGTGATCAGTCCCTGCTGCTGTACCCAGTCTCCTGCCAGAATTTCCCTCTCTCGTGTCTCTCCCAGTTTCTGGCTGAAGACCTTTAATCTACTTGACATCCAAAACACAGCCTTGGCCCATCACCTCTATGAGTCCCTAGAGAAGGGACACTGGCTGCAAAAGCAATTCCTGGAGCGGACGGCTGCAGCACATGAGGAAGTCTCTTCACCGTTTCCAGTGAAAACAGGAGAACCCGAAAGTAATTGCAGTCAGGATCCTCTCCATCTCTCCCTTCCACAACAAAGAAAACATTTCTTGCAGTCTGTCACTTCTGAGGCTTTAATGGAAATACCGTTCAAGGTTTGGGAAAAAATAATCTAATATAAATTGGTTAAAAACCCGCCCGCCTTGGCAACCGCTCTTGGACCCCATTTATACTGCGTGTTTCGACCACACTGAACTCTAGCCCTGTGATACTTTTATCTAGATTAGAACAAGGCCAAATACTTAGGCAGAGTGGTCAGGAGACCTAGAACCACGTTCTGTATACCAAGACTAGACTCACATCAACCCAGTCTCCTGGGACACCATCTCCTCAACTCTCTAGTCTCAATAGCACTTCAACACCCCTCTTGGTTCTTCCGGTCTTCCCATAAATATGGCCCCACCCTGTCCCCTAGTACTCAGCAGCGCAGGATGGGATGTGTCTGAGGGGACCGATATAGATATCTGCATGACAGCACAGAGGTTCCTGGGTTTGAAGGTGCGGTTCAAGAGTGGCCCTCTTCCTCCAAATGCTCCATTTACCATTTGTCAACAAAAATGCACTTGTCTTTGGCTAAGAGGCCAATCGGGAAAGGGTCTGAATGGAAGCATCCTGTAGCCCAAAGGGGAAGGCTACATTTATAAAGATCAGAAGCATCCTGCACACTTGTCCAGGTATGACCTTTAACTTGTCCTTAGCATTGAGCACTATGGGTCCCTGAAGGTGTCCCAGGTCACTGGTATTATTTACAGCTGGGAATTCGCTCAGGTGTATGTGGTGGGCAGGCCGCACAGGGACATGTGGCAGCCAGGGGAGGTTGTGTGTACACCATGCCTCCTGTACAGATGCCCCATTTCAGTGAACATGCTGCACTGCCCTCTCAGGGAACAGAGGACAGGTTAGAGGAAATACAGAAGATCTGGTCAGACATCCTCTCTCAGACAACCAAAGAGATTGGTATCTGGTGGAGAACTGTCAGGGAAGTTTCTCTGAGGGCAGCACGTTGGCATTGTTACCCTGCCATGGCAACTGTGAGAAGGCCTGTGAGGGCATCATTACCCAGTGAGGTCATATAAGGAACCTGTGACTTGAGGGGCAGGCTTCAGGAGGAGGGGCAGTTTTGTGGAGGAGAGCAGGGGGGAGGCAGAGGTACTCTTCATGGCCCCTCACACCTGGGCCTCCCCACCCATGCCCTAGTCTAGTAGACAACCCATGCGGGGCGTTCCACTGGGCTGGCACAGCCCCAGGGGCCCAGGAGGGCAAGAGAGACCCACATTCTGAGATTGGCTTGAGAGGCAAGATTAACGTAAGAGACAGCTAGGTTGTATGGCACTGACCCAAAGAGGCAGAGATTTGTGTGGACTGGGGAATCAGGGAAGGCTCCTTGGCAGTGGGCCTGAAGGACAAGTGAGATTTAGACCCATGGGGAAGAGAGGGAAGACATTCCAGTTTAGGAAGAATAAAAGCAAAGACACACTCTCCTCGACCTTGTCCTGCCCCAAATATAAATTCATAGACCACTCCCATTTTCACAACTGAGGACTGAAGAAAACCAAGAGGTTAAGGGGCCTACCCAGTGTTACACAGGTGGTGGAGAGGTGTTCTGCTCAATGGTTAGGTTCATGTTGGGGCTCCGCATTTACAGCTGATAGGAATGTGAGGACAAGCTCATGCCATTTCAAACATTTCCAAGTGATACTGAGAGAGATGTTGAAGGTGCAAAATGAGGGTGCTGAATGACCTCACAAAGTGGGAATGGTGGGCCCATTTTGATATGAAATTCAAAACAAGTTCATGACCAAAGGAAATAATACAAAATGACAACATAATCATTACACTCCCCTCTCCCTTACAAGTAAAAATCAGTATACCCCTCTCTCTCTCCAGCATGAAAGGATGAGATAAAGGCTCAGCAGCAGCCCCCGTGAAACACATGGTCAACACTGTGAAGAGGTGTTACTAAGACGATTTGGTCCGACGCAGAGATGGAAAGAGACAACTCTGCCCTTAGCCTGATCAGGCCCACAGGAAGGAACCATATTGGGGGAAGCCTTTGAGAGTGTGGCAATGAGAGGGAACCTTATTTGGGAGGGGACTCCCTGTTGCCGATCTTGAAAACGCAAAGATGGGACATTCGTTTACTGGGGCTGTTGCAGAGGGGATGCGCCCAGAGGTTGGGCCACCCTGCTTGAGAATCAAAGCACCTTCTAGTCCTAAACTGCTTGAGTGCTGCAATCGCCGGATTTGGGGTCTGGGGCAACCCAGGTCTTCGTCCGAGATTTCCGGAGAGCGCTTTCTCTTGGGAGCACGTCTGGGGACTGGCTTCTCTGCTTCCACTTTTGCTGGCGTGGCCAAAGGAACCTCCGCGTAGGCCCGGTAGCCACCAAGCAGTCAGCATGTCTCCCGATACCAGCCCAACTGCGTTTCTCCACACCCTCGCTAGAGGACATGGTAGTGACCAGGGGTAGGTTGAGAAACGGGAGCCACTGCTGCTGCAAAGAAAATCAGAAGTGATCAGTCCCTGCTGCTGTACCCAGTCTCCTGCCAGAATTTCCCTCTCTCGTGTCTCTCCCAGTTTCTGGCTGAAGACCTTTAATCTACTTGACATCCAAAACACAGCCTTGGCCCATCACCTCTATGAGTCCCTAGAGAAGGGACACTGGCTGCAAAAGCAATTCCTGGAGCGGACGGCTGCAGCACATGAGGAAGTCTCTTCACCGTTTCCAGTGAAAACAGGAGAACCCGAAAGTAATTGCAGTCAGGATCCTCTCCATCTCTCCCTTCCACAACAAAGAAAACATTTCTTGCAGTCTGTCACTTCTGAGGCTTTAATGGAAATACCGTTCAAGGTTTGGGAAAAAATAATCTAATATAAATTGGTTAAAAACCCGCCCGCCTTGGCAACCCCTCTTGGACCCCATTTATACTGCGTGTTTCGACCACACTGAACTCTAGCCCTGTGATACTTTTATCTAGATTAGAACAAGGCCAAATACTTAGGCAGAGTGGTCAGGAGACCTAGAACCACGTTCTGTATACCAAGACTAGACTCACATCAACCCAGTCTCCTGGGACACCATCTCCTCAACTCTCTAGTCTCAATAGCACTTCAACACCCCTCTTGGTTCTTCCGGTCTTCCCATAAATATGGCCCCACCCTGTCCCCTAGTACTCAGCAGCGCATGATGGTATGTGTCTGAGGGGACCGATATAGATATCTGCATGACAGCACAGAGGTTCCTGGGTTTGAAGGTGCGGTTCAAGAGTGGCCCTCTTCCTCCAAATGCTCCATTTACCATTTGTCAACAAAAATGCACTTGTCTTTGGCTAAGAGGCCAATCGGGAAAGGGTCTGAATGGAAGCATCCTGTAGCCCAAAGGGGAAGGCTACATTTATAAAGATCAGAAGCATCCTGCACACTTGTCCAGGTATGACATTTAACTTGTCCTTAGCATTGAGCACTGTGGGTCCCTGAAGGTGTCCCAGGTCACTGGTATTATTTACAGCTGGGAATTCGCTCAGGTGTATGTGGTGGGCAGGCCGCACAGGGACATGTGGCAGCCAGGGGAGGTTGTGTGTACACCATGCCTCCTGTACAGATGCCCCATTTCAGTGAACATGCTGCACTGCCCTCTCAGGGAACAGAGGACAGGTTAGAGGAAATACAGAAGATCTGGTCAGACATCCTCTCTCAGACAACCAAAGATATTGGTATCTGGTGGAGAACTGTCAGGGAAGTTTCTCTGAGGGCAGCACGTTGGCATTGTTACCCTGCCATGGCAACTGTGAGAAGGCCTGTGAGGGCATCATTACCCAGTGAGGTCATATAAGGAACCTGTGACTTGAGGGGCAGGCTTCAGGAGGAGGGGCAGTTTTGTGGAGGAGAGCAGGGGGGAGGCAGAGGTACTCTTCATGGCCCCTCACACCTGGGCCTCCCCGCCCATGCCCTAGTCTAGTAGACAACCCATGCAGGGCGTTCCACTGGGCTGGCACAGCCCCAGGGGCCCAGGAGGGCAAGAGAGACCCACATTCTGAGATTGGCTTGAGAGGCAAGATTAACGTAAGAGACAGCTAGGTTGTATGGCACTGACCCAAAGAGGCAGAGATTTGTGTGGACTGGGGAATCAGGGAAGGCTCCTTGGCAGTGGGCCTGAAGGACAAGTGAGATTTAGACCCATGGGGAAGAGAGGGAAGACATTCCAGTTTAGGAAGAATAAAAGCAAAGACACACTCTCCTCGACCTTGTCCTGCCCCAAATATAAATTCATAGACCACTCCCATTTTCACAACTGAGGACTGAAGAAAACCAAGAGGTTAAGGGGCCTACCCAGTGTTACACAGGTGGTGGAGAGGTGTTCTGCTCAATGGTTAGGTTCATGTTGGGGCTCCGCATTTACAGCTGATAGGAATGTGAGGACAAGCTCATGCCATTTCAAACATTTCCAAGTGATACTGAGAGAGATGTTGAAGGTGCAAAATGAGGGTGCTGAATGACCTCACAAAGTGGGAATGGTGGGCCCATTTTGATATGAAATTCAAAACAAGTTCATGACCAAAGGAAATAATACAAAATGACAACATAATCATTACACTCCCCTCTCCCTTACAAGTAAAAATCAGTATACCCCTCTCTCTCTCCAGCATGAAAGGATGAGATAAAGGCTCAGCAGCAGCCCCCGTGAAACACATGGTCAACACTGTGAAGAGGTGTTACTAAGACGATTTGGTCCGACGCAGAGATGGAAAGAGACAACTCTGCCCTTAGCCTGATCAGGCCCACAGGAAGGAACCATATTGGGGGAAGCCTTTGAGAGTGTGGCAATGAGAGGGAACCTTATTTGGGAGGGGGCTCCCTGTTGCCGATCTTGAAAACGCAAAGATGGGACATTCGTTTACTGGGGCTGTTGCAGAGGGGATGCGCCCAGAGGTTGGGCCACCCTGCTTGAGAATCAAAGCACCTTCTAGTCCTAAACTGCTTGAGTGCTGCAATCGCCGGATTTGGGGTCTGGGGCAACCCAGGTCTTCGTCCGAGATTTCCAGAGAGCGCTTTCTCTTGGGAGCACGTCTGGGGACTGGCTTCTCTGCTTCCACTTTTGCTGGCGTGGCCAAAGGAACCTCCGCGTAGGCCCGGTAGCCACCAAGCAGTCAGCATGTCTCCCGATACCAGCCCAACTGCGTTTCTCCACACCCTCGCTAGAGGACATGGTAGTGACCAGGGGTAGGTTGAGAAACGGGAGCCACTGCTGCTGCAAAGAAAATCAGAAGTGATCAGTCCCTGCTGCTGTACCTAGTCTCCTGCCAGAATTTCCCTCTCTCGTGTCTCTCCCAGTTTCTGGCTGAAGACCTTTAATCTACTTGACATCCAAAACACAGCCTTGGCCCATCACCTCTATGAGTCCCTAGAGAAGGGACACTGGCTGCAAAAGCAATTCCTGGAGCGGACGGCTGCAGCACATGAGGAAGTCTCTTCACCGTTTCCAGTGAAAACAGGAGAACCCGAAAGTAATTGCAGTCAGGATCCTCTCCATCTCTCCCTTCCACAACAAAGAAAACATTTCTTGCAGTCTGTCACTTCTGAGGCTTTAATGGAAATAGCGTTCAAGGTTTGGGAAAAAATAATCTAATATAAATTGGTTAAAAACCCGCCCGCCTTGGCAACCCCTCTTGGACCCCATTTATACTGCGTGTTTCGACCACACTGAACTCTAGCCCTGTGATACTTTTATCTAGATTAGAACAAGGCCAAATACTTAGGCAGAGTAGTCAGGAGACCTAGAACCACGTTCTGTATACCAAGACTAGACTCACATCAACCCAGTCTCCTGGGACACCATCTCCTCAACTCTCCAGTCACAATAGCACTTCAACAACCCTCTTGGTTCTTCCAGTCTTCCCATAAAAATGGCCCCACCCTTTCCCCTAGTACTCAGCAGCGCAGGATGGGATGTGTCTGAGGGGACCGATATAGATGTCTGCATGACAGCACAGAGGTGCCTGGGTTTGAAGGTGCGGTTCAAGAGTGGCCCTCTTCCTCCAAATGCTCCATTTACCATTTGCCAACAAAAATGCACTTGTCTTTGGTTAAGAGGCCAATCGGGAAAGGGTCTGAATGGAAGCATCCTGTAGCCCAAAGGGGAAGGCTACATTTATAAAGATCAGAAGCATCCTGCACACTTGTCCAGGGATGACCTTTCACTTGTCCTTAGCATTGAGCACTGTGGGTCCCTGAAGGTGTCCCAGGTCACTGGTATTATTTACAGCTGGGAATTCGCTCAGGTGTATGTGGTGGGCAGGCCGCACAGGGACATGTGGCAGCCAGGGGAGGTTGTGTGTACACCATGCCTCCTGTACAGATGCCCCATTTCAGTGAACATGCTGCACTGCCCTCTCAGGGAACAGAGGACAGGTTAGAGGAAATACAGAAGATCTGGTCAGACATCCTCTCTCAGACAACCAAAGAGATTGGTATCTGGTGGAGAACTGTCAGGGAAGTTTCTCTGAGGGCAGCACGTTGGCATAGTTACCCTGCCATGGCAACTGTGAGAAGGCCTGTGAGGGCATCATTACCCAGTGAGGTCATATAAGGAACCTGTGACTTGAGGGGCAGGCTTCAGGAGGAGGGGCAGTTTTGTGGAGGAGAGCAGGGGGGAGGCAGAGGTACTCTTCATGGCCCCTCACACCTGGGCCTCCCCGCCCATGCCCTAGTCTAGTAGACAACCCATGTGGGGCGTTCCACTGGGCTGGCACAGCCCCAGGGGCCCAGGAGGGCAAGAGAGACCCACAACCTGAGATTGGCTTGAGAGGCAAGATTAACGTAAGAGACAGCTAGGTTGTATGGCACTGACCCAAAGAGGCAGAGATTTGTGTGGACTGGGGAATCAGGGAAGGCTCCTTGGCAGTGGGCCTGAAGGACAAGTGAGATTTAGTCCCATGGGGAAGAGAGGGAAGACATTCCAGTTTAGGAAGAATAAAAGCAAAGACACACTCTCCTCGACCTTGTCCTGCCCCAAATATAAATTCATAGACCACTCCCATTTTCACAACTGAGGACTGAAGAAAACCAAGAGGTTAAGGGGCCTACCCAGTGTTACACAGGTGGTGGAGAGGTGTTCTGCTCAATGGTTAGGTTCATGTTGGGGCTCCGCATTTACAGCTGATAGGAATGTGAGGACAAGCTCATGCCATTTCAAACATTTCCAAGTGATACTGAGAGAGATGTTGAAGGTGCAAAATGAGGGTGCTGAATGACCTCACAAAGTGGGAATGGTGGGCCCATTTTGATATGAAATTCAAAACAAGTTCATGACCAAAGGAAATAATACAAAATGACAACATAATCATTACACTCCCCTCTCCCTTAGAAGTAAAAATCAGTATACCCCTCTCTCTCTCCGGCATGAAAGGATGAGATAAAGGCTCAGCAGCAGGCCCCGTGAAACACATGGTCAACACTGTGAAGAGGTGTTACTAAGACGATTTGCTCCGACGCAGAGATGGAAAGAGACAACTCTGCCCTTAGCCTGATCAGGCCCACAGGAAGGAACCATATTGGGGGAAGCCTTTGAGAGTGTGGCAATGAGAGGGGACCTTATTTGGGAGGGGACTCCCTGTTGCCGATCTTGAAAACGCAAAGATGGGACATTCGTTTACTGGGGCTGTTGCAGAGTGGATGCGCCCAGAGGTTGGGCCACCCTGCTTGAGAATCAAAGCACCTTCTAGTCCTAAACTGCTTGAGTGCTGCAATCGCCGGATTTGGGGTCTGGGGCAACCCAGGTCTTCGTCCGAGATTTCCGGAGAGCGCTTTCTCTTGGGAGCACGTCTGGGGACTGGCTTCTCTGCTTCCACTTTTGCTGGCGTGGCCAAAGGAACCTCCGCGTAGGCCCGGTAGCCACCAAGCAGTCAGCATGTCTCCCGATACCAGCCCAACTGCGTTTCTCCACACCCTCGCTAGAGGACATGGTAGTGACCAGGGGTAGGTTGAGAAACGGGAGCCACTGCTGCTGCAAAGAAAATCAGAAGTGATCAGTCCCTGCTGCTGTACCCAGTCTCCTGCCAGAATTTCCCTCTCTCGTGTCTCTCCCAGTTTCTGGCTGAAGACCTTTAATCTACTTGACATCCAAAACACAGCCTTGGCCCATCACCTCTATGAGTCCCTAGAGAAGGGACACTGGCTGCAAAAGCAATTCCTGGAGCGGACGGCTGCAGCACATGAGGAAGTCTCTTCACTGTTTCCAGTGAAAAGAGGAGAACCCGAAAGTAATTGCAGTCAGGATCCTCTCCATCTCTCCCTTCCACAACAAAGAAAACATTTCTTGCAGTCTGTCACTTCTGAGGCTTTAATGGAAATACCGTTCAAGGTTTGGGAAAAAATAATCTAATATAAATTGGTTAAAAACCCGCCCGCCTTGGCAACCCCTCTTGGACCCCATTTATACTGCGTGTTTCGACCACACTGAACTCTAGCCCTGTGATACTTTTATCTAGATTAGAACAAGGCCAAATACTTAGGCAGAGTGATCAGGAGACCTAGAACCACGTTCTGTATACCAAGACTAGACTCACATCAACCCAGTCTCCTGGGACACCATCTCCTCAACTCTATAGTCTCAATAGCACTTCAACACCCCTCTTGGTTCTTCACGTCTTCCCATAAATATGGCCCCACCCTGTCCCCTAGTACTCAGCAGCGCATGATGGGATGTGTCTGAGGGGACCGATATAGATATCTGCATGACAGCACAGAGGTTCCTGGGTTTGAAGGTGCGGTTCAAGAGTGGCCCTCTTCCTCCAAATGCTCCATTTACCATTTGTCAACAAAAATGCACTTGTCTTTGGCTAAGAGGCCAATCGGGAAAGGGTCTGAATGGAAGCATCCTGTAGCCCAAAGGGGAAGGCTACATTTATAAAGATCAGAAGCATCCTGCACACTTGTCCAGGGATGACCTTTCACTTGTCCTTAGCATTGAGCACTGTGGGTCCCTGAAGGTGTCCCAGGTCACTGGTATTATTTACAGCTGGGAATTCGCTCAGGTGTATGTGGTGGGCAGGCCGCACAGGGACATGTGGCAGCCAGGGGAGGTTGTGTGTACACCATGCCTCCTGTACAGATGCCCCATTTCAGTGAACATGCTGCACTGCCCTCTCAGGGAACAGAGGACAGGTTAGAGGAAATACAGAAGATCTGGTCAGACATTCTCTCTCAGACAACCAAAGAGATTGGTATCTGGTGGAGAACTGTCAGGGAAGTTTCTCTGAGGGCAGCACGTTTGCATAGTTACCCTGCCATGGCAACAGTGAGAAGGCCTGTGAGGGCATCATTACCCAGTGAGGTCATATAAGGAACCTGTGACTTGAGGGGCAGGCTTCAGGAGGAGGGGCAGTTTTGTGGAGGAGAGCAGGGGGGAGGCAGAGGTACTCTTCATGGCCCCTCACACCTGGGCCTCCCCGCCCATGCCCTAGTCTAGTAGACAACCCATGCGGGGCGTTCCACTGGGCTGGCACAGCCCCAGGGGCCCAGGAGGCAAGAGAGACCCACAACCTGAGATTGGCTTGAGAGGCAAGATTAACGTAAGAGACAGCTAGGTTGTATGGCACTGACCCAAAGAGGCAGAGATTTGTGTGGACTGGGGAATCAGGGAAGGCTCCTTGGCAGTGGGCCTGAAGGACAAGTGAGATTTAGACCCATGGGGAAGAGAGGGAAGACATTCCAGTTTAGGAAGAATAAAAGCAAAGACACACTCTCCTCGACCTTGTCCTGCCCCAAATATAAATTCATAGACCACTCCCATTTTCACAACTGAGGACTGAAGAAAACCAAGAGGTTAAGGGGCCTACCCAGTGTTACACAGGTGGTGGAGAGGTGTTCTGCTCAATGGTTAGGTTCATGTTGGGGCTCCGCATTTACAGCTGATAGGAATGTGAGGACCAGCTCATGCCATTTCAAACATTTCCAAGTGATACTGAGAGAGATGTTGAAGGTGCAAAATGAGGGTGCTGAATGACCTCACAAAGTGGGAATGGTGGGCCCATTTTGATATGAAATTCAAAACAAGTTCATGACCAAAGGAAATAATACAAAATGACAACATAATCATTACACTCCCCTCTCCCTTAGAAGTAAAAATCAGTATACCCCTCTCTCTCTCCAGCATGAAAGGATGAGATAAAGGCTCAGCAGCAGCCCCCGTGAAACACATGGTCAACACTGTGAAGAGGTGTTACTAAGACGATTTGGTCCGACGCAGAGATGGAAAGAGACAACTCTGCCCTTAGCCTGATCAGGCCCACAGGAAGGAACCATATTGGGGGAAGCCTTTGAGAGTGTGGCAATGAGAGGGGACCTTATTTGGGAGGGGACTCCCTGTTGCCGATCTTGAAAACGCAAAGATGGGACATTCGTTTACTGGGGCTGTTGCAGAGGGGATGCGCCCAGAGGTTGGGCCTCCCTGCTTGAGAATCAAAGCACCTTCTAGTCCTAAACTGCTTGAGTGCTGCAATCGCCGGATTTGGGGTCTGGGGCAACCCAGGTCTTCGTCCGAGATTTCTGGATAGCACTTTCTCTTGGGAGCACGTCTGGGGACTGGCTTCTCTGCTTCCACTTTTGCTGGCGTGGCCAAAGGAACCTCTGCGTAGGCCCGGTAGCCACCAAGCAGTCAGCATGTCTCCCGATACCAGCCCAACTGCGTTTCTCCACACCCTCGCTAGAGGACATGGTAGTGATCAGGGGTAGGTTGAGAAACGGGAGCCACTGCTGCTGCAAAGAAAATCAGAAGTGATCAGTCCCTGCTGCTGTACCCAGTCTCCTGCCAGAATTTCCCTCTCTCGTGTCTCTCCCAGTTTCTGGCTGAAGACCTTTAATCTACTTGACATCCAAAACACAGCCTTGGCCCATCACCTCTATGAGTCCCTAGAGAAGGGACACTGGCTGCAAAAGCAATTCCTGGAGCGGACGGCTGCAGCACATGAGGAAGTCTCTTCACCGTTTCCAGTGAAAACAGGAGAACCCGAAAGTAATTGCAGTCAGGATCCTCTCCATCTCTCCCTTCCACAACAAAGAAAACATTTCTTGCAGTCTGTCACTTCTGAGGCTTTAATGGAAATACCGTTCAAGGTTTGGGAAAAAATAATCTAATATAAATTGGTTAAAAACCCGCCCGCCTTGGCAACCCCTCTTGGACCCCATTTACACTGCGTGTTTCGACCACACTGAACTCTAGCCCTGTGATACTTTTATCTAGATTAGAACAAGGCCAAATACTTAGGCAGAGTGGTCAGGAGACCTAGAACCACGTTCTGTATACCAAGACTAGACTCACATCAACCCAGTCTCCTGGGACACCATCTCCTCAACTCTCCAGTCACAATAGCACTTCAACAACCCTCTTGGTTCTTCCGGTCTTCCCATAAAAATGGCCCCACCCTTTCCCCTAGTACTCAGCAGCGCAGGATGGGATGTGTCTGAGGGGACCGATATAGATGTCTGCATGACAGCACAGAGGTGCCTGGGTTTGAAGGTGCGGTTGAAGAGTGGCCCTCTTCCTCCAAATGCTCCATTTACCATTTGTCAACAAAAATGCACTTGTCTTTGGTTAAGAGGCCAATCGGGAAAGGGTCTGAATGGAAGCATCCTGTAGCCCAAAGGGGAAGGCTACATTTATAAAGATCAGAAGCATCCTGCACACTTGTCCAGGGATGACCTTTCACTTGTCCTCAGCATTGAGCACTGTGGGTCCCTGAAGGTGTCCCAGGTCACTGGTATTACTTACAGCTGGGAATTCGCTCAGGTGTATGTGGTGGGCAGGCCACACAGGGACATGTGGCAGCCAGGGGAGGTTGTGTGTACACCATGCCTCCTGTACAGATGCCCCATTTCAGTGAAGATGCTGCACTGCCCTCTCAGGGAACAGAGGACAGGTTAGAGGAAATACAGAAGATCTGGTCAGACATTCTCTCTCAGACAACCAAAGAGATTGGTATCTGGTGGAGAACTGTCAGGGAAGTTTCTCTGAGGGCAGCACGTTGGCATAGTTACCCTGCCATGGCAACTGTGAGAAGGCCTGTGAGGGCATCATTACCCAGTGAGGTCATATAAGGAACCTGTGACTTGAGGGGCAGGCTTCAGGAGGAGGGGCAGTTTTGTGGAGGAGAGCAGGGGGGAGGCAGAGGTACTCTTCATGGCCCCTCACACCTGGGCCTCCCCGCCCATGCCCTAGTCTAGTAGACAACCCATGCGGGGCGTTCCACTGGGCTGGCACAGCCCCAGGGGCCCAGGAGGGCAAGAGAGACCCACAACCTGAGATTGGCTTGAGAGGCAAGATTAACGTAAGAGACAGCTAGGTTGTATGGCACTGACCCAAAGAGGCAGAGATTTGTGTGGACTGGGGAATCAGGGAAGGCTCCTTGGCAGTGGGCCTGAAGGACAAGTGAGATTTAGACCCATGGGGAAGAGAGGGAAGACATTCCAGTTTAGGAAGAATAAAAGCAAAGACACACTCTCCTCGACCTTGTCCTGCCCCAAATATAAATTCATAGACCACTCCCATTTTCACAACTGAGGACTGAAGAAAACCAAGAGGTTAAGGGGCCTACCCAGTGTTACACAGGTGGTGGAGAGGTGTTCTGCTCAATGGTTAGGTTCATGTTGGGGCTCCGCATTTACAGCTGATAGGAATGTGAGGACAAGTTCATGCCATTTCAAACATTTCCAAGTGATACTGAGAGAGATGTTGAAGGTGCAAAATGAGGGTGCTGAATGACCTCACAAAGTGGGAATGGTGGGCCCATTTTGATATGAAATTCAAAACAAGTTCATGACCAAAGGAAATAATACAAAATGACAACATAATCATTACACTCCCCTCTCCCTTAGAAGTAAAAATCAGTATACCCCTCTCTCTCTCCGGCATGAAAGGATGAGATAAATGCTCAGCAGCAGCCCCCGCGAAACACATGGTCAACACTGTGAAGAGGTGTTACTAAGACGATTTGCTCCGATGCAGAGATGGAAAGAGACAACTCTGCCCTTAGCCTGATCAGGCCCACAGGAAGGAACCATATTGGGGGAAGCCTTTGAGAGTGTGGCAATGAGAGGGGACCTTATTTGGGAGGGGACTCCCTGTTGCCGATCTTGAAAACGCAAAGATGGGACATTCGTTTACTGGGGCTGTTGCAGAGTGGATGCGCCCAGAGGTTGGGCCACCCTGCTTGAGAATCAAAGCACCTACTAGTCCTAAACTGCTTGAGTGCTGCAATCGCCGGATTTGGGGTCTGGGGCAACCCAGGTCTTCGTCCGAGATTTCCGGAGAGCGTTTTCTCTTGGGAGCACGTCTGGGGACTGGCTTCTCTGCTTCCACTTTTGCTGGCGTGGCCAAAGGAACCTCCGCGTAGGCCCGGTAGCCACCAAGCAGTCAGCATGTCTCCCGATACCAGCCCAACTGCGTTTCTCCACACCCTCGCTAGAGGACATGGTAGTGACCAGGGGTAGGTTGAGAAACGGGAGCCACTGCTGCTGCAAAGAAAATCAGAAGTGATCAGTCCCTGCTGCTGTACCCAGTCTCCTGCCAGAATTTCCCTCTCTCGTGTCTCTCCCAGTTTCTGGCTGAAGACCTTTAATCTACTTGACATCCAAAACACAGCCTTGGCCCATCACCTCTATGAGTCCCTAGAGAAGGGACACTGGCTGCAAAAGCAATTCCTGGATCGGATGTCTGCAGCACATGAGGAAGTCTCTTCACCGTTTCCAGTGAAAACAGGAGAACCCGAAAGTAATTGCAGTCAGGATCCTCTCCATCTCTCCCTTCCACAACAAAGAAAACATTTCTTGCAGTCTGTCACTTCTGAGGCTTTAATGGAAATAGCGTTCAAGGTTTGGGAAAAAATAATCTAATATAAATTGGTTAAAAACCCGCCCGCCTTGGCAACCCCTCTTGGACCCCATTTATACTGCGTGTTTCGACCACACTGAACTCTAGCCCTGTGATACTTTTATCTAGATTAGAACAAGGCCAAATACTTAGGCAGAGTGATCAGGAGACCTAGAACCACGTTCTGTATACCAAGACTAGACTCACAGCAACCCAGTCTCCTGGGACACCATCTCCTCAACTCTCCAGTCTCAATAGCACTTCAACACCCCTCTTGGTTCTTCCGGTCTTCCCATAAATATGGCCCCACCCTGTCCCCTAGTACTCAGCAGCGCAGAATGGGATGTGTCTGAGGGGACCGATATAGATGTCTGCATGACAGCACAGAGGTGCCTGGGTTTGAAGGTGCGGTTCAAGAGTGGCCCTCTTCCTCCAAATGCTCCATTTACCATTTGTCAACAAAAATGCACTTGTCTTTGGCTAAGAGGCCAATCGGGAAAGGGTCTGAATGGAAGCATCCTGTAGCCCAAAGGGGAAGGCTACATTTATAAAGATCAGAAGCATCCTGCACACTTGTCCAGGGATGACCTTTCACTTGTCCTCAGCATTGAGCACTGTGGGTCCCTGAAGGTGTCCCAGGTCACTGGTATTACTTACAGCTGGGAATTCGCTCAGGTGTATGTGGTGGGCAGGCCGCACAGGGACATGTGGCAGCCAGGGGAGGTTGTGTGTACACCATGCCTCCTGTACAGATGCCCCATTTCAGTGAACATGCTGCACTGCCCTCTCAGGGAACAGAGGACAGGTTAGAGGAAATACAGAAGATCTGGTCAGACATCCTCTCTCAGACAACCAAAGAGATTGGTATCTGGTGGAGAACTGTCAGGGAAGTTTCTCTGAGGGCAGCACGTTGGCATAGTTACCCTGCCATGGCAACTGTGAGAAGGCCTGTGAGGGCATCATTACCCAGTGAGGTCATATAAGGAACCTGTGACTTGAGGGGCAGGCTTCAGGAGGAGGGGCAGTTTTGTGGAGGAGAGCAGGGGGGAGGCAGAGGTACTCTTCATGGCCCCTCACACCTGGGCCTCCCCGCCCATGCCCTAGTCTAGTAGACAACCCATGCGGGGCGTTCCACTGGGCTGGCACAGCCCCAGGGGCCCAGGAGGGCAAGAGAGACCCACATTCTGAGATTGGCTTGAGAGGCAAGATTAACGTAAGAGACAGCTGGTTTGTAAGGCACTGACCCAAAGAGGCAGAGATTTGTGTGGACTGGGGAATCAGCGAAGGCTCCTTGGCCGTGGGCCTGAAGGACAAGTGAGATTTAGACCCATGGGGAAGAGAGGGAAGACATTCCAGTTTAGGAAGAATAAAAGCAAAGACACACTCTCCTCGACCTTGTCCTGCCCCAAATATAAATTCATAGACCACTCCCATTTTCACAACTGAGGACTGAAGAAAACCAAGAGGTTAAGGGGCCTACCCAGTGTTACACAGGTGGTGGAGAGGTGTTCTGCTCAATGGTTAGGTTCATGTTGGGGCTCCGCATTTACAGCTGATAGGAATGTGAGGAAAAGCTCATGCCATTTCAAACATTTCCAAGTGATACTGAGAGAGATGTTGAAGGTGCAAAATGAGGGTGCTGAATGACCTCACAAAGTGGGAATGGTGGGCCCATTTTGATATGAAATTCAAAACAAGTTCATGACCAAAGGAAATAATACAAAATGACAACATAATCATTACACTCCCCTCTCCCTTAGAAGTAAAAATCAGTATACTCCTCTCTCTCTCCAGCATGAAAGGATGAGATAAAGGCTCAGCAGCAGCCCCCGTGAAACACATGGTCAACACTGTGAAGAGGTGTTACTAAGACGATTTGCTCCGACGCAGAGATGGAAAGAGACAACTCTGCCCTTAGCCTGATCAGGCCCACAGGAAGGAACCATATTGGGGGAAGCCTTTGAGAGTGTGGCAATGAGAGGGAACCTTATTTGGGAGGGGACTCCCTGTTGCCGATCTTGAAAATGCAAAGATGGGACATTCGTTTACTAGGGCTGTTGCAGAGGGGATGCACCCAGAGGTTGGGCCACCCTGCTTGAGAATCAAAGCACCTTCTAGTCCTAAACTGCTTGAGTGCTGCAATCGCCGGATTTGGGGTCTGGGGCAACCCAGGTCTTCGTCCGAGATTTCCGGAGAGCACTTTCTCTTGGGAGCACGTATGGGGACTGGCTTCTCTGCTTCCACTTTTGCTGGCGTGGCCAAAGAAACCTCCGCGTAGGCCCGGTAGCCACCAAGCAGTCAGCATGTCTCCCGATACCAGCCCAACTGCGTTTCTCCACACCCTCGCTAGAGGACATGGTAGTGACCAGGGGTAGGTTGAGAAACGGGAGCCACTGCTGCTGCAAAGAAAATCAGAAGTGATCAGTCCCTGCTGCTGTACCCAGTCTCCTGCCAGAATTTCCCTCTCTCGTGTCTCTCCCAGTTTCTGGCTGAAGACCTTTAATCTACTTGACATCCAAAACACAGCCTTGGCCCATCACCTCTATGAGTCCCTAGAGAAGGGACACTGGCTGCAAAAGCAATTCCTGGAGCGGACGGCTGCAGCACATGAGGAAGTCTCTTCACCGTTTCCAGTGAAAACAGGAGAACCCGAAAGTAATTGCAGTCAGGATCCTCTCCATCTCTCCCTTCCACAACAAAGAAAACATTTCTTGCAGTCTGTCACTTCTGAGGCTTTAATGGAAATAGCGTTCAAGGTTTGGGAAAAAATAATCTAATATAAATTGGTTAAAAACCCGCCCGCCTTGGCAACCCCTCTTGGACCCCATTTATACTGCGTGTTTCGACCACACTGAACTCTAGCCCTGTGATACTTTTATCTAGATTAGAACAAGGCCAAATACTTAGGCAGAGTGATCAGGAGACCTAGAACCACGTTCTGTATACCAAGACTAGACTCACAGCAACCCAGTCTCCTGGGACACCATCTCCTCAACTCTCCAGTCTCAATAGCACTTCAACACCCCTCTTGGTTCTTCCGGTCTTCCCATAAATATGGCCCCACCCTTTCCCCTAGTACTCAGCAGCGCAGGATGGGATGTGTCTGAGGGGACCGATATAGATGTCTGCATGACAGCACAGAGGTGCCTGGGTTTGAAGGTGCGGTTCAAGAGTGGCCCTCTTCCTCCAAATGCTCCATTTACCATTTGTCAACAAAAATGCACTTGTCTTTGGCCAAGAGGCCAATCGGGAAAGGGTCTGAATGGAAGCATCCTGTAGCCCAAAGGGGAAGGCTACATTTATAAAGATCAGAAGCATCCTGCACACTTGTCCAGGGATGACCTTTCACTTGTCCTCAGCATTGAGCACTGTGGGTCCCTGAAGGTGTCCCAGGTCACTGGTATTATTTACAGCTGGAAATTCGCTCAGGTGTATGTGGTGGGCAGGCCGCACAGGGACATGTGGCAGCCAGGGGAAGTTGTGTGTACACCATGCCTCCTGTACAGATGCCCCATTTCAGTGAACATGCTGCACTGCCCTCTCAGGGAACAGAGGACAGGTTAGAGGAAATACAGAAGATCTGGTCAGACATCCTCTCTCAGACAACCAAAGAGATTGGTATCTGGTGGAGAACTGTCAGGGAAGTTTCTCTGAGGGCAGCACGTTGGCATTGTTACCCTGCCATGGCAACTGTGAGAAGGCCTGTGAGGGCATCATTACCCAGTGAGGTCATATAAGGAACCTGTGACTTGATGGGCAGGCTTCAGGAGGAGGGGCAGTTTTGTGGAGGAGAGCAGGGGGGAGGCAGAGGTACTCTTCATGGCCCCTCACACCTGGGCCTCCCCGCCCATGCCCTAGTCTAGTAGACAACCCATGCGGGGCGTTCCACTGGGCTGGCACAGCCCCAGGGGCCCAGGAGGGCAAGAGAGACCCACATTCTGAGATTGGCTTGAGAGGCAAGATTAACGTAAGAGACAGCTAGGTTGTATGGCACTGACCCAAAGAGGCAGAGATTTGTGTGGACTGGGGAATCAGGGAAGGCTCCTTGGCAGTGGGCCTGAAGGACAAGTGAGATTTAGACCCATGGGGAAGAGAGGGAAGACATTCCAGTTTAGGAAAAATAAAAGCAAAGACACACTCTCCTCGACCTTGTCCTGCCCCAAATATAAATTCATAGACCACTCCCATTTTCACAACTGAGGACTGAAGAAAACCAAGAGGTTAAGGGGCCTACCCAGTGTTACACAGGTGGTGGAGAGGTGTTCTGCTCAATGGTTAGGTTCATGTTGGGGCTCCGCATTTACAGCTGATAGGAATGTGAGGACAAGCTCATGCCATTTCAAACATTTCCAAGTGATACTGAGAGAGATGTTGAAGGTGCAAAATGAGGGTGCTGAATGACCTCACAAAGTGGGAATGGTGGGCCCATTTTGATATGAAATTCAAAACAAGTTCATGACCAAAGGAAATAATACAAAATGACAACATAATCATTACACTCCCCTCTCCCTTAGAAGTAAAAATCAGTATACCCCTCTCTCTCTCCAGCATGAAAGGATGAGATAAAGGCTCAGCACCAGCCCCCGTGAAACACATGGTCAACACTGTGAAGAGGTGTTACTAAGACGATTTGCTCCGACGCAGAGATGGAAAGAGACAACTCTGCCCTTAGCCTGATCAGGCCCACAGGAAGGAACCATATTGGGGGAAGCCTTTGAGAGTGTGGCAATGAGAGGGAACCTTATTTGGGAGGGGACTCCCTGTTGCCGATCTTGAAAATGCAAAGATGGGACATTCGTTTACTAGGGCCTTTGCAGAGGGGATGCACCCAGAGGTTGGGCCACCCTGCTTGAGAATCAAAGCACCTTCTAGTCCTAAACTGCTTGAGTGCTGCAATCGCCGGATTTGGGGTCTGGGGCAACCCAGGTCTTCGTCCGAGATTTCCGGAGAGCGCTTTCTCTTGGGAGCACGTCTGGGGACTGGCTTCTCTGCTTCCACTTTTGCTGGCGTGGCCAAAGGAACCTCCGCGTAGGCCCGGTAGCCACCAAGCAGTCAGCATGTCTCCCGATACCAGCCCAACTGCGTTTCTCCACACCCTCGCTAGAGGACATGGTAGTGACCAGGGGTAGGTTGAGAAACGGGAGCCACTGCTGCTGCAAAGAAAATCAGAAGTGATCAGTCCCTGCTGCTGTACCTAGTCTCCTGCCAGAATTTCCCTCTCTCGTGTCTCTCCCAGTTTCTGGCTGAAGACCTTTAATCTACTTGACATCCAAAACACAGCCTTGGCCCATCACCTCTATGAGTCCCTAGAGAAGGGACACTGGCTGCAAAAGCAATTCCTGGAGCGGACGGCTGCAGCACATGAGGAAGTCTCTTCACCGTTTCCAGTGAAAACAGGAGAACCCGAAAGTAATTGCAGTCAGGATCCTCTCCATCTCTCCCTTCCACAACAAAGAAAACATTTCTTGCAGTCTGTCACTTCTGAGGCTTTAATGGAAATAGCGTTCAAGGTTTGGGAAAAAATAATCTAATATAAATTGGTTAAAAACCCGCCCGCCTTGGCAACCCCTCTTGGACCCCATTTATACTGCGTGTTTCGACCACACTGAACTCTAGCCCTGTGATACTTTTATCTAGATTAGAACAAGGCCAAATACTTAGGCAGAGTAGTCAGGAGACCTAGAACCACGTTCTGTATACCAAGACTAGACTCACATCAACCCAGTCTCCTGGGACACCATCTCCTCAACTCTCCAGTCACAATAGCACTTCAACAACCCTCTTGGTTCTTCCAGTCTTCCCATAAAAATGGCCCCACCCTTTCCCCTAGTACTCAGCAGCGCAGGATGGGATGTGTCTGAGGGGACCGATATAGATGTCTGCATGACAGCACAGAGGTGCCTGGGTTTGAAGGTGCGGTTCAAGAGTGGCCCTCTTCCTCCAAATGCTCCATTTACCATTTGCCAACAAAAATGCACTTGTCTTTGGTTAAGAGGCCAATCGGGAAAGGGTCTGAATGGAAGCATCCTGTAGCCCAAAGGGGAAGGCTACATTTATAAAGATCAGAAGCATCCTGCACACTTGTCCAGGGATGACCTTTCACTTGTCCTTAGCATTGAGCACTGTGGGTCCCTGAAGGTGTCCCAGGTCACTGGTATTATTTACAGCTGGGAATTCGCTCAGGTGTATGTGGTGGGCAGGCCGCACAGGGACATGTGGCAGCCAGGGGAGGTTGTGTGTACACCATGCCTCCTGTACAGATGCCCCATTTCAGTGAACATGCTGCACTGCCCTCTCAGGGAACAGAGGACAGGTTAGAGGAAATACAGAAGATCTGGTCAGACATCCTCTCTCAGACAACCAAAGAGATTGGTATCTGGTGGAGAACTGTCAGGGAAGTTTCTCTGAGGGCAGCACGTTGGCATAGTTACCCTGCCATGGCAACTGTGAGAAGGCCTGTGAGGGCATCATTACCCAGTGAGGTCATATAAGGAACCTGTGACTTGAGGGGCAGGCTTCAGGAGGAGGGGCAGTTTTGTGGAGGAGAGCAGGGGGGAGGCAGAGGTACTCTTCATGGCCCCTCACACCTGGGCCTCCCCGCCCATGCCCTAGTCTAGTAGACAACCCATGTGGGGCGTTCCACTGGGCTGGCACAGCCCCAGGGGCCCAGGAGGGCAAGAGAGACCCACAACCTGAGATTGGCTTGAGAGGCAAGATTAACGTAAGAGACAGCTAGGTTGTATGGCACTGACCCAAAGAGGCAGAGATTTGTGTGGACTGGGGAATCAGGGAAGGCTCCTTGGCAGTGGGCCTGAAGGACAAGTGAGATTTAGTCCCATGGGGAAGAGAGGGAAGACATTCCAGTTTAGGAAGAATAAAAGCAAAGACACACTCTCCTCGACCTTGTCCTGCCCCAAATATAAATTCATAGACCACTCCCATTTTCACAACTGAGGACTGAAGAAAACCAAGAGGTTAAGGGGCCTACCCAGTGTTACACAGGTGGTGGAGAGGTGTTCTGCTCAATGGTTAGGTTCATGTTGGGGCTCCGCATTTACAGCTGATAGGAATGTGAGGACAAGCTCATGCCATTTCAAACATTTCCAAGTGATACTGAGAGAGATGTTGAAGGTGCAAAATGAGGGTGCTGAATGACCTCACAAAGTGGGAATGGTGGGCCCATTTTGATATGAAATTCAAAACAAGTTCATGACCAAAGGAAATAATACAAAATGACAACATAATCATTACACTCCCCTCTCCCTTAGAAGTAAAAATCAGTATACCCCTCTCTCTCTCCGGCATGATAGGATGAGATAAAGGCTCAGCAGCAGCCCCCGTGAAACACATGGTCAACACTGTGAAGAGGTGTTACTAAGACGATTTGGTCCGACGCAGAGATGGAAAGAGACAACTCTGCCCTTAGCCTGATCAGGCCCACAGGAAGGAACCATATTGGGGGAAGCCTTTGAGAGTGTGGCAATGAGAGGGGACCTTATTTGGGAGGGGACTCCCTGTTGCCGATCTTGAAAACGCAAAGATGGGACATTCGTTTACTGGGGCTGTTGCAGAGTGGATGCGCCCAGAGGTTGGGCCACCCTGCTTGAGAATCAAAGCACCTTCTAGTCCTAAACTGCTTGAGTGCTGCAATCGCCGGATTTGGGGTCTGGGGCAACCCAGGTCTTCGTCCGAGATTTCCGGAGAGCGCTTTCTCTTGGGAGCACGTCTGGGGACTGGCTTCTCTGCTTCCACTTTTGCTGGCGTGGCCAAAGGAACCTCCGCGTAGGCCCGGTAGCCACCAAGCAGTCAGCATGTCTCCCGATACCAGCCCAACTGCGTTTCTCCACACCCTCGCTAGAGGACATGGTAGTGACCAGGGGTAGGTTGAGAAACGGGAGCCACTGCTGCTGCAAAGAAAATCAGAAGTGATCAGTCCCTGCTGCTGTACCCAGTCTCCTGCCAGAATTTCCCTCTCTCGTGTCTCTCCCAGTTTCTGGCTGAAGACCTTTAATCTACTTGACATCCAAAACACAGCCTTGGCCCATCACCTCTATGAGTCCCTAGAGAAGGGACACTGGCTGCAAAAGCAATTCCTGGAGCGGACGGCTGCAGCACATGAGGAAGTCTCTTCACTGTTTCCAGTGAAAAGAGGAGAACCCGAAAGTAATTGCAGTCAGGATCCTCTCCATCTCTCCCTTCCACAACAAAGAAAACATTTCTTGCAGTCTGTCACTTCTGAGGCTTTAATGGAAATACCGTTCAAGGTTTGGGAAAAAATAATCTAATATAAATTGGTTAAAAACCCGCCCGCCTTGGCAACCCCTCTTGGACCCCATTTATACTGCGTGTTTCGACCACACTGAACTCTAGCCCTGTGATACTTTTATCTAGATTAGAACAAGGCCAAATACTTAGGCAGAGTGATCAGGAGACCTAGAACCACGTTCTGTATACCAAGACTAGACTCACATCAACCCAGTCTCCTGGGACACCATCTCCTCAACTCTATAGTCTCAATAGCACTTCAACACCCCTCTTGGTTCTTCACGTCTTCCCATAAATATGGCCCCACCCTGTCCCCTAGTACTCAGCAGCGCATGATGGGATGTGTCTGAGGGGACCGATATAGATATCTGCATGACAGCACAGAGGTTCCTGGGTTTGAAGGTGCGGTTCAAGAGTGGCCCTCTTCCTCCAAATGCTCCATTTACCATTTGTCAACAAAAATGCACTTGTCTTTGGCTAAGAGGCCAATCGGGAAAGGGTCTGAATGGAAGCATCCTGTAGCCCAAAGGGGAAGGCTACATTTATAAAGATCAGAAGCATCCTGCACACTTGTCCAGGGATGACCTTTCACTTGTCCTTAGCATTGAGCACTGTGGGTCCCTGAAGGTGTCCCAGGTCACTGGTATTATTTACAGCTGGGAATTCGCTCAGGTGTATGTGGTGGGCAGGCCGCACAGGGACATGTGGCAGCCAGGGGAGGTTGTGTGTACACCATGCCTCCTGTACAGATGCCCCATTTCAGTGAACATGCTGCACTGCCCTCTCAGGGAACAGAGGACAGGTTAGAGGAAATACAGAAGATCTGGTCAGACATTCTCTCTCAGACAACCAAAGAGATTGGTATCTGGTGGAGAACTGTCAGGGAAGTTTCTCTGAGGGCAGCACGTTTGCATAGTTACCCTGCCATGGCAACAGTGAGAAGGCCTGTGAGGGCATCATTACCCAGTGAGGTCATATAAGGAACCTGTGACTTGAGGGGCAGGCTTCAGGAGGAGGGGCAGTTTTGTGGAGGAGAGCAGGGGGGAGGCAGAGGTACTCTTCATGGCCCCTCACACCTGGGCCTCCCCGCCCATGCCCTAGTCTAGTAGACAACCCATGCGGGGCGTTCCACTGGGCTGGCACAGCCCCAGGGGCCCAGGAGGCAAGAGAGACCCACAACCTGAGATTGGCTTGAGAGGCAAGATTAACGTAAGAGACAGCTAGGTTGTATGGCACTGACCCAAAGAGGCAGAGATTTGTGTGGACTGGGGAATCAGGGAAGGCTCCTTGGCAGTGGGCCTGAAGGACAAGTGAGATTTAGACCCATGGGGAAGAGAGGGAAGACATTCCAGTTTAGGAAGAATAAAAGCAAAGACACACTCTCCTCGACCTTGTCCTGCCCCAAATATAAATTCATAGACCACTCCCATTTTCACAACTGAGGACTGAAGAAAACCAAGAGGTTAAGGGGCCTACCCAGTGTTACACAGGTGGTGGAGAGGTGTTCTGCTCAATGGTTAGGTTCATGTTGGGGCTCCGCATTTACAGCTGATAGGAATGTGAGGACCAGCTCATGCCATTTCAAACATTTCCAAGTGATACTGAGAGAGATGTTGAAGGTGCAAAATGAGGGTGCTGAATGACCTCACAAAGTGGGAATGGTGGGCCCATTTTGATATGAAATTCAAAACAAGTTCATGACCAAAGGAAATAATACAAAATGACAACATAATCATTACACTCCCCTCTCCCTTAGAAGTAAAAATCAGTATACCCCTCTCTCTCTCCAGCATGAAAGGATGAGATAAAGGCTCAGCAGCAGCCCCCGTGAAACACATGGTCAACACTGTGAAGAGGTGTTACTAAGACGATTTGGTCCGACGCAGAGATGGAAAGAGACAACTCTGCCCTTAGCCTGATCAGGCCCACAGGAAGGAACCATATTGGGGGAAGCCTTTGAGAGTGTGGCAATGAGAGGGGACCTTATTTGGGAGGGGACTCCCTGTTGCCGATCTTGAAAACGCAAAGATGGGACATTCGTTTACTGGGGCTGTTGCAGAGGGGATGCGCCCAGAGGTTGGGCCACCCTGCTTGAGAATCAAAGCACCTTCTAGTCCTAAACTGCTTGAGTGCTGCAATCGCCGGATTTGGGGTCTGGGGCAACCCAGGTCTTCGTCCGAGATTTCTGGATAGCACTTTCTCTTGGGAGCACGTCTGGGGACTGGCTTCTCTGCTTCCACTTTTGCTGGCGTGGCCAAAGGAACCTCTGCGTAGGCCCGGTAGCCACCAAGCAGTCAGCATGTCTCCCGATACCAGCCCAACTGCGTTTCTCCACACCCTCGCTAGAGGACATGGTAGTGATCAGGGGTAGGTTGAGAAACGGGAGCCACTGCTGCTGCAAAGAAAATCAGAAGTGATCAGTCCCTGCTGCTGTACCCAGTCTCCTGCCAGAATTTCCCTCTCTCGTGTCTCTCCCAGTTTCTGGCTGAAGACCTTTAATCTACTTGACATCCAAAACACAGCCTTGGCCCATCACCTCTATGAGTCCCTAGAGAAGGGACACTGGCTGCAAAAGCAATTCCTGGAGCGGACGGCTGCAGCACATGAGGAAGTCTCTTCACCGTTTCCAGTGAAAACAGGAGAACCCGAAAGTAATTGCAGTCAGGATCCTCTCCATCTCTCCCTTCCACAACAAAGAAAACATTTCTTGCAGTCTGTCACTTCTGAGGCTTTAATGGAAATACCGTTCAAGGTTTGGGAAAAAATAATCTAATATAAATTGGTTAAAAACCCGCCCGCCTTGGCAACCCCTCTTGGACCCCATTTACACTGCGTGTTTCGACCACACTGAACTCTAGCCCTGTGATACTTTTATCTAGATTAGAACAAGGCCAAATACTTAGGCAGAGTGGTCAGGAGACCTAGAACCACGTTCTGTATACCAAGACTAGACTCACATCAACCCAGTCTCCTGGGACACCATCTCCTCAACTCTCCAGTCACAATAGCACTTCAACAACCCTCTTGGTTCTTCCGGTCTTCCCATAAAAATGGCCCCACCCTTTCCCCTAGTACTCAGCAGCGCAGGATGGGATGTGTCTGAGGGGACCGATATAGATGTCTGCATGACAGCACAGAGGTGCCTGGGTTTGAAGGTGCGGTTGAAGAGTGGCCCTCTTCCTCCAAATGCTCCATTTACCATTTGTCAACAAAAATGCACTTGTCTTTGGTTAAGAGGCCAATCGGGAAAGGGTCTGAATGGAAGCATCCTGTAGCCCAAAGGGGAAGGCTACATTTATAAAGATCAGAAGCATCCTGCACACTTGTCCAGGGATGACCTTTCACTTGTCCTCAGCATTGAGCACTGTGGGTCCCTGAAGGTGTCCCAGGTCACTGGTATTACTTACAGCTGGGAATTCGCTCAGGTGTATGTGGTGGGCAGGCCACACAGGGACATGTGGCAGCCAGGGGAGGTTGTGTGTACACCATGCCTCCTGTACAGATGCCCCATTTCAGTGAAGATGCTGCACTGCCCTCTCAGGGAACAGAGGACAGGTTAGAGGAAATACAGAAGATCTGGTCAGACATTCTCTCTCAGACAACCAAAGAGATTGGTATCTGGTGGAGAACTGTCAGGGAAGTTTCTCTGAGGGCAGCACGTTGGCATAGTTACCCTGCCATGGCAACTGTGAGAAGGCCTGTGAGGGCATCATTACCCAGTGAGGTCATATAAGGAACCTGTGACTTGAGGGGCAGGCTTCAGGAGGAGGGGCAGTTTTGTGGAGGAGAGCAGGGGGGAGGCAGAGGTACTCTTCATGGCCCCTCACACCTGGGCCTCCCCGCCCATGCCCTAGTCTAGTAGACAACCCATGCGGGGCGTTCCACTGGGCTGGCACAGCCCCAGGGGCCCAGGAGGGCAAGAGAGACCCACAACCTGAGATTGGCTTGAGAGGCAAGATTAACGTAAGAGACAGCTAGGTTGTATGGCACTGACCCAAAGAGGCAGAGATTTGTGTGGACTGGGGAATCAGGGAAGGCTCCTTGGCAGTGGGCCTGAAGGACAAGTGAGATTTAGACCCATGGGGAAGAGAGGGAAGACATTCCAGTTTAGGAAGAATAAAAGCAAAGACACACTCTCCTCGACCTTGTCCTGCCCCAAATATAAATTCATAGACCACTCCCATTTTCACAACTGAGGACTGAAGAAAACCAAGAGGTTAAGGGGCCTACCCAGTGTTACACAGGTGGTGGAGAGGTGTTCTGCTCAATGGTTAGGTTCATGTTGGGGCTCCGCATTTACAGCTGATAGGAATGTGAGGACAAGTTCATGCCATTTCAAACATTTCCAAGTGATACTGAGAGAGATGTTGAAGGTGCAAAATGAGGGTGCTGAATGACCTCACAAAGTGGGAATGGTGGGCCCATTTTGATATGAAATTCAAAACAAGTTCATGACCAAAGGAAATAATACAAAATGACAACATAATCATTACACTCCCCTCTCCCTTAGAAGTAAAAATCAGTATACCCCTCTCTCTCTCCGGCATGAAAGGATGAGATAAATGCTCAGCAGCAGCCCCCGCGAAACACATGGTCAACACTGTGAAGAGGTGTTACTAAGACGATTTGCTCCGATGCAGAGATGGAAAGAGACAACTCTGCCCTTAGCCTGATCAGGCCCACAGGAAGGAACCATATTGGGGGAAGCCTTTGAGAGTGTGGCAATGAGAGGGGACCTTATTTGGGAGGGGACTCCCTGTTGCCGATCTTGAAAACGCAAAGATGGGACATTCGTTTACTGGGGCTGTTGCAGAGTGGATGCGCCCAGAGGTTGGGCCACCCTGCTTGAGAATCAAAGCACCTACTAGTCCTAAACTGCTTGAGTGCTGCAATCGCCGGATTTGGGGTCTGGGGCAACCCAGGTCTTCGTCCGAGATTTCCGGAGAGCGTTTTCTCTTGGGAGCACGTCTGGGGACTGGCTTCTCTGCTTCCACTTTTGCTGGCGTGGCCAAAGGAACCTCCGCGTAGGCCCGGTAGCCACCAAGCAGTCAGCATGTCTCCCGATACCAGCCCAACTGCGTTTCTCCACACCCTCGCTAGAGGACATGGTAGTGACCAGGGGTAGGTTGAGAAACGGGAGCCACTGCTGCTGCAAAGAAAATCAGAAGTGATCAGTCCCTGCTGCTGTACCCAGTCTCCTGCCAGAATTTCCCTCTCTCGTGTCTCTCCCAGTTTCTGGCTGAAGACCTTTAATCTACTTGACATCCAAAACACAGCCTTGGCCCATCACCTCTATGAGTCCCTAGAGAAGGGACACTGGCTGCAAAAGCAATTCCTGGAGCGGATGTCTGCAGCACATGAGGAAGTCTCTTCACCGTTTCCAGTGAAAACAGGAGAACCCGAAAGTAATTGCAGTCAGGATCCTCTCCATCTCTCCCTTCCACAACAAAGAAAACATTTCTTGCAGTCTGTCACTTCTGAGGCTTTAATGGAAATAGCGTTCAAGGTTTGGGAAAAAATAATCTAATATAAATTGGTTAAAAACCCGCCCGCCTTGGCAACCCCTCTTGGACCCCATTTATACTGCGTGTTTCGACCACACTGAACTCTAGCCCTGTGATACTTTTATCTAGATTAGAACAAGGCCAAATACTTAGGCAGAGTGATCAGGAGACCTAGAACCACGTTCTGTATACCAAGACTAGACTCACAGCAACCCAGTCTCCTGGGACACCATCTCCTCAACTCTCCAGTCTCAATAGCACTTCAACACCCCTCTTGGTTCTTCCGGTCTTCCCATAAATATGGCCCCACCCTGTCCCCTAGTACTCAGCAGCGCAGAATGGGATGTGTCTGAGGGGACCGATATAGATGTCTGCATGACAGCACAGAGGTGCCTGGGTTTGAAGGTGCGGTTCAAGAGTGGCCCTCTTCCTCCAAATGCTCCATTTACCATTTGTCAACAAAAATGCACTTGTCTTTGGCTAAGAGGCCAATCGGGAAAGGGTCTGAATGGAAGCATCCTGTAGCCCAAAGGGGAAGGCTACATTTATAAAGATCAGAAGCATCCTGCACACTTGTCCAGGGATGACCTTTCACTTGTCCTCAGCATTGAGCACTGTGGGTCCCTGAAGGTGTCCCAGGTCACTGGTATTACTTACAGCTGGGAATTCGCTCAGGTGTATGTGGTGGGCAGGCCGCACAGGGACATGTGGCAGCCAGGGGAGGTTGTGTGTACACCATGCCTCCTGTACAGATGCCCCATTTCAGTGAACATGCTGCACTGCCCTCTCAGGGAACAGAGGACAGGTTAGAGGAAATACAGAAGATCTGGTCAGACATCCTCTCTCAGACAACCAAAGAGATTGGTATCTGGTGGAGAACTGTCAGGGAAGTTTCTCTGAGGGCAGCACGTTGGCATAGTTACCCTGCCATGGCAACTGTGAGAAGGCCTGTGAGGGCATCATTACCCAGTGAGGTCATATAAGGAACCTGTGACTTGAGGGGCAGGCTTCAGGAGGAGGGGCAGTTTTGTGGAGGAGAGCAGGGGGGAGGCAGAGGTACTCTTCATGGCCCCTCACACCTGGGCCTCCCCGCCCATGCCCTAGTCTAGTAGACAACCCATGCGGGGCGTTCCACTGGGCTGGCACAGCCCCAGGGGCCCAGGAGGGCAAGAGAGACCCACATTCTGAGATTGGCTTGAGAGGCAAGATTAACGTAAGAGACAGCTGGTTTGTAAGGCACTGACCCAAAGAGGCAGAGATTTGTGTGGACTGGGGAATCAGCGAAGGCTCCTTGGCCGTGGGCCTGAAGGACAAGTGAGATTTAGACCCATGGGGAAGAGAGGGAAGACATTCCAGTTTAGGAAGAATAAAAGCAAAGACACACTCTCCTCGACCTTGTCCTGCCCCAAATATAAATTCATAGACCACTCCCATTTTCACAACTGAGGACTGAAGAAAACCAAGAGGTTAAGGGGCCTACCCAGTGTTACACAGGTGGTGGAGAGGTGTTCTGCTCAATGGTTAGGTTCATGTTGGGGCTCCGCATTTACAGCTGATAGGAATGTGAGGAAAAGCTCATGCCATTTCAAACATTTCCAAGTGATACTGAGAGAGATGTTGAAGGTGCAAAATGAGGGTGCTGAATGACCTCACAAAGTGGGAATGGTGGGCCCATTTTGATATGAAATTCAAAACAAGTTCATGACCAAAGGAAATAATACAAAATGACAACATAATCATTACACTCCCCTCTCCCTTAGAAGTAAAAATCAGTATACTCCTCTCTCTCTCCAGCATGAAAGGATGAGATAAAGGCTCAGCAGCAGCCCCCGTGAAACACATGGTCAACACTGTGAAGAGGTGTTACTAAGACGATTTGCTCCGACGCAGAGATGGAAAGAGACAACTCTGCCCTTAGCCTGATCAGGCCCACAGGAAGGAACCATATTGGGGGAAGCCTTTGAGAGTGTGGCAATGAGAGGGAACCTTATTTGGGAGGGGACTCCCTGTTGCCGATCTTGAAAATGCAAAGATGGGACATTCGTTTACTAGGGCTGTTGCAGAGGGGATGCACCCAGAGGTTGGGCCACCCTGCTTGAGAATCAAAGCACCTTCTAGTCCTAAACTGCTTGAGTGCTGCAATCGCCGGATTTGGGGTCTGGGGCAACCCAGGTCTTCGTCCGAGATTTCCGGAGAGCACTTTCTCTTGGGAGCACGTATGGGGACTGGCTTCTCTGCTTCCACTTTTGCTGGCGTGGCCAAAGAAACCTCCGCGTAGGCCCGGTAGCCACCAAGCAGTCAGCATGTCTCCCGATACCAGCCCAACTGCGTTTCTCCACACCCTCGCTAGAGGACATGGTAGTGACCAGGGGTAGGTTGAGAAACGGGAGCCACTGCTGCTGCAAAGAAAATCAGAAGTGATCAGTCCCTGCTGCTGTACCCAGTCTCCTGCCAGAATTTCCCTCTCTCGTGTCTCTCCCAGTTTCTGGCTGAAGACCTTTAATCTACTTGACATCCAAAACACAGCCTTGGCCCATCACCTCTATGAGTCCCTAGAGAAGGGACACTGGCTGCAAAAGCAATTCCTGGAGCGGATGTCTGCAGCACATGAGGAAGTCTCTTCACCGTTTCCAGTGAAAACAGGAGAACCCGAAAGTAATTGCAGTCAGGATCCTCTCCATCTCTCCCTTCCACAACAAAGAAAACATTTCTTGCAGTCTGTCACTTCTGAGGCTTTAATGGAAATAGCGTTCAAGGTTTGGGAAAAAATAATCTAATATAAATTGGTTAAAAACCCGCCCGCCTTGGCAACCCCTCTTGGACCCCATTTATACTGCGTGTTTCGACCACACTGAACTCTAGCCCTGTGATACTTTTATCTAGATTAGAACAAGGCCAAATACTTAGGCAGAGTGATCAGGAGACCTAGAACCACGTTCTGTATACCAAGACTAGACTCACAGCAACCCAGTCTCCTGGGACACCATCTCCTCAACTCTCTAGTCTCAATAGCACTTCAACACCCCTCTTGGTTCTTCCGGTCTTCCCATAAATATGGCCCCACCCTTTCCCCTAGTACTCAGCAGCGCAGAATGGGATGTGTCTGAGGGGACCGATATAGATGTCTGCATGACAGCACAGAGGTGCCTGGGTTTGAAGGTGCGGTTCAAGAGTGGCCCTCTTCCTCCAAATGCTCCATTTACCATTTTTCAACAAAAATGCACTTGTCTTTGGCCAAGAGGCCAATCGGGAAAGGGTCTGAATGGAAACATCCTGTAGCCCAAAGGGGAAGGCTACATTTATAAAGATCAGAAGCATCCTGCACACTTGTCCAGGGATGACCTTTCACTTGTCCTCAGCATTGAGCACTGTAGTTCCCTGAAGGTGTCCCAGGTCACTGGTATTACTTACAGCTGGGAATTCGCTCAGGTGTATGTGGTGGGCAGGCCGCACAGGGACATGTGGCAGCCAGGGGAGGTTGTGTGTACACCATGCCTCCTGTACAGATGCCCCATTTCAGTGAACATGGTGCACTGCCCTCTCAGGGAACAGAGGACAGGTTAGAGGAAATACAGAAGATCTGGTCAGACATCCTCTCTCAGACAACCAAAGAGATTGGTATCTGGTGGAGAACTGTCAGGGAAGTTTCTCTGAGGGCAGCACGTTGGCATTGTTACCCTGCCATGGCAACTGTGAGAAGGCCTGTGAGGGCATCATTACCCAGTGAGGTCATATAAGGAACCTGTGACTTGATGGGCAGGCTTCAGGAGGAGGGGCAGTTTTGTGGAGGAGAGCAGGGGGGAGGCAGAGGTACTCTTCATGGCCCCTCACACCTGGGCCTCCCCGCCCATGCCCTAGTCTAGTAGACAACCCATGCGGGGCGTTCCACTGGGCTGGCACAGCCCCAGGGGCCCAGGAGGGCAAGAGAGACCCACATTCTGAGATTGGCTTGAGAGGCAAGATTAACGTAAGAGACAGCTAGGTTGTATGGCACTGACCCAAAGAGGCAGAGATTTGTGTGGACTGGGGAATCAGGGAAGGCTCCTTGGCAGTGGGCCTGAAGGACAAGTGAGATTTAGACCCATGGGGAAGAGAGGGAAGACATTCCAGTTTAGGAAGAATAAAAGCAAAGACACACTCTCCTCGACCTTGTCCTGCCCCAAATATAAATTCATAGACCACTCCCATTTTCACAACTGAGGACTGAAGAAAACCAAGAGGTTAAGGGGCCTACCCAGTTTTACACAGGTGGTGGAGAGGTGTTCTGCTCAATGGTTAGCTTCATGTTGGGGCTCCGCATTTACAGCTGATAGGAATGTGAGGACAAGCTCATGCCATTTCAAACATTTCCAAGTGATACTGAGAGAGATGTTGAAGGTGCAAAATGAGGGTGCTGAATGACCTCACAAAGTGGGAATGGTGGGCCCATTTTGATATGAAATTCAAAACAAGTTCATGACCAAAGGAAATAATACAAAATGACAACATAATCATTACACTCCCCTCTCCCTTAGAAGTAAAAATCAGTATACCCCTCTCTCTCTCCAGCATGAAAGGATGAGATAAAGGCTCAGCAGCAGCCCCCTTGAAACACATGGTCAACACTGGGAAGAGGTGTTTCTAAGACGATTTGGTCCGACGCCGAGATGGAAAGAGACAACTCTGCCCTTAGCCTGATCAGGCCCACAGGAAGGAACCATATTGGGGGAAGCCTTTGAGAATGTGGCAATGAGAGGGAACCTTATTTGGGAGGGGATTCCCTGTTGCCGATCTTGAAAACGCAAAGATGGGACATTCGTTTACTGGGGCTGTTGCAGAGGGGATGCGCCCAGAGGTTGGGCCACCCTGCTTGAGAATCAAAGCACCTTCTAGTCCTAAACTGCTTGAGTGCTGCAATCGCCGGATTTGGGGTCTGGGGCAACCCAGGTCTTCGTCCGAGATTTCCGGAGAGCGCTTTCTCTTGGGAGCACGTCTGGGGACTGGCTTCTCTGCTTCCACTTTTGCTGGCGTGGCCAAAGGAACCTCCGCGTAGGCCCGGTAGCCACCAAGCAGTCAGTATGTCTCCCGATACCAGCCCAACTGCGTTTCTCCACACCCTCGCTAGAGGACATGGTAGTGACCAGGGGTAGGTTGAGAAACGGGAGCCACTGCTGCTGCAAAGAAAATCAAAAGTGATCAGTCCCTGCTGCTGTACCCAGTCTCCTGCCAGAATTTCCCTCTCTCGTGTCTCTCCCAGTTTCTGGCTGAAGACCTTTAATCTACTTGACATCCAAAACACAGCCTTGGCCCATCACCTCTATGAGTCCCTAGAGAAGGGACACTGGCTGCAAAAGCAATTCCTGGAGCGGACGGCTGCAGCACATGAGGAAGTCTCTTCACCGTTTCCAGTGAAAACAGGAGAACCCGAAAGTAATTGCAGTCAGGATCCTCTCCATCTCTCCCTTCCACAACAAAGAAAACATTTCTTGCAGTCTGTCACTTCTGAGGCTTTAATGGAAATAGCGTTCAAGGTTTGGGAAGAAATAATCTAATATAAATTGGTTAAAAACCCGCCCGCCTTGGCAACCCCTCTTGGACCCCATTTATACTGCGTGTTTCGACCACACTGAACTCTAGCCCTGTGATACTTTTATCTAGATTAGAACAAGGCCAAATACTTAGGCAGAGTGATCAGGAGACCTAGAACCACGTTCTGTATACCAAGACTAGACTCACATCAACCCAGTCTCCTGGGACACCATCTCCTCAACTCTCCAGTCTCAATAGCACTTCAACACCCCTCTTGGTTCTTCCGGTCTTCCCATAAATATGGCCCCACCCTTTCCCCTAGTACTCAGCAGCGCAGGATGGGATGTGTCTGAGGGGACCGATATAGATGTCTGCATGACAGCACAGAGGTGCCTGGGTTTGAAGGTGCGGTTCAAGAGTGGCCCTCTTCCTCCAAATGCTCCATTTACCATTTGTCAACAAAAATGCACTTGTCTTTGGCCAAGAGGCCAATCGGGAAAGGGTCTGAATGGAAGCATCCTGTAGCCCAAAGGGGAAGGCTACATTTATAAAGATCAGAAGCATCCTGCACACTTGTCCAGGGATGACCTTTCACTTGTCCTCAGCATTGAGCACTGTGGGTCCCTGAAGGTGTCCCAGGTCACTGGTATTATTTACAGCTGGGAATTCGCTCAGGTGTATGTGGTGGGCAGGCCGCACAGGGACATGTGGCAGCCAGGGGAGGTTGTGTGTACACCATGCCTCCTGTACAGATGCCCCATTTCAGTGAACATGGTGCACTGCCCTCTCAGGGAACAGAGGACAGGTTAGAGGAAATACAGAAGATCTGGTCAGACATCCTCTCTCAGACAACCAAAGAGATTGGTATCTGGTGGAGAACTGTCAGGGAAGTTTCTCTGAGGGCAGCACGTTGGCATTGTTACCCTGCCATGGCAACTGTGAGAAGGCCTGTGAGGGCATCATTACCCAGTGAGGTCATATAAGGAACCTGTGACTTGATGGGCAGGCTTCAGGAGGAGGGGCAGTTTTGTGGAGGAGAGCAGGGGGGAGGCAGAGGTACTCTTCATGGCCCCTCACACCTGGGCCTCCCCGCCCATGCCCTAGTCTAGTAGACAACCCATGCGGGGCGTTCCACTGGGCTGGCACAGCCCCAGGGGCCCAGGAGGGCAAGAGAGACCCACATTCTGAGATTGGCTTGAGAGGCAAGATTAACGTAAGAGACAGCTAGGTTGTATGGCACTGACCCAAAGAGGCAGAGATTTGTGTGGACTGGGGAATCAGGGAAGGCTCCTTGGCAGTGGGCCTGAAGGACAAGTGAGATTTAGACCCATGGGGAAGAGAGGGAAGACATTCCAGTTTAGGAAGAATAAAAGCAAAGACACACTCTCCTCGACCTTGTCCTGCCCCAAATATAAATTCATAGACCACTCCCATTTTCACAACTGAGGACTGAAGAAAACCAAGAGGTTAAGGGGCCTACCCAGTGTTACACAGGTGGTAGAGAGGTGTTCTGCTCAATGGTTAGGTTCATGTTGGGGCTCCGCATTTACAGCTGATAGGAATGTGAGGACAAGCTCATGCCATTTCAAACATTTCCAAGTGATACTGAGAGAGATGTTGAAGGTGCAAAATGAGGGTGCTGAATGACCTCACAAAGTGGGAATGGTGGGCCCATTTTGATATGAAATTCAAAACAAGTTCATGACCAAAGGAAATAATACAAAATGACAACATAATCATTACACTCCCCTCTCCCTTAGAAGTAAAAATCAGTATACCCCTCTCTCTCTCCAGCATGAAAGGATGAGATAAAGGCTCAGCAGCAGCCCCCTTGAAACACATGGTCAACACTGTGAAGAGGTGTTTCTAAGATGATTTGGTCCGACGCCGAGATGGAAAGAGACAACTCTGCCCTTAGCCTGATCAGGGCCACAGGAAGGAACCATATTGGGGGAAGCCTTTGAGAATGTGGCAATGAGAGGGAACCTTATTTGGGAGGGGATTCCCTGTTGCCGATCTTGAAAACGCAAAGATGGGACATTCGTTTACTGGGGCTGTTGCAGAGGGGATGCGCCCAGAGGTTGGGCCACCCTGCTTGAGAATCAAAGCACCTTCTAGTCCTAAACTGCTTGAGTGCTGCAATCGCCGGATTTGGGGTCTGGGGCAACCCAGGTCTTCGTCTGAGATTTCCGGAGAGCGCTTTCTCTTGGGAGCACGTCTGGGGACTGGCTTCTCTGCTTCCACTTTTGCTGGCGTGGCCAAAGGAACCTCCGCGTAGGCCCGGTAGCCACCAAGCAGTCAGTATGTCTCCCGATACCAGCCCAACTGCGTTTCTCCACACCCTCGCTAGAGGACATGGTAGTGACCAGGGGTAGGTTGAGAAACGGGAGCCACTGCTGCTGCAAAGAAAATCAGAAGTGATCAGTCCCTGCTGCTGTACCCAGTCTCCTGCCAGAATTTCCCTCTCTCGTGTCTCTCCCAGTTTCTGGCGGAAGACCTTTAATCTACTTGACATCCAAAACACAGCCTTGGCCCATCACCTCTATGAGTCCCTAGAGAAGGGACACTGGCTGCAAAAGCAATTCCTGGAGCGGACGGCTGCAGCACATGAGGAAGTCTCTTCACCGTTTCCAGTGAAAACAGGAGAACCCGAAAGTAATTGCAGTCAGGATCCTCTCCATCTCTCCCTTCCACAACAAAGAAAACATTTCTTGCAGTCTGTCACTTCTGAGGCTTTAATGGAAATAGCGTTCAAGGTTTGGGAAGAAATAATCTTATATAAATTGGTTAAAAACCCGCCCGCCTTGGCAACCCCTCTTGGACCCCATTTATACTGCGTGTTTCGACCACACTGAACTCTAGCCCTGTGATACTTTTATCTAGATTAGAACAAGGCCAAATACTTAGGCAGAGTGATCAGGAGACCTAGAACCACGTTCTGTATACCAAGACTAGACTCACATCAACCCAGTCTCCTGGGACACCATCTCCTCAACTCTCTAGTCTCAATAGCACTTCAACACCCCTCTTGGTTCTTCCGGTCTTCCATTAAATATGGCCCCACCCTGTCCCCTAGTACTCAGCAGCGCAGAATGGGATGTGTCTGAGGGGACCGATATAGATGTCTGCATGACAGCACAGAGGTGCCTGGGTTTGAAGGTGCGGTTCAAGAGTGGCCCTCTTCCTCCAAATGCTCCATTTAGCATTTGCCAACAAAAATGCACTTGTCTTTGGCTAAGAGGCCAATCGGGAAAGGGTCTGAATGGAAGCATCCTGTAGCCCAAAGGGGAAGGCTACATTTATAAAGATCAGAAGCATCCTGCACACTTGTCCAGGGATGACCTTTCACTTGTCCTCAGCATTGAGCACTGTGGGTCCCTGAAGGTGTCCCAGGTCACTGGTATTACTTACAGCTGGGAATTCGCTCAGGTGTATGTGGTGGGCAGGCCGCACAGGGACATGTGGCAGCCAGGGGAGGTTGTGTGTACACCATGCCTCCTGTACAGATGCCCCATTTCAGTGAACATGGTGCACTGCCCTCTCAGGGAACAGAGGACAGGTTAGAGGAAATACAGAAGATCTGGTCAGACATCCTCTCTCAGACAACCAAAGAGATTGATATCTGGTGGAGAACTGTCAGGGAAGTTTCTCTGAGGGCAGCACGTTGGCATAGTTACCCTGCCATGGCAACTGTGAGAAGGCCTGTGAGGGCATCATTACCCAGTGAGGTCATATAAGGAACCTGTGACTTGAGGGGCAGGCTTCAGGAGGAGGGGCAGTTTTGTGGAGGAGAGCAGGGGGGAGGCAGAGGTACTCTTCATGGCCCCTCACACCTGGGCCTCCCCGCCCATGCCCTAGTCTAGTAGACAACCCATGCGGGGCGTTCCACTGGGCTGGCACAGCCCCAGGGGCCCAGGAGGGCAAGAGAGACCCACATTCTGAGATTGGCTTGAGAGGCAAGATTAACGTAAGAGACAGCTGGTTTGTATGGCACTGACCCAAAGAGGCAGAGATTTGTGTGGACTGGGGAATCAGCGAAGGCTCCTTGGCAGTGGGCCTGAAGGACAAGTGAGATTTAGACCCATGGGGAAGAGAGGGAAGACATTCCAGTTTAGGAAGAATAAAAGCAAAGACACACTCTCCTCGACCTTGTCCTGCCCCAAATATAAATTCATAGACCACTCCCATTTTCACAACTGAGGACTGAAGAAAACCAAGAGGTTAAGGGGCCTACCCAGTGTTACACAGGTGGTGGAGAGGTGTTCTGCTCAATGGTTAGGTTCATGTTGGGGCTCCGCATTTACAGCTGATAGGAATGTGAGGACAAGCTCATGCCATTTCAAACATTTCCAAGTGATACTGAGAGAGATGTTGAAGGTGCAAAATGAGGGTGCTGAATGACCTCACAAAGTGGGAATGGTGGGCCCATTTTGATATGAAATTCAAAACAAGTTCATGACCAAAGGAAATAATACAAAATGACAACATAATCATTACACTCCCCTCTCCCTTAGAAGTAAAAATCAGTATACCCCTCTCTCTCTCCAGCATGAAAGGATGAGATAAAGGTTCAGCAGCAGCCCCCGTGAAACACATGGTCAACACTGTGAAGAGGTGTTACTAAGACGATTTGCTCCGACGCAGAGATGGAAAGAGACAACTCTGCCCTTAGCCTGATCAGGCCCACAGGAAGGAACCATATTGGGGGAAGCCTTTGAGAGTGTGGCAATGAGAGGGAACCTTATGTGGGAGGGGGCTCCCTGTTGCCGATCTTGAAAATGCAAAGATGGGACATTCGTTTACTAGGGCTGTTGCAGAGGGGATGCACCCAGAGGTTGGGCCACCCTGCTTGAGAATCAAAGCACCTTCTAGTCCTAAACTGCTTGAGTGCTGCAATCGCCGGATTTGGGGTCTGGGGCAACCCAGGTCTTCGTCCGAGATTTCCGGAGAGCGCTTTCTCTTGGGAGCACGTCTGGGGACTGGCTTCTCTGCTTCCACTTTTGCTGGCGTGGCCAAAGGAACCTCCGCGTAGGCCCGGTAGCCACCAAGCAGTCAGCATGTCTCCCGATACCAGCCCAACTGCGTTTCTCCACACCCTCGCTAGAGGACATGGTAGTGACCAGGGGTAGGTTGAGAAACGGGAGCCACTGCTGCTGCAAAGAAAATCAGAAGTGATCAGTCCCTGCTGCTGTACCCAGTCTACTGCCAGAATTTCCCTCTCTCGTGTCTCTCCCAGTTTCTGGCTGAAGACTTTTAATCTACTTGACATCCAAAACACAGCCTTGGCCCATCACCTCTATGAGTCCCTAGAGAAGGGACACTGGCTGCAAAAGCAATTCCTGGAGCGGACGGCTGCAGCACATGAGGAAGTCTCTTCACCGTTTCCAGTGAAAACAGGAGAACCCGAAAGTAATTGCAGTCAAGATCCTCTCCATCTCTCCCTTCCACAACAAAGAAAACATTTCTTGCAGTCTGTCACTTTTGAGGCTTTAATGGAAATAGCGTTCAAGGTTTGGGAAGAAATAATCTAATATAAATTGGTTAAAAACCCGCCCGCCTTGGCAACCCCTCTTGGACCCCATTTATACTGCGTGTTTCAACCACACTGAACTCTAGCCCTGTGATACTTTTATCTAGATTAGAACAAGGCCAAATACTTAGGCAGAGTGATCAGGAGACCTAGAACCACGTTCTGTATACCAAGACTAGACTCACATCAACCCAGTCTCCTGGGACACCATCTCCTCAACTCTCCAGTCTCAATAGCACTTCAACACCCCTCTTGGTTCTTCCGGTCTTCCCATAAATATGGCCCCACCCTTTCCCCTAGTACTCAGCAGCGCAGGATGGGATGTGTCTGAGGGGACCGATATAGATGTCTGCATGACAGCACAGAGGTGCCTGGGTTTGAAGGTGCGGTTCAAGAGTGGCCCTCTTCCTCCAAATGCTCCATTTACCATTTGTCAACAAAAATGCACTTGTCTTTGGCCAAGAGGCCAATCGGGAAAGGGTCTGAATGGAAGCATCCTGTAGCCCAAAGGGGAAGGCTACATTTATAAAGATCAGAAGCATCCTGCACACTTGTCCAGGGATGACCTTTCACTTGTCCTCAGCATTGAGCACTGTGGGTCCCTGAAGGTGTCCCAGGTCACTGGTATTACTTACAGCTGGGAATTCGCTCAGGTGTATGTGGTGGGCAGGCCGCACAGGGACATGTGGCAGCCAGGGAAGGTTGTGTGTACACCATGCCTCCTGTACAGATGCCCCATTTCAGTGAACATGCTGCACTGCCCTCTCAGGGAACAGAGGACAGGTTAGAGGAAATACAGAAGATCTGGTCAGACATCCTCTCTCAGACAACCAAAGAGATTGGTATCTGGTGGAGAACTGTCAGGGAAGTTTCTCTGAGGGCAGCACGTTGGCATTGTTACCCTGCCATGGCAACTGTGAGAAGGCCTGTGAGGGCATCATTACTCAGTGAGGTCATATAAGGAACCTGTGACTTGATGGGCAGGCTTCAGGAGGAGGGGCAGTTTTGTGGAGGAGAGCAGGGGGGAGGCAGAGGTACTCTTCATGGCCCCTCACACCTGGGCCTCCCCGCCCATGCCCTAGTCTAGTAGACAACCCATGTGGGGCGTTCCACTGGGCTGGCACAGCCCCAGGGGCCCAGGAGGGCAAGAGAGACCCACATTCTGAGATTGGCTTGAGAGGCAAGATTAACGTAAGAGACAGCTAGGTTGTATGGCACTGACCCAAAGAGGCAGAGATTTGTGTGGACTGGGGAATCAGGGAAGGCTCCTTGGCAGTGGGCCTGAAGGACAAATGAGATTTAGACCCATGGGGAAGAGAGGGAAGACATTCCAGTTTAGGAAGAATAAAAGCAAAGACACACTCTCCTCGACCTTGTCCTGCCCCAAATATAAATTCATAGACCACTCCCATTTTCACAACTGAGGACTGAAGAAAACCAAGAGGTTAAGGGGCCTACCCAGTGTTACACAGGTGGTGGAGAGGTGTTCTGCTCAATGGTTAGCTTCATGTCGGGGCTCCGCATTTACAGCTGATAGGAATGTGAGGACAAGCTCATGCCATTTCAAACATTTCCAAGTGATACTGAGAGAGATGTTGAAGGTGCAAAATGAGGGTGCTGAATGACCTCACAAAGTGGGAATGGTGGGCCCATTTTGATATGAAATTCAAAACAAGTTCATGACCAAAGGAAATAATACAAAATGACAACATAATCATTACACTCCCCTCTCCCTTAGAAGTAAAAATCATTATACTCCTCTCTCTCTCCAGCATGAAAGGATGAGATAAAGGCTCAGCAGCAGCCCCCTTGAAACACATGGTCAACACTGTGAAGAGGTGTTACTAAGACGATTTGCTCCGACGCCGAGATGGAAAGAGACAACTCTGCCCTTAGCCTGTTCAGGCCCAAAGGAAGGAACCATATTGGGGGAAGCCTTTGAGAGTGTGGCAATGAGAGGGAACCTTATTTCAGAGGGGACTCCCTGTTGCTGACCTTGAAAACGCAAAGATGAGACATTCGTTTACTGGGGCTGTTGCAGAGGGGATGCGCCCAGAGGTTGGGCCACCCTGCTTGAGAATCAAAGCACCTTCTAGTCCTAAACTGCTTGAGTGCTGCAATCGCCGGGATTTGGGTCTGGGGCAACCCAGGAATTCGTCCGAGATTTCCGGAGAGCGCTTTCTCTTGGGAGCACGTCTGGGGACTGGCTTCTCTGCTTCCACTTTTGCTGGCGTGGCCAAAGGAACCTCCGCGTAGGCCCGGTAGCCACCAAGCAGTCAGTATGTCTCCCGATACCAGCCCAACTGCGTTTCTCCACACCCTCGCTAGAGGACATGATAGTGACCAGGGGTAGGTTGAGAAACGGGAGCCACTGCTGCTGCAAAGAAAATCAGAAGTGATCAGTCCCTGCTGCTGTACCCAGTCTCCTGCCAGAATTTCCCTCTCTCGTGTCTCTCCCAGTTTCTGGCTGAAGACCTTTAATCTACTTGACATCCAAAACACAGCCTTGGCCCATCACCTCCATGAGTCCCTAGAGAAGGGACACTGGCTGCAAAAGCAATTCCTGGAGCGGACGGCTGCAGCACATGAGGAAGTCTCTTCACCGTTTCCAGTGAAAACAGGAGAACCCGAAAGTAATTGCAGTCAGGATCCTCTCCATCTCTCCCTTCCACCACAGAGAAAACATTTCTTGCAGTCTGTCACTTCTGAGGCTTTAATGGAAATAGCGTTCAAGGTTTGGGAAAAAATAATCTAATATAAATTGGTTAAAAACCCGCCCGCCTTGGCAACCCCTCTTGGACCCCATTTATACTGCGTGTTTCGACCACACTGAACTCTAGCCCTGTGATACTTTTATCTAGATTAGAACAAGGCCAAATACTTAGGCAGAGTGATCAGGAGACCTAGAACCGCGTTCTGTATACCAAGACTAGACTCACATCAACCCAGTCTCCTGGGACACCATCTCCTCAGCTCTCCAGTCTCAATAGCACTTCAACACCCCTCTTGGTTCTTCCGGTCTTCCCATAAATATGGCCCCACCCTGTCCCCTAGTACTCAGCAGCTCAGGATGGGATGTGTCTGAGGGGACCGATATAGATGTCTGCATGACAGCACAGAGGTGCCTGGGTTTGAAGGTGCGGTTCAAGAGTGGCCCTCTTCCTCCAACTGCTCCATTTACCATTTGCCAACAAAAACGCACTTGTCTTTGGCTAAGAGACCAATCGGGAAAGGGTCTGAATGGAAGCATCCTGTAGCCCAAAGGGGAAGGCTACATTTATAAAGATCAGAAGCATCCTGCACACTTGTCCAGGGATGACCTTTCACTTGTCCTCAGCATTGAGCACTGTGGGTCCCTGAAGGTGTCCCAGGTCACTGGTATTACTTACTGCTGGGAAGGCGCTCAGGTGTATGTGGTGGGCAGGCCCCACAGGGACATGTGGCAGCCAGGGGAGGTTGTGTGTACACCATGCCTCCTGTACAGATGCCCCATTTCAGTGAACATGCTGCACTGCCCTCTCAGGGAACAGAGGACAGGTTAGAGGAAATACAGAAGATCTGGTCAGACATCCTCTCTCAGACAACCAAAGAGATTGGTATCTGGTGGAGAACTGTCAGGGAAGTTTCTCTGAGGGCAGCACGTTGGCATTGTTACCCTGCCATGGCAACTGTGAGAAGGCCTGTGAGGGCATCATTACCCAGTGAGGTCATATAAGGAACCTGTGACTTGAGGGGCAGGCTTCAGGAGGAGGGGCAGTTTTGTGGAGGAGAGCAGGGGGGAGGCAGAGGTACTCTTCATGGCCCCTCACACCTGGGCCTCCCCGCCCATGCCCTAGTCTAGTAGACAACCCATGTGGGGCGTTCCACTGGGCTGGCACAGCCCCAGGGGCCCAGGAGGGCAAGAGAGACCCACATTCTGAGATTGGCTTGAGAGGCAAGATTAACGTAAGAGACAGCTAGGTTGTATGGCACTGACCCAAAGAGGCAGAGATTTGTGTGGACTGGGGAATCAGGGAAGGCTCCTTGGCAGTGGGCCTGAAGGACAAGTGAGATTTAGACCCATGGGGAAGAGAGGGAAGACATTCCAGTTTAGGAAGAATAAAAGCAAAGACACACTCTCCTCGACCTTGTCCTGCCCCAAATATAAATTCATAGACCACTCCCATTTTCACAACTGAGGACTGAAGAAAACCAAGAGGTTAAGGGGCCTACCCAGTGTTACACAGGTGGTGGAGAGGTGTTCTGCTCAATGGTTAGCTTCATGTCGGGGCTCCGCATTTACAGCTGATAGGAATGTGAGGACAAGCTCATGCCATTTCAAACATTTCCAAGTGATACTGAGAGAGATGTTGAAGGTGCAAAATGAGGGTGCTGAATGACCTCACAAAGTGGGAATGGTGGGCCCATTTTGATATGAAATTCAAAACAAGTTCATGACCAAAGGAAATAATACAAAATGACAACATAATCATTACACTCCCCTCTCCCTTAGAAGTAAAAATCATTATACTCCTCTCTCTCTCCAGCATGAAAGGATGAGATAAAGGCTCAGCAGCAGCCCCCTTGAAACACATGGTCAACACTGTGAAGAGGTGTTACTAAGACGATTTGGTCCGACGCCGAGATGGAAAGAGACAACTCTGCCCTTAGCCTGTTCAGGCCCAAAGGAAGGAACCATATTGGGGGAAGCCTTTGAGAGTGTGGCAATGAGAGGGAACCTTATTTCAGAGGGGACTCCCTGTTGCTGACCTTGAAAACGCAAAGATGAGACATTCGTTTACTGGGGCTGTTGCAGAGGGGATGCGCCCAGAGGTTGGGCCACCCTGCTTGAGAATCAAAGCACCTTCTAGTCCTAAACTGCTTGAGTGCTGCAATCGCCGGGTTTGGGGTCTGGGGCAACCCAGGTCTTCGTCCGAGATTTCCGGAGAGCGCTTTCTCTTGGGAGCACGTCTGGGGACTGGCTTCTCTGCTTCCACTTTTGCTGGCGTGGCCAAAGGAACCTCCGCGTAGGCCCGGTAGCCACCAAGCAGTCAGTATTTCTCCCGATACCAGCCCAACTGCGTTTCTCCACACCCTCGCTAGAGGACATGATAGTGACCAGGGGTAGGTTGAGAAACGGGAGCCACTGCTGCTGCAAAGAAAATCAGAAGTGATCAGTCCCTGCTGCTGTACCCAGTCTTCTGCCAGAATTTCCCTCTCTCGTGTCTCTCCCAGTTTCTGGCTGAAGACCTTTAAGCTACTTGACATCCAAAACACAGCCTTGGCCCATCACCTCTATGAGTCCCTAGAGAAGGGACACTGGCTGCAAAAGCAATTCCTGGAGCGGACGGCTGCAGCACATGAGGAAGTCTCTTCACCGTTTCCAGTGAAAACAGGAGAACCCGAAAGTAATTGCAGTCAGGATCCTCTCCATCTCTCCCTTCCACCACAGAGAAAACATTTCTTGCAGTCTGTCACTTCTGAGGCTTTAATGGAAATAGCGTTCAAGGTTTGGGAAAAAATAATCTAATATAAATTGGTTAAAAACCCGCCCGCCTTGGCAACCCCTCTTGGACCCCATTTATACTGCGTGTTTCGACCACACTGAACTCTAGCCCTGTGATACTTTTATCTAGATTAGAACAAGGCCAAATACTTAGGCAGAGTGATCAGGAGACCTAGAACCGCGTTCTGTATACCAAGACTAGACTCACATCAACCCAGTCTCCTGGGACACCATCTCCTCAACTCTCTAGTCTCAATAGCACTTCAACACCCCTCTTGGTTCTTCCGGTCTTCCCATAAATATGGCCCCACCCTGTCCCCTAGTACTCAGCAGCGCATGATGGGATGTGTCTGAGGGGACCGATATAGATGTCTGCATGACAGCACAGAGGTGCCTGGGTTTGAAGGTGCGGTTTAAGAGTGGCCCTCTTCCTCCAAATGCTCCATTTACCATTTGCCAACAAAAATGCACTTGTCTTTGGCCAAGAGGCTATTCGGGAAAGGGTCTGAATGGAAGCATCCTGTAGCCCAAAGGGGAAGGCTACATTTATAAAGATCAGAAGCATCCTGCACACTTGTCCAGAGATGACCTTTCACTTGTCCTCAGCATTGAGCACTGTGGGTCCCTGAAGGTGTCCCAGGTCACTGGTATTACTTACAGCTGGGAATTCGCTCAGGTGTATGTGGTGGGCAGGCCGCACAGGGACATGTGGCAGCCAGGGGAGGTTGTGTGTACACCATGCCTCCTGTACAGATGCCCCATTTCAGTGAACATGCTGCATTGCCCTCTCAGGGAACAGAGGACAGGTTAGAGGAAATACAGAAGATCTGGTCAGACATCCTCTCTCAGACAACCAAAGAGATTGGTATCTGGTGGAGAACTGTCAGGGAAGTTTCTCTGAGGGCAGCACGTTGGCATAGTTACCCTGCCATGGCAACTGTGAGAAGGCCTGTGAGGGCATCATTACCCAGTGAGGTCATATAAGGAACCTGTGACTTGAGGGGCAGGCTTCAGGAGGAGGGGCAGTTTTGTGGAGGAGAGCAGGGGGGAGGCAGAGGTACTCTTCATGGCCCCTCACACCTGGGCCTCCCCGCCCATGCCCTAGTCTAGTAGACAACCCATGCGGGGCGTTCCACTGGGCTGGCACAGCCCCAGGGGCCCAGGAGGGCAAGAGAGACCCACATTCTGAGATTGGCTTGAGAGGCAAGATTAACGTAAGAGACAGCTAGGTTGTATGGCACTGACCCAAAGAGGCAGAGATTTGTGTGGACTGGGGAATCAGGGAAGGCTCCTTGGCAGTGGGCCTGAAGGACAAGTGAGATTTAGACCCATGGGGAAGAGAGGGAAGACATTCCAGTTTAGGAAGAATAAAAGCAAAGACACACTCTCCTCGACCTTGTCCTGCCCCAAATATAAATTCATAGACCACTCCCATTTTCACAACTGAGGACTGAAGAAAACCAAGAGGTTAAGGGGCCTACCCAGTGTTACACAGGTGGTGGAGAGGTGTTCTGCTCAATGGTTAGGTTCATGTTGGGGCTCCGCATTTACAGCTGATAGGAATGTGAGGACAAGCTCATGCCATTTCAAACATTTCCAAGTGATACTGAGAGAGATGTTGAAGGTGCAAAATGAGGGTGCTGACTGACCTCACAAAGTGGGAATGGTGGGCCCATTTTGATATGAAATTCAAAACAAGTTCATGACCAAAGGAAATAATACAAAATGACAACATAATCATTACACTCCCCTCTCCCTTAGAAGTAAAAATCAGTATACCCCTCTCTCTCTCCAGCATGAAAGGATGAGATAAAGGCTCAGCAGCAGCCCCCTTGAAACACATGGTCAACACTGTGAAGAGGTGTTACTAAGACGATTTGGTCCGACGCCGAGATGGAAAGAGACAACTCTGCCCTTAGCCTGATCAGGCCCACAGGAAGGAACCATATTGGGGGAAGCCTTTGAGAGTGTGGCAATGAGAGCGGACCTTATTTGGGAGGGGACTCCCTGTTTCCGATCTTGAAAACGCAAAGATGGGACATTCGTTTACTGGGGCTGTTGCAGAGTGGATGCGCCCAGAGGTTGGGCCACCCTGCTTGAGAATCAAAGCACCTTCTAGTCCTAAACTGCTTGAGTGCTGCAATCGCCGGATTTGGGGTCTGGGGCAACCCAGGTCTTCGTCCGAGATTTCCGGAGAGCGCTTTCTCTTGGGAGCACGTCTGGGGACTGGCTTCTCTGCTTCCACTTTTGCTGGCGTGGCCAAAGGAACCTCCGCGTAGGCCCGGTAGCCACCAAGCAGTCAGTATGTCTCCCGATACCAGCCCAACTGCGTTTCTCCACACCCTCGCTAGAGGACATGGTAGTGACCAGGGGTAGGTTGAGAAACGGGAGCCACTGCTGCTGCAAAGAAAATCAGAAGTGATCAGTCCCTGCTGCTGTACCCAGTCTCCTGCCAGAATTTCCCTCTCTCGTGTCTCTCCCAGTTTCTGGCTGAAGACCTTTAATCTACTTGACATCCAAAACACAGCCTTGGCCCATCACCTCTATGAGTCCCTAGAGAAGGGACACTGGCTGCAAAAGCAATTCCTGGAGCGGACGGCTGCAGCACATGAGGAAGTCTCTTCACCGTTTCCAGTGAAAAGAGGAGAACCCGAAAGTAATTGCAGTCAGGATCCTCTCCATCTCTCCCTTCCACCACAGAGAAAACATTTCTTGCAGTCTGTCACTTCTGAGGCTTTAATGGAAATAGCGTTCAAGGTTTGGGAAAAAATAATCTAATATAAATTGGTTAAAAACCCGCCCGCCTTGGCAACCCCTCTTGGACCCCATTTATACTGCGTGTTTCGACCACACTGAACTCTAGCCCTGTGATACTTTTATCTAGATTAGAACAAGGCCAAATACTTAGGCAGAGTGGTCAGGAGACCTAGAACCACGTTCTGTATACCAAGACTAGACTCACATCAACCCAGTCTCCTGGGACACCATCTCCTCAACTCTCCAGTCTCAATAGCACTTCAACACCCCTCTTGGTTCTTCCGGTCTTCCCATAAATATGGCCCCACCCTGTCCCCTAGTACTCAGCAGCGCATGATGGGATGTGTCTGAGGGGACCGATATAGATGTCTGCATGACAGCACAGAGGTGCCTGGGTTTGAAGGTGCGGTTCAAGAGTGGCCCTCTTCCTCCAAATGCTCCATTTAGCATTTGCCAACAAAAATGCACTTGTCTTTGGCCAAGAGGCTATTCGGGAAAGGGTCTGAATGGAAGCATCCTGTAGCCCAAAGGGGAAGGCTACATTTATAAAGATCAGAAGCATCCTGCACACTTGTCCAGGGATGACCTTTCACTTGTCCTCAGCATTGAGCACTGTGGGTCCCTGAAGGTGTCCCAGGTCACTGGTATTACTTACAGCTGGGAATTCGCTCAGGTGTATGTGGTGGGCAGGCCGCACAGGGACATGTGGCAGCCAGGGGAGGTTGTGTGTACACCATGCCTCCTGTACAGATGCCCCATTTCAGTGAACATGCTGCATTGCCCTCTCAGGGAACAGAGGACAGGTTAGAGGAAATACAGAAGATCTGGTCAGACATCCTCTCTCAGACAACCAAAGAGATTGGTATCTGGTGGAGAACTGTCAGGGAAGTTTCTCTGAGGGCAGCACGTTGGCATAGTTACCCTGCCATGGCAACTGTGAGAAGGCCTGTGAGGGCATCATTACCCAGTGAGGTCATATAAGGAACCTGTGACTTGAGGGGCAGGCTTCAGGAGGAGGGGCAGTTTTGTGGAGGAGAGCAGGGGGGAGGCAGAGGTACTCTTCATGGCCCCTCACACCTGGGCCTCCCCGCCCATGCCCTAGTCTAGTAGACAACCCATGCGGGGCGTTCCACTGGGCTGGCACAGCCCCAGGGGCCCAGGAGGGCAAGAGAGACCCACATTCTGAGATTGGCTTGAGAGGCAAGATTAACGTAAGAGACAGCTAGGTTGTATGGCACTGACCCAAAGAGGCAGAGATTTGTGTGGACTGGGGAATCAGGGAAGGCTCCTTGGCAGTGGGCCTGAAGGACAAGTGAGATTTAGACCCATGGGGAAGAGAGGGAAGACATTCCAGTTTAGGAAGAATAAAAGCAAAGACACACTCTCCTCGACCTTGTCCTGCCCCAAATATAAATTCATAGACCACTCCCATTTTCACAACTGAGGACTGAAGAAAACCAAGAGGTTAAGGGGCCTACCCAGTGTTACACAGGTGGTGGAGAGGTGTTCTGCTCAATGGTTAGGTTCATGTTGGGGCTCCGCATTTACAGCTGATAGGAATGTGAGGACAAGCTCATGCCATTTCAAACATTTCCAAGTGATACTGAGAGAGATGTTGAAGGTGCAAAATGAGGGTGCTGACTGACCTCACAAAGTGGGAATGGTGGGCCCATTTTGATATGAAATTCAAAACCAGTTCATGACCAAAGGAAATAATACAAAATGACAACATAATCATTACACTCCCCTCTCCCTTAGAAGTAAAAATCAGTATACCCCTCTCTCTCTCCAGCATGAAAGGATGAGATAAAGGCTCAGCAGCAGCCCCCTTGAAACACATGGTCAACACTGTGAAGAGGTGTTACTAAGACGATTTGGTCCGACGCAGAGATGGAAAGAGACAACTCTGCCCTTAGCCTGATCAGGCCCACAGGAAGGAACCATATTGGGGGAAGCCTTTGAGAGTGTGGCAATGAGAGCGGACCTTATTTGGGAGGGGACTCCCTGTTTCCGATCTTGAAAACGCAAAGATGGGACATTCGTTTACTGGGGCTGTTGCAGAGTGGATGCGCCCAGAGGTTGGGCCACCCTGCTTGAGAATCAAAGCACCTTCTAGTCCTAAACTGCTTGAGTGCTGCAATCGCCGGATTTGGGGTCTGGGGCAACCCAGGTCTTCGTCCGAGATTTCCGGAGAGTGCTTTCTCTTGGGAGCACGTCTGGGGACTGGCTTCTCTGCTTCCACTTTTGCTGGCGTGGCCAAAGGAACCTCCGCGTAGGCCCGGTAGCCACCAAGCAGTCAGTATGTCTCCCGATACCAGCCCAACTGCGTTTCTCCACACCCTCGCTAGAGGACATGGTAGTGACCAGGGGTAGGTTGAGAAACGGGAGCCACTGCTGCTGCAAAGAAAATCAGAAGTGATCAGTCCCTGCTGCTGTACCCAGTCTCCTGCCAGAATTTCCCTCTCTCGTGTCTCTCCCAGTTTCTGGCTGAAGACCTTTAATCTACTTGACATCCAAAACACAGCCTTGGCCCATCACCTCTATGAGTCCCTAGAGAAGGGACACTGGCTGCAAAAGCAATTCCTGGAGCGGACGGCTGCAGCACATGAGGAAGTCTCTTCACCGTTTCCAGTGAAAAGAGGAGAACCCGAAAGTAATTGCAGTCAGGATCCTCTCCATCTCTCCCTTCCACCACAGAGAAAACATTTCTTGCAGTCTGTCACTTCTGAGGCTTTAATGGAAATAGCGTTCAAGGTTTGGGAAAAAATAATCTAATATAAATTGGTTAAAAACCCGCCCGCCTTGGCAACCCCTCTTGGACCCCATTTATACTGCGTGTTTCGACCACACTGAACTCTAGCCCTGTGATACTTTTATCTAGATTAGAACAAGGCCAAATACTTAGGCAGAGTGATCAGGAGACCTAGAACCGCGTTCTGTATACCAAGACTAGACTCACATCAACCCAGTCTCCTGGGACACCATCTCCTCAACTCTCTAGTCTCAATAGCACTTCAACACCCCTCTTGGTTCTTCCGGTCTTCCCATAAATATGGCCCCACCCTGTCCCCTAGTACTCAGCAGCGCATGATGGGATGTGTCTGAGGGGACCGATATAGATGTCTGCATGACAGCACAGAGGTGCCTGGGTTTGAAGGTGCGGTTCAAGAGTGGCCCTCTTCCTCCAAATGCTCCATTTACCATTTGCCAACAAAAATGCACTTGTCTTTGGCCAAGAGGCTATTCGGGAAAGGGTCTGAATGGAAGCATCCTGTAGCCCAAAGGGGAAGGCTACATTTATAAAGATCAGAAGCATCCTGCACACTTGTCCAGAGATGACCTTTCACTTGTCCTCAGCATTGAGCACTGTGGGTCCCTGAAGGTGTCCCAGGTCACTGGTATTACTTACAGCTGGGAATTCGCTCAGGTGTATGTGGTGGGCAGGCCGCACAGGGACATGTGGCAGCCAGGGGAGGTTGTGTGTACACCATGCCTCCTGTACAGATGCCCCATTTCAGTGAACATGCTGCATTGCCCTCTCAGGGAACAGAGGACAGGTTAGAGGAAATACAGAAGATCTGGTCAGACATCCTCTCTCAGACAACCAAAGAGATTGGTATCTGGTGGAGAACTGTCAGGGAAGTTTCTCTGAGGGCAGCACGTTGGCATAGTTACCCTGCCATGGCAACTGTGAGAAGGCCTGTGAGGGCATCATTACCCAGTGAGGTCATATAAGGAACCTGTGACTTGAGGGGCAGGCTTCAGGAGGAGGGGCAGTTTTGTGGAGGAGAGCAGGGGGGAGGCAGAGGTACTCTTCATGGCCCCTCACACCTGGGCCTCCCCGCCCATGCCCTAGTCTAGTAGACAACCCATGCGGGGCGTTCCACTGGGCTGGCACAGCCCCAGGGGCCCAGGAGGGCAAGAGAGACCCACATTCTGAGATTGGCTTGAGAGGCAAGATTAACGTAAGAGACAGCTAGGTTGTATGGCACTGACCCAAAGAGGCAGAGATTTGTGTGGACTGGGGAATCAGGGAAGGCTCCTTGGCAGTGGGCCTGAAGGACAAGTGAGATTTAGACCCATGGGGAAGAGAGGGAAGACATTCCAGTTTAGGAAGAATAAAAGCAAAGACACACTCTCCTCGACCTTGTCCTGCCCCAAATATAAATTCATAGACCACTCCCATTTTCACAACTGAGGACTGAAGAAAACCAAGAGGTTAAGGGGCCTACCCAGTGTTACACAGGTGGTGGAGAGGTGTTCTGCTCAATGGTTAGGTTCATGTTGGGGCTCCGCATTTACAGCTGATAGGAATGTGAGGACAAGCTCATGCCATTTCAAACATTTCCAAGTGATACTGAGAGAGATGTTGAAGGTGCAAAATGAGGGTGCTGACTGACCTCACAAAGTGGGAATGGTGGGCCCATTTTGATATGAAATTCAAAACAAGTTCATGACCAAAGGAAATAATACAAAATGACAACATAATCATTACACTCCCCTCTCCCTTAGAAGTAAAAATCAGTATACCCCTCTCTCTCTCCAGCATGAAAGGATGAGATAAAGGCTCAGCAGCAGCCCCCTTGAAACACATGGTCAACACTGTGAAGAGGTGTTACTAAGACGATTTGGTCCGACGCCGAGATGGAAAGAGACAACTCTGCCCTTAGCCTGATCAGGCCCACAGGAAGGAACCATATTGGGGGAAGCCTTTGAGAGTGTGGCAATGAGAGCGGACCTTATTTGGGAGGGGACTCCCTGTTTCCGATCTTGAAAACGCAAAGATGGGACATTCGTTTACTGGGGCTGTTGCAGAGTGGATGCGCCCAGAGGTTGGGCCACCCTGCTTGAGAATCAAAGCACCTTCTAGTCCTAAACTGCTTGAGTGCTGCAATCGCCGGATTTGGGGTCTGGGGCAACCCAGGTCTTCGTCCGAGATTTCCGGAGAGCGCTTTCTCTTGGGAGCACGTCTGGGGACTGGCTTCTCTGCTTCCACTTTTGCTGGCGTGGCCAAAGGAACCTCCGCATAGGCCCGGTAGCCACCAAGCAGTCAGTATGTCTCCCGATACCAGCCCAACTGCGTTTCTCCACACCCTCGCTAGAGGACATGGTAGTGACCAGGGGTAGGTTGAGAAACGGGAGCCACTGCTGCTGCAAAGAAAATCAGAAGTGATCAGTCCCTGCTGCTGTACCCAGTCTCCTGCCAGAATTTCCCTCTCTCGTGTCTCTCCCAGTTTCTGGCTGAAGACCTTTAATCTACTTGACATCCAAAACACAGCCTTGGCCCATCACCTCTATGAGTCCCTAGAGAAGGGACACTGGCTGCAAAAGCAATTCCTGGAGCGGACGGCTGCAGCACATGAGGAAGTCTCTTCACCGTTTCCAGTGAAAAGAGGAGAACCCGAAAGTAATTGCAGTCAGGATCCTCTCCATCTCTCCCTTCCACCACAGAGAAAACATTTCTTGCAGTCTGTCACTTCTGAGGCTTTAATGGAAATAGCGTTCAAGGTTTGGGAAAAAATAATCTAATATAAATTGGTTAAAAACCCGCCCGCCTTGGCAACCCCTCTTGGACCCCATTTATACTGCGTGTTTCGACCACACTGAACTCTAGCCCTGTGATACTTTTATCTAGATTAGAACAAGGCCAAATACTTAGGCAGAGTGGTCAGGAGACCTAGAACCACGTTCTGTATACCAAGACTAGACTCACATCAACCCAGTCTCCTGGGACACCATCTCCTCAACTCTCCAGTCTCAATAGCACTTCAACACCCCTCTTGGTTCTTCCGGTCTTCCCATAAATATGGCCCCACCCTGTCCCCTAGTACTCAGCAGCGCATGATGGGATGTGTCTGAGGGGACCGATATAGATGTCTGCATGACAGCACAGAGGTGCCTGGGTTTGAAGGTGCGGTTCAAGAGTGGCCCTCTTCCTCCAAATGCTCCATTTACCATTTGCCAACAAAAATGCACTTGTCTTTGGCCAAGAGGCTATTCGGGAAAGGGTCTGAATGGAAGCATCCTGTAGCCCAAAGGGGAAGGCTACATTTATAAAGATCAGAAGCATCCTGCACACTTGTCCAGGGATGACCTTTCACTTGTCCTCAGCATTGAGCACTGTGGGTCCCTGAAGGTGTCCCAGGTCACTGGTATTACTTACAGCTGGGAATTCGCTCAGGTGTATGTGGTGGGCAGGCCGCACAGGGACATGTGGCAGCCAGGGGAGGTTGTGTGTACACCATGCCTCCTGTACAGATGCCCCATTTCAGTGAACATGCTGCATTGCCCTCTCAGGGAACAGAGGACAGGTTAGAGGAAATACAGAAGATCTGGTCAGACATCCTCTCTCAGACAACCAAAGAGATTGGTATCTGGTGGAGAACTGTCAGGGAAGTTTCTCTGAGGGCAGCACGTTGGCATAGTTACCCTGCCATGGCAACTGTGAGAAGGCCTGTGAGGGCATCATTACCCAGTGAGGTCATATAAGGAACCTGTGACTTGAGGGGCAGGCTTCAGGAGGAGGGGCAGTTTTGTGGAGGAGAGCAGGGGGGAGGCAGAGGTACTCTTCATGGCCCCTCACACCTGGGCCTCCCCGCCCATGCCCTAGTCTAGTAGACAACCCATGCGGGGCGTTCCACTGGGCTGGCACAGCCCCAGGGGCCCAGGAGGGCAAGAGAGACCCACATTCTGAGATTGGCTTGAGAGGCAAGATTAACGTAAGAGACAGCTAGGTTGTATGGCACTGACCCAAAGAGGCAGAGATTTGTGTGGACTGGGGAATCAGGGAAGGCTCCTTGGCAGTGGGCCTGAAGGACAAGTGAGATTTAGACCCATGGGGAAGAGAGGGAAGACATTCCAGTTTAGGAAGAATAAAAGCAAAGACACACTCTCCTCGACCTTGTCCTGCCCCAAATATAAATTCATAGACCACTCCCATTTTCACAACTGAGGACTGAAGAAAACCAAGAGGTTAAGGGGCCTACCCAGTGTTACACAGGTGGTGGAGAGGTGTTCTGCTCAATGGTTAGGTTCATGTTGGGGCTCCGCATTTACAGCTGATAGGAATGTGAGGACAAGCTCATGCCATTTCAAACATTTCCAAGTGATACTGAGAGAGATGTTGAAGGTGCAAAATGAGGGTGCTGACTGACCTCACAAAGTGGGAATGGTGGGCCCATTTTGATATGAAATTCAAAACCAGTTCATGACCAAAGGAAATAATACAAAATGACAACATAATCATTACACTCCCCTCTCCCTTAGAAGTAAAAATCAGTATACCCCTCTCTCTCTCCAGCATGAAAGGATGAGATAAAGGCTCAGCAGCAGCCCCCTTGAAACACATGGTCAACACTGTGAAGAGGTGTTACTAAGACGATTTGGTCCGACGCCGAGATGGAAAGAGACAACTCTGCCCTTAGCCTGATCAGGCCCACAGGAAGGAACCATATTGGGGGAAGCCTTTGAGAGTGTGGCAATGAGAGCGGACCTTATTTGGGAGGGGACTCCCTGTTGCCGATCTTGAAAACGCAAAGATGGGACATTCGTTTACTGGGGCTGTTGCAGAGTGGATGCGCCCAGAGGTTGGGCCACCCTGCTTGAGAATCAAAGCACCTTCTAGTCCTAAACTGCTTGAGTGCTGCAATCGCCGGATTTGGGGTCTGGGGCAACCCAGGTCTTCGTCCGAGATTTCCGGAGAGTGCTTTCTCTTGGGAGCACGTCTGGGGACTGGCTTCTCTGCTTCCACTTTTGCTGGCGTGGCCAAAGGAACCTCCGCGTAGGCCCGGTAGCCACCAAGCAGTCAGTATGTCTCCCGATACCAGCCCAACTGCGTTTCTCCACACCCTCGCTAGAGGACATGGTAGTGACCAGGGGTAGGTTGAGAAACGGGAGCCACTGCTGCTGCAAAGAAAATCAGAAGTGATCAGTCCCTGCTGCTGTAACCAGTCTCCTGCCAGAATTTCCCTCTCTCGTGTCTCTCCCAGTTTCTGGCTGAAGACCTTTAATCTACTTGACATCCAAAACACAGCCTTGGCCCATCACCTCTATGAGTCCCTAGAGAAGGGACACTGGCTGCAAAAGCAATTCCTGGAGCGGACGGCTGCAGCACATGAGGAAGTCTCTTCACCGTTTCCAGTGAAAACAGGAGAACCCGAAAGTAATTGCAGTCAGGATCCTCTCCATCTCTCCCTTCCACCACAGAGAAAACATTTCTTGCAGTCTGTCACTTCTGAGGCTTTAATGGAAATAGCGTTCAAGGTTTGGGAAAAAATAATCTAATATAAATTGGTTAAAAACCCGCCCGCCTTGGCAACCCCTCTTGGACCCCATTTATACTGCGTGTTTCGACCACACTGAACTCTAGCCCTGTGATACTTTTATCTAGATTAGAACAAGGCCAAATACTTAGGCAGAGTGATCAGGAGACCTAGAACCGCGTTCTGTATACCAAGACTAGACTCACATCAACCCAGTCTCCTGGGACACCATCTCCTCAACTCTCTAGTCTCAATAGCACTTCAACACCCCTCTTGGTTCTTCCGGTCTTCCCATAAATATGGCCCCACCCTGTCCCCTAGTACTCAGCAGCGCATGATGGGATGTGTCTGAGGGGACCGATATAGATGTCTGCATGACAGCACAGAGGTGCCTGGGTTTGAAGGTGCGGTTCAAGAGTGGCCCTCTTCCTCCAAATGCTCCATTTACCATTTGCCAACAAAAATGCACTTGTCTTTGGCCAAGAGGCTATTCGGGAAAGGGTCTGAATGGAAGCATCCTGTAGCCCAAAGGGGAAGGCTACATTTATAAAGATCAGAAGCATCCTGCACACTTGTCCAGAGATGACCTTTCACTTGTCCTCAGCATTGAGCACTGTGGGTCCCTGAAGGTGTCCCAGGTCACTGGTATTACTTACAGCTGGGAATTCGCTCAGGTGTATGTGGTGGGCAGGCCGCACAGGGACATGTGGCAGCCAGGGGAGGTTGTGTGTACACCATGCCTCCTGTACAGATGCCCCATTTCAGTGAACATGCTGCATTGCCCTCTCAGGGAACAGAGGACAGGTTAGAGGAAATACAGAAGATCTGGTCAGACATCCTCTCTCAGACAACCAAAGAGATTGGTATCTGGTGGAGAACTGTCAGGGAAGTTTCTCTGAGGGCAGCACGTTGGCATAGTTACCCTGCCATGGCAACTGTGAGAAGGCCTGTGAGGGCATCATTACCCAGTGAGGTCATATAAGGAACCTGTGACTTGAGGGGCAGGCTTCAGGAGGAGGGGCAGTTTTGTGGAGGAGAGCAGGGGGGAGGCAGAGGTACTCTTCATGGCCCCTCACACCTGGGCCTCCCCGCCCATGCCCTAGTCTAGTAGACAACCCATGCGGGGCGTTCCACTGGGCTGGCACAGCCCCAGGGGCCCAGGAGGGCAAGAGAGACCCACATTCTGAGATTGGCTTGAGAGGCAAGATTAACGTAAGAGACAGCTAGGTTGTATGGCACTGACCCAAAGAGGCAGAGATTTGTGTGGACTGGGGAATCAGGGAAGGCTCCTTGGCAGTGGGCCTGAAGGACAAGTGAGATTTAGACCCATGGGGAAGAGAGGGAAGACATTCCAGTTTAGGAAGAATAAAAGCAAAGACACACTCTCCTCGACCTTGTCCTGCCCCAAATATAAATTCATAGACCACTCACATTTTCACAACTGAGGACTGAAGAAAACCAAGAGGTTAAGGGGCCTACCCAGTGTTACACAGGTGGTGGAGAGGTGTTCTGCTCAATGGTTAGGTTCATGTTGGGGCTCCGCATTTACAGCTGATAGGAATGTGAGGACCAGCTCATGCCATTTCAAACATTTCCAAGTGATACTGAGAGAGATGTTGAAGGTGCAAAATGAGGGTGCTGAATGACCTCACAAAGTGGGAATTGTGGGCCCATTTTGATATGAAATTCAAAACAAGTTCATGACCAAAGGAAATAATACAAAATGACAACATAATCATTACACTCCCCTCTCCCTTAGAAGTAAAAATCAGTATACCCCTCTCTCTCTCCAGCATGAAAGGATGAGATAAAGGCTCAGCAGCAGCCCCCGTGAAACACATGGTCAACACTGTGAAGAGGTGTTACTAAGACGATTTGCTCCGACGCCGAGATGGAAAGAGACAACTCTGCCCTTAGCCTGATCAGGCCCACAGGAAGGAACCATATTGGGGGAAGCCTTTGAGAGTGTGGCAATGAGAGCGGACCTTATTTGGGAGGGGACTCCCTGTTGCCGATCTTGAAAACGCAAAGATGGGACATTCGTTTACTGGGGCTGTTGCAGAGGGGAGGCGCCCAGTGGTTGGGCCACCCTGCTTGAAAATCAAAGCACCTTCTAGTCCTAAACTGCTTGAGTGCTGCAATCGCCGGGTTTGGGGTCTGGGGCAACCCAGGTCTTCGTCCGAGATTTCCGGAGAGTGCTATATCTTGGGAGCACGTCTGGGGACTGGCTTCTCTGCTTCCACTTTTGCTGGCGTGGCCAAAGGAACCTCCGCGTAGGCCCGGTAGCCACCAAGCAGTCAGTATTTCTCCCGATACCAGCCCAACTGCGTTTCTCCACACCCTCGCTAGAGGACATGATAGTGACCAGGGGTAGGTTGAGAAACGGGAGCCACTGCTGCTGCAAAGAAAATCAGAAGTGATCAGTCCCTGCTGCTGTACCCAGTCTCCTGCCAGAATTTCCCTCTCTCGTGTCTCTCCCAGTTTCTGGCTGAAGACCTTTAAGCTACTTGACATCCAAAACACAGCCTTGGCCCATCACCTCCATGAGTCCCTAGAGAAGGGACACTGGCTGCAAAAGCAATTCCTGGAGCGGACGGCTGCAGCACATGAGGAAGTCTCTTCACCGTTTCCAGTGAAAACAGGAGAACCCGAAAGTAATTGCAGTCAGGATCCTCTCCATCTCTACCTTCCACCACAGAGAAAACATTTCTTGCAGTCTGTCACTTCGGAGGCTTTAATGGAAATACCGTTCAAGGTTTGGAAAAAAATACTCTAATATAAATTGGTTGAAAACCCGCCCACCTTGGCAAGCCCTCTTGGACCCCATTTATACTGCGTGTTTCGACCACACTGAACTCTAGCCCTGTGATACGTTTATCTAGATTAGAACAAGGCCAAATACTTAGGCAGAGTGATCAGGAGACCTAGAACCGCGTTCTGTATACCAAGACTAGACTCACATCAACCCAGTCTCCTGGGACACCATCTCCTCAGCTCTCCAGTCTCAATAGCACTTCAACACCCCTCTTGGTTCTTCCGGTCTTCCCATAAATATGGCCCCACCCTGTCCCCTAGTACTCAGCAGCTCAGGATGGGATGTGTCTGAGGGGACCGATATAGATGTCTGCATGACAGCACAGAGGTGCCTGGGTTTGAAGGTGCGGTTCAAGAGTGGCCCTCTTCCTCCAACTGCTCCATTTACCATTTGCCAACAAAAACGCACTTGTCTTTGGCTAAGAGGCCAATCGGGAAAGGGTCTGAATGGAAGCATCCTGTAGCCCAAAGGGGAAGGCTACATTTATAACGATCAGAAGCATCCTGCACACTTGTCCAGGGATGACCTTTCACTTGTCCTCAGCATTGAGCACTGTGGGTCCCTGAAGGTGTCCCAGGTCACTGGTATTACTTACAGCTGGGAACGCGCTCAGGTGTATGTGGTGGGCAGGCCCCACAGGGACATGTGGCAGCCAGGGGAGGTTGTGTGTACACCATGCCTCCTGTACAGATGCCCGATTTCAGTGAACATGCTGCACTGCCCTCCCAGGGAACAGAGGACAGGTTAGAGGAAATACAGAAGATCTGGTCAGACCTTCTCCCTCAGACAACCAGAGAGATTGGTGTCTGGTGGAGAACTGTCAGGGAAGTTTCTCTGAGGGCAGCACGTTGGCATAGTTACCCTGCCATGGCAACTGTGAGAAGGCCTGTGAGGGCATCATTACCCAGTGAGGTCATATAAGGAACCTGTGACTTGAGGGGCAGGCTTTAGGAGGAGGAGCAGTTTTGTGGAGGAGAGCAGGGGGGAGGCAGGGGAACTCTTCATGGCCCCTCACACCTGGGCCTACCCGCCCATGCCCTAGACTAGTAGACAACCCATGCGGGGCGTTCCGCTGGGCTGGCACAGCCCCAGGGGCCCAGGAGGGCAAGAGAGACCCACATTCTGAGATTGGCTTGAGAGGCAAGATTAACGTAAGAGACAGCTAGGTTGTATGGCACTGACCCAAAGAGGCAGAGATTTGTGTGGACTGGGGAATCAGGGAAGGCTCCTTGGCAGTGGGCCTGAAGGACAAGTGAGATTTGGACCCATGGGGAAGAGAGGGAAGACATTCCAGTTTAGGAAGAATAAAAGCAAAGGCACACTCTCCTCGACCTTGTCCTGCCCCAAATATAAATTCATAGACCACTCCCATTTTCACAACTGAGGACTGAAGAAAACCAAGAGGTTAAGGGGCCTACCCAGTGTTACACAGGTGGTGGAGAGGTGTTCTGCTCAATGGTTAGGTTCATGTTGGGGCTCCGCATTTACAGCTGATAGGAATGTGAGGACAAGCTCATGCCATTTCAAACATTTCCAAGTGGTACTGAGAGAGATGTTGAAGGTGCAAAATGAGGGTGCTGAATGACCTCACAAAGTGGGAATGGTGGGCCCATTTTGATATGAAATTCAAAACAAGTTCATGACCAAAGGAAATAATACAAAATGACAACATAATCATTACACTCCCCTCTCCCTTAGAAGTAAAAATCAGTATATCCCTCTCTCTCTCCAGCATGAAAGGATGAGATAAAGGCTCAGCAGCAGCCCCCGTGAAACACATGGTCAACACTGTGAAGAGGTGTTACTAAGACGATTTGGTCCGACGCAGAGATGGAAAGAGACAACTCTGCCCTTAGCCTGATCAGGCCCACAGGAAGGAACCATATTGGGGGAAGCCTTTGAGAGTGTGGCAATGAGAGGGAACCTTATTTGGGAGGGGACTCCCTGTTGCCGATCTTGAAAACGCAAAGATGGGACATTCGTTTACTGGGGCTGTTGCAGAGGGGATGCGCCCAGAGGTTGGGCAACCCTGCTTGAGAATCAAAGAACCTTCTAGTCCTAAACTGCTTGAGTGCTGCAATCGCCGGATTTGGGGTCTGGGGCAACCCAGGTCTTCGTCCGAGATTTCCGGAGAGCACTTTCTCTTAGGAGCACGTCTGGGGACTGGCTTCTCTGCTTCCACTTTTGCTGGCGTGGCCAAAGGAACCTCCGCGTAGGCCCGGTAGCCACCAAGCAGTCAGTATGTCTCCCGATACCAGCCCAACTGCGTTTCTCCACACCCTCGCTAGAGGACATGGTAGTGACCAGGGGTAGGTTGAGAAACGGGAGCCACTGCTGCTGCAAAGAAAATCAGAAGTGATCAGTCCCTGCTGCTGTACCCAGTCTCCTGCCAGAATTTCCCTCTCTCGTGTCTCTCCCAGTTTCTGGCTGAAGACCTTTAATCTACTTGACATCCAAAACACAGCCTTGGCCCATCACCTCTATGAGTCCCTAGAGAAGGGACACTGGCTGCAAAAGCAATTCCTGGAGCGGACGGCTGCAGCACATGAGGAAGTCTCTTCACCGTTTCCAGTGAAAAGAGGAGAACCCGAAAGTAATTGCAGTCAGGATCCTCTCCATCTCTCCCTTCCACAACAAAGAAAACATTTCTTGCAGTCTGTCACTTCTGAGGCTTTAATGGAAATAGCGTTAGAGGTTTGGGAAGAAATAATCTAATATAAATTGGTTAAAAACCCGCCCGCCTTGGCAACCCCTCTTGGACCCCATTTATACTGCGTGTTTCGACCACACTGAACTCTAGCCCTGTGATACTTTTATCTAGATTAGAATAAGGCCAAATACTTAGGCAGAGTGATCAGGAGACCTAGAACCACGTTCTGTATACCAAGACTAGACTCACAGCAACCCAGTCTCCTGGGACACCGTCTCCTCAACTCTCCAGTCTCAATAGCACTTCAACACCCCTCTTGGTTCTTCCGGTCTTCCCATAAATATGGCCCCACCCTTTCCCCTAGTACTCAGCAGCGCAGGATGGGATGTGTCTGAGGGGACCGATATAGATGTCTGCATGACAGCACAGAGGTGCCTGGGTTTGAAGGTGCGGTTCAAGAGTGGCCCTCTTCCTCCAAATGCTCCATTTACCATTTGCCAACAAAAATGCACTTGTCATTGGCTAAGAGGCCGATCGGGAAAGGGTCTGAATGGAAGCATCCTGTAGCCCAAAGGGGAAGGCTACATTTATAAAGATCAGAAGCATCCTGCACACTTGTCCAGGGATGACCTTTCACTTGTCCTCAGCATTGAGCACTGTGGGTCCCTGAAGGTGTCCCAGGTCACTGGTATTATTTACAGCTGGGAATTCGCTCAGGTGTATGTGGTGGGCAGGCCCCACAGGGACATGTGGCAGCCAGGGGAGGTTGTGTGTACACCATGCCTCCTGTACAGATGCCCCATTTCAGTGAACATGCTGCACTGCCCTCTCAGGGAACAGAGGACAGGTTAGAGGAAATACAGAAGATCTGGTCAGACATCCTCTCTCAGACAACCAAAGAGATTGGTATCTGGTGGAGAACTGTCAGGGAAGTTTCTCTGAGGGCAGCACGTTGGCATAGTTACCCTGCCATGGCAACTGTGAGAAGGCCTGTGAGGGCATCATTACCCAGTGAGGTCATATAAGGAACCTGTGACTTGAGGGGCAGGCTTCAGGAGGAGGGGCAGTTTTGTGGAGGAGAGCAGGGGGAAGGCAGAGGTACTCTTCATGGCCCTTCACACCTGGGCCTCCCCGCCCATGCCCTAGTCTAGTAGACAACCCATGCGGGGCGTTCCACTGGGCTGGCACAGCCCCAGGGGCCCAGGAGGGCAAGAGAGACCCACATTCTGAGATTGGCTTGAGAGGCAAGATTAACGTAAGAGACAGCTAGTTTGTATGGCACTGACCCAAAGAGGCAGAGATTTGTGTGGACTGGGGAATCAGGGAAGGCTCCTTGGCAGTGGGCCTGAAGGACAAGTGAGATTTAGACCCATGGGGAAGAGAGGGAAGACATTCCAGTTTAGGAAGAATAAAAGCAAAGACACACTCTCCTCGACCTTGTCCTGCCCCAAATATAAATTCATAGACCACTCCCATTTTCACAACTGAGGACTGAAGAAAACCAAGAGGTTAAGGGGCCTACCCAGTGTTACACAGGTGGTGGAGAGGTGTTCTGCTCAATGGTTAGGTTCATGTTGGGGCTCCGCATTTACAGCTGATAGGAATGTGAGGACAAGCTCATGCCATTTCAAACATTTCCAAGTGATACTGAGAGAGATGTTGAAGGTGCAAAATGAGGGTGCTGACTAACCTCACAAAGTGGGAATGGTGGGCCCATTTTGATATGAAATTCAAAACAAGTTCATGACCAAAGGAAATAATACAAAATGACAACATAATCATTACACTCCCCTCTCCCTTAGAAGTAAAAATCAGTATACCCCTCTCTCTCTCCAGCATGAAAGGATGAGATAAAGGCTCAGCAGCAGCCCCCTTGAAACACATGGTCAACACTGTGAAGAGGTGTTACTAAGACGATTTGGTCCGACGCCGAGATGGAAAGAGACAACTCTGCCCTTAGCCTGATCAGGCCCACAGGAAGGAACCATATTGGGGGAAGCCTTTGAGAGTGTGGCAATGAGAGCGGACCTTATTTGGGAGGGGACTCCCTGTTTCCGATCTTGAAAACGCAAAGATGGGACATTCGTTTACTGGGGCTGTTGCAGAGTGGATGCGCCCAGAGGTTGGGCCACCCTGCTTGAGAATCAAAGCACCTTCTAGTCCTAAACTGCTTGAGTGCTGCAATCGCCGGATTTGGGGTCTGGGGCAACCCAGGTCTTCGTCCGAGATTTCCGGAGAGCGCTTTCTCTTGGGAGCACGTCTGGGGACTGGCTTCTCTGCTTCCACTTTTGCTGGCGTGGCCAAAGGAACCTCCGCGTAGGCCCGGTAGCCACCAAGCAGTCAGTATGTCTCCCGATACCAGCCCAACTGCGTTTCTCCACACCCTCGCTAGAGGACATGGTAGTGACCAGGGGTAGGTTGAGAAACGGGAGCCACTGCTGCTGCAAAGAAAATCAGAAGTGATCAGTCCCTGCTGCTGTACCCAGTCTCCTGCCAGAATTTCCCTCTCTCGTGTCTCTCCCAGTTTCTGGCTGAAGACCTTTAATCTACTTGACATCCAAAACACAGCCTTGGCCCATCACCTCTATGAGTCCCTAGAGAAGGGACACTGGCTGCAAAAGCAATTCCTGGAGCGGACGGCTGCAGCACATGAGGAAGTCTCTTCACCGTTTCCAGTGAAAAGAGGAGAACCCGAAAGTAATTGCAGTCAGGATCCTCTCCATCTCTCCCTTCCACCACAGAGAAAACATTTCTTGCAGTCTGTCACTTCTGAGGCTTTAATGGAAATAGCGTTCAAGGTTTGGGAAAAAATAATCTAATATAAATTGGTTAAAAACCCGCCCGCCTTGGCAACCCCTCTTGGACCCCATTTATACTGCGTGTTTCGACCACACTGAACTCTAGCCCTGTGATACTTTTATCTAGATTAGAACAAGGCCAAATACTTAGGCAGAGTGGTCAGGAGACCTAGAACCACGTTCTGTATACCAAGACTAGACTCACATCAACCCAGTCTCCTGGGACACCATCTCCTCAACTCTCCAGTCTCAATAGCACTTCAACACCCCTCTTGGTTCTTCCGGTCTTCCCATAAATATGGCCCCACCCTGTCCCCTAGTACTCAGCAGCGCATGATGGGATGTGTCTGAGGGGACCGATATAGATGTCTGCATGACAGCACAGAGGTGCCTGGGTTTGAAGGTGCGGTTCAAGAGTGGCCCTCTTCCTCCAACTGCTCCATTTACCATTTGCCAACAAAAACGCACTTGTCTTTGGCTAAGAGGCCAATCGGGAAAGGGTCTGAATGGAAGCATCCTGTAGCCCAAAGGGGAAGGCTACATTTATAACGATCAGAAGCATCCTGCACACTTGTCCAGGGATGACCTTTCACTTGTCCTCAGCATTGAGCACTGTGGGTCCCTGAAGGTGTCCCAGGTCACTGGTATTACTTACAGCTGGGAACGCGCTCAGGTGTATGTGGTGGGCAGGCCCCACAGGGACATGTGGCAGCCAGGGGAGGTTGTGTGTACACCATGCCTCCTGTACAGATGCCCGATTTCAGTGAACATGCTGCACTGCCCTCCCAGGGAACAGAGGACAGGTTAGAGGAAATACAGAAGATCTGGTCAGACCTTCTCCCTCAGACAACCAGAGAGATTGGTGTCTGGTGGAGAACTGTCAGGGAAGTTTCTCTGAGGGCAGCACGTTGGCATAGTTACCCTGCCATGGCAACTGTGAGAAGGCCTGTGAGGGCATCATTACCCAGTGAGGTCATATAAGGAACCTGTGACTTGAGGGGCAGGCTTTAGGAGGAGGGGCAGTTTTGTGGAGGAGAGCAGGGGGGAGGCAGGGGAACTCTTCATGGCCTCTCACACCTGGGCCTACCGGCCCATGCCCTAGACTAGTAGACAACCCATGCGGGGCGTTCCGCTGGGCTGGCACAGCCCCAGGGGCCCAGGAGGGCAAGAGAGACCCACATTCTGAGATTGGCTTGAGAGGCAAGATTAACGTAAGAGACAGCTAGGTTGTATGGCACTGACCCAAAGAGGCAGAGATTTGTGTGGACTGGGGAATCAGGGAAGGCTCCTTGGCAGTGGGCCTGAAGGACAAGTGAGATTTGGACCCATGGGGAAGAGAGGGAAGACATTCCAGTTTAGGAAGAATAAAAGCAAAGGCACACTCTCCTCGACCTTGTCCTGCCCCAAATATAAATTCATAGACCACTCCCATTTTCACAACTGAGGACTGAAGAAAACCAAGAGGTTAAGGGGCCTACCCAGTGTTACACAGGTGGTGGAGAGGTGTTCTGCTCAATGGTTAGGTTCATGTTGGGGCTCCGCATTTACAGCTGATAGGAATGTGAGTACAAGCTCATGCCATTTCAAACATTTCCAAGTGATACTGAGAGAGATGTTGAAGGTGCAAAATGAGGGTGCTGAATGACCTCACAAAGTGGGAATGGTGGGCCCATTTTGATATGAAATTCAAAACAAGTTCATGACCAAAGGAAATAATACAAAATGACAACATAATCATTACACTCCCCTCTCCCTTAGAAGTAAAAATCAGTATATCCCTCTCTCTCTCCAGCATGAAAGGATGAGATAAAGGCTCAGCAGCAGCCCCCGTGAAACACATGGTCAACACTGTGAAGAGGTGTTACTAAGACGATTTGGTCCGACGCAGAGATGGAAAGAGACAACTCTGCCCTTAGCCTGATCAGGCCCACAGGAAGGAACCATATTGGGGGAAGCCTTTGAGAGTGTGGCAATGAGAGGGAACCTTATTTGGGAGGGGACTCGCTGTTGCCGATCTTGAAAACGCAAAGATGGGACATTCGTTTACTGGGGCTGTTGCAGAGGGGATGCGCCCAGAGGTTGGGCAACCCTGCTTGAGAATCAAAGCACCTTCTAGTCCTAAACTGCTTGAGTGCTGCAATCGCCGGATTTGGGGTCTGGGGCAACCCAGGTCTTCGTCCGAGATTTCCGGAGAGCACTTTCTCTTAGGAGCACGTCTGGGGACTGGCTTCTCTGCTTCCACTTTTGCTGGCGTGGCCAAAGGAACCTCCGCGTAGGCCCGGTAGCCACCAAGCAGTCAGCGTGTCTCCCGATACCACCCCAACTGCGTTTCTCCACACCCTCGCTAGAGGACATGGTAGTGACCAGGGGTAGGTTGAGAAACGGGAGCCACTGCTGCTGCAAAGAAAATCAGAAGTGATCAGTCCCTGCTGCTGTACCCAGTCTCCTGCCAGAATTTCCCTCTCTCGTGTCTCTCCCAGTTTCTGGCTGAAGACCTTTAATCTACTTGAGATCCAAAACACAGCCTTGGCCCATCACCTCTATGAGTCCCTAGAGAAGGGACACTGGCTGCAAAAGCAATTCCTGGAGCGGACGGCTGCAGCACATGAGGAAGTCTCTTCACCGTTTCCAGTGAAAAGAGGAGAACCCGAAAGTAATTGCAGTCAGGATCCTCTCCATCTCTCCCTTCCACAACAAAGAAAACATTTCTTGCAGTCTGTCACTTCTGAGGCTTTAATGGAAATAGCGTTAGAGGTTTGGGAAGAAATAATCTAATATAAATTGGTTAAAAACCCGCCCGCCTTGGCAACCCCTCTTGGACCCCATTTATACTGCGTGTTTCGACCACACTGAACTCTAGCCCTGTGATACTTTTATCTAGATTAGAACAAGGCCAAATACTTAGGCAGAGTGATCAGGAGACCTAGAACCACGTTCTGTATACCAAGACTAGACTCACAGCAACCCAGTCTCCTGGGACACCGTCTCCTCAACTCTCCAGTCTCAATAGCACTTCAACACCCCTCTTGGTTCTTCCGGTCTTCCCATAAATATGGCCCCACCCTTTCCCCTAGTACTCAGCAGCGCAGGATGGGATGTGTCTGAGGGGACCGATATAGATGTCTGCATGACAGCACAGAGGTGCCTGGGTTTGAAGGTGCGGTTCAAGAGTGGCCCTCTTCCTCCAAATGCTCCATTTACCATTTGCCAACAAAAATGCACTTGTCATTGGCTAAGAGGCCAATCGGGAAAGGGTCTGAATGGAAGCATCCTGTAGCCCAAAGGGGAAGGCTACATTTATAAAGATCAGAAGCATCCTGCACACTTGTCCAGGGATGACCTTTCACTTGTCCTCAGCATTGAGCACTGTGGGTCCCTGAAGGTGTCCCAGGTCACTGGTATTATTTACAGCTGGGAATTCGCTCAGGTGTATGTGGTGGGCAGGCCGCACAGGGACATGTGGCAGCCAGGGGAGGTTGTGTGTACACCATGCCTCCTGTACAGATGCCCCATTTCAGTGAACATGCTGCACTGCCCTCTCAGGGAACAGAGGACAGGTTAGAGGAAATACAGAAGATCTGGTCAGACATCCTCTCTCAGACAACCAAAGAGATTGGTATCTGGTGGAGAACTGTCAGGGAAGTTTCTCTGAGGGCAGCACGTTGGCATAGTTACCCTGCCATGGCAACTGTGAGAAGGCCTGTGAGGGCATCATTACCCAGTGAGGTCATATAAGGAACCTGTGACTTGAGGGGCAGGCTTCAGGAGGAGGGGCAGTTTTGTGGAGGAGAGCAGGGGGAAGGCAGAGATACTCTTCATGGCCCTTCACACCTGGGCCTCCCCGCCCATGCCCTAGTCTAGTAGACAACCCATGCGGGGCGTTCCACTGGGCTGGCACAGCCCCAGGGGCCCAGGAGGGCAAGAGAGACCCACATTCTGAGATTGGCTTGAGAGGCAAGATTAACGTAAGAGACAGCTAGTTTGTATGGCACTGACCCAAAGAGGCAGAGATTTGTGTGGACTGGGGAATCAGGGAAGGCTCCTTGGCAGTGGGCCTGAAGGACAAGTGAGATTTAGACCCATGGGGAAGAGAGGGAAGACATTCCAGTTTAGGAAGAATAAAAGCAAAGACACACTCTCCTCGACCTTGTCCTGCCCCAAATATAAATTCATAGACCACTCCCATTTTCACAACTGAGGACTGAAGAAAACCAAGAGGTTAAGGGGCCTACCCAGTGTTACACAGGTGGTGGAGAGGTGTTCTGCTCAATGGTTAGGTTCATGTTGGGGCTCCGCATTTACAGCTGATAGGAATGTGAGGACAAGCTCATGCCATTTCAAACATTTCCAAGTGATACTGAGAGAGATGTTGAAGGTGCAAAATGAGGGTGCTGACTGACCTCACAAAGTGGGAATGGTGGGCCCATTTTGATATGAAATTCAAAACAAGTTCATGACCAAAGGAAATAATACAAAATGACAACATAATCATTACACTCCCCTCTCCCTTAGAAGTAAAAATCAGTATACCCCTCTCTCTCTCCAGCATGAAAGGATGAGATAAAGGCTCAGCAGCAGCCCCCTTGAAACACATGGTCAACACTGTGAAGAGGTGTTACTAAGACGATTTGGTCCGACGCCGAGATGGAAAGAGACAACTCTGCCCTTAGCCTGATCAGGCCCACAGGAAGGAACCATATTGGGGGAAGCCTTTGAGAGTGTGGCAATGAGAGCGGACCTTATTTGGGAGGGGACTCCCTGTTTCCGATCTTGAAAACGCAAAGATGGGACATTCGTTTACTGGGGCTGTTGCAGAGTGGATGCGCCCAGAGGTTGGGCCACCCTGCTTGAGAATCAAAGCACCTTCTAGTCCTAAACTGCTTGAGTGCTGCAATCGCCGGATTTGGGGTCTGGGGCAACCCAGGTCTTCGTCCGAGATTTCCGGAGAGCGCTTTCTCTTGGGAGCACGTCTGGGGACTGGCTTCTCTGCTTCCACTTTTGCTGGCGTGGCCAAAGGAACCTCCGCGTAGGCCCGGTAGCCACCAAGCAGTCAGTATGTCTCCCGATACCAGCCCAACTGCGTTTCTCCACACCCTCGCTAGAGGACATGGTAGTGACCAGGGGTAGGTTGAGAAACGGGAGCCACTGCTGCTGCAAAGAAAATCAGAAGTGATCAGTCCCTGCTGCTGTACCCAGTCTCCTGCCAGAATTTCCCTCTCTCGTGTCTCTCCCAGTTTCTGGCTGAAGACCTTTAATCTACTTGACATCCAAAACACAGCCTTGGCCCATCACCTCTATGAGTCCCTAGAGAAGGGACACTGGCTGCAAAAGCAATTCCTGGAGCGGACGGCTGCAGCACATGAGGAAGTCTCTTCACCGTTTCCAGTGAAAAGAGGAGAACCCGAAAGTAATTGCAGTCAGGATCCTCTCCATCTCTCCCTTCCACCACAGAGAAAACATTTCTTGCAGTCTGTCACTTCTGAGGCTTTAATGGAAATAGCGTTCAAGGTTTGGGAAAAAATAATCTAATATAAATTGGTTAAAAACCCGCCCGCCTTGGCAACCCCTCTTGGACCCCATTTATACTGCGTGTTTCGACCACACTGAACTCTAGCCCTGTGATACTTTTATCTAGATTAGAACAAGGCCAAATACTTAGGCAGAGTGGTCAGGAGACCTAGAACCACGTTCTGTATACCAAGACTAGACTCACATCAACCCAGTCTCCTGGGACACCATCTCCTCAACTCTCCAGTCTCAATAGCACTTCAACACCCCTCTTGGTTCTTCCGGTCTTCCCATAAATATGGCCCCACCCTGTCCCCTAGTACTCAGCAGCGCATGATGGGATGTGTCTGAGGGGACCGATATAGATGTCTGCATGACAGCACAGAGGTGCCTGGGTTTGAAGGTGCGGTTCAAGAGTGGCCCTCTTCCTCCAAATGCTCCATTTAGCATTTGCCAACAAAAATGCACTTGTCTTTGGCCAAGAGGCTATTCGGGAAAGGGTCTGAATGGAAGCATCCTGTAGCCCAAAGGGGAAGGCTACATTTATAAAGATCAGAAGCATCCTGCACACTTGTCCAGGGATGACCTTTCACTTGTCCTCAGCATTGAGCACTGTGGGTCCCTGAAGGTGTCCCAGGTCACTGGTATTACTTACAGCTGGGAATTCGCTCAGGTGTATGTGGTGGGCAGGCCGCACAGGGACATGTGGCAGCCAGGGGAGGTTGTGTGTACACCATGCCTCCTGTACAGATGCCCCATTTCAGTGAACATGCTGCATTGCCCTCTCAGGGAACAGAGGACAGGTTAGAGGAAATACAGAAGATCTGGTCAGACATCCTCTCTCAGACAACCAAAGAGATTGGTATCTGGTGGAGAACTGTCAGGGAAGTTTCTCTGAGGGCAGCACGTTGGCATAGTTACCCTGCCATGGCAACTGTGAGAAGGCCTGTGAGGGCATCATTACCCAGTGAGGTCATATAAGGAACCTGTGACTTGAGGGGCAGGCTTCAGGAGGAGGGGCAGTTTTGTGGAGGAGAGCAGGGGGGAGGCAGAGGTACTCTTCATGGCCCCTCACACCTGGGCCTCCCCGCCCATGCCCTAGTCTAGTAGACAACCCATGCGGGGCGTTCCACTGGGCTGGCACAGCCCCAGGGGCCCAGGAGGGCAAGAGAGACCCACATTCTGAGATTGGCTTGAGAGGCAAGATTAACGTAAGAGACAGCTAGGTTGTATGGCACTGACCCAAAGAGGCAGAGATTTGTGTGGACTGGGGAATCAGGGAAGGCTCCTTGGCAGTGGGCCTGAAGGACAAGTGAGATTTAGACCCATGGGGAAGAGAGGGAAGACATTCCAGTTTAGGAAGAATAAAAGCAAAGACACACTCTCCTCGACCTTGTCCTGCCCCAAATATAAATTCATAGACCACTCCCATTTTCACAACTGAGGACTGAAGAAAACCAAGAGGTTAAGGGGCCTACCCAGTGTTACACAGGTGGTGGAGAGGTGTTCTGCTCAATGGTTAGGTTCATGTTGGGGCTCCGCATTTACAGCTGATAGGAATGTGAGGACAAGCTCATGCCATTTCAAACATTTCCAAGTGATACTGAGAGAGATGTTGAAGGTGCAAAATGAGGGTGCTGACTGACCTCACAAAGTGGGAATGGTGGGCCCATTTTGATATGAAATTCAAAACCAGTTCATGACCAAAGGAAATAATACAAAATGACAACATAATCATTACACTCCCCTCTCCCTTAGAAGTAAAAATCAGTATACCCCTCTCTCTCTCCAGCATGAAAGGATGAGATAAAGGCTCAGCAGCAGCCCCCTTGAAACACATGGTCAACACTGTGAAGAGGTGTTACTAAGACGATTTGGTCCGACGCCGAGATGGAAAGAGACAACTCTGCCCTTAGCCTGATCAGGCCCACAGGAAGGAACCATATTGGGGGAAGCCTTTGAGAGTGTGGCAATGAGAGCGGACCTTATTTGGGAGGGGACTCCCTGTTGCCGATCTTGAAAACGCAAAGATGGGACATTCGTTTACTGGGGCTGTTGCAGAGTGGATGCGCCCAGAGGTTGGGCCACCCTGCTTGAGAATCAAAGCACCTTCTAGTCCTAAACTGCTTGAGTGCTGCAATCGCCGGATTTGGGGTCTGGGGCAACCCAGGTCTTCGTCCGAGATTTCCGGAGAGCGCTTTCTCTTGGGAGCACGTCTGGGGACTGGCTTCTCTGCTTCCACTTTTGCTGGCGTGGCCAAAGGAACCTCCGCGTAGGCCCGGTAGCCACCAAGCAGTCAGTATGTCTCCCGATACCAGCCCAACTGCGTTTCTCCACACCCTCGCTAGAGGACATGGTAGTGACCAGGGGTAGGTTGAGAAACGGGAGCCACTGCTGCTGCAAAGAAAATCAGAAGTGATCAGTCCCTGCTGCTGTACCCAGTCTCCTGCCAGAATTTCCCTCTCTCGTGTCTCTCCCAGTTTCTGGCTGAAGACCTTTAATCTACTTGACATCCAAAACACAGCCTTGGCCCATCACCTCTATGAGTCCCTAGAGAAGGGACACTGGCTGCAAAAGCAATTCCTGGAGCGGACGGCTGCAGCACATGAGGAAGTCTCTTCACCGTTTCCAGTGAAAAGAGGAGAACCCGAAAGTAATTGCAGTCAGGATCCTCTCCATCTCTCCCTTCCACCACAGAGAAAACATTTCTTGCAGTCTGTCACTTCTGAGGCTTTAATGGAAATAGCGTTCAAGGTTTGGGAAAAAATAATCTAATATAAATTGGTTAAAAACCCGCCCGCCTTGGCAACCCCTCTTGGACCCCATTTATACTGCGTGTTTCGACCACACTGAACTCTAGCCCTGTGATACTTTTATCTAGATTAGAACAAGGCCAAATACTTAGGCAGAGTGGTCAGGAGACCTAGAACCACGTTCTGTATACCAAGACTAGACTCACATCAACCCAGTCTCCTGGGACACCATCTCCTCAACTCTCCAGTCTCAATAGCACTTCAACACCCCTCTTGGTTCTTCCGGTCTTCCCATAAATATGGCCCCACCCTGTCCCCTAGTACTCAGCAGCGCATGATGGGATGTGTCTGAGGGGACCGATATAGATGTCTGCATGACAGCACAGAGGTGCCTGGGTTTGAAGGTGCGGTTCAAGAGTGGCCCTCTTCCTCCAAATGCTCCATTTAGCATTTGCCAACAAAAATGCACTTGTCTTTGGCCAAGAGGCTATTCGGGAAAGGGTCTGAATGGAAGCATCCTGTAGCCCAAAGGGGAAGGCTACATTTATAAAGATCAGAAGCATCCTGCACACTTGTCCAGGGATGACCTTTCACTTGTCCTCAGCATTGAGCACTGTGGGTCCCTGAAGGTGTCCCAGGTCACTGGTATTACTTACAGCTGGGAATTCGCTCAGGTGTATGTGGTGGGCAGGCCGCACAGGGACATGTGGCAGCCAGGGGAGGTTGTGTGTACACCATGCCTCCTGTACAGATGCCCCATTTCAGTGAACATGCTGCATTGCCCTCTCAGGGAACAGAGGACAGGTTAGAGGAAATACAGAAGATCTGGTCAGACATCCTCTCTCAGACAACCAAAGAGATTGGTATCTGGTGGAGAACTGTCAGGGAAGTTTCTCTGAGGGCAGCACGTTGGCATAGTTACCCTGCCATGGCAACTGTGAGAAGGCCTGTGAGGGCATCATTACCCAGTGAGGTCATATAAGGAACCTGTGACTTGAGGGGCAGGCTTCAGGAGGAGGGGCAGTTTTGTGGAGGAGAGCAGGGGGGAGGCAGAGGTACTCTTCATGGCCTCTCACACCTGGGCCTCCCCGCCCATGCCCTAGTCTAGTAGACAACCCATGCGGGGCGTTCCACTGGGCTGGCACAGCCCCAGGGGCCCAGGAGGGCAAGAGAGACCCACATTCTGAGATTGGCTTGAGAGGCAAGATTAACGTAAGAGACAGCTAGGTTGTATGGCACTGACCCAAAGAGGCAGAGATTTGTGTGGACTGGGGAATCAGGGAAGGCTCCTTGGCAGTGGGCCTGAAGGACAAGTGAGATTTAGACCCATGGGGAAGAGAGGGAAGACATTCCAGTTTAGGAAGAATAAAAGCAAAGACACACTCTCCTCGACCTTGTCCTGCCCCAAATATAAATTCATAGACCACTCCCATTTTCACAACTGAGGACTGAAGAAAACCAAGAGGTTAAGGGGCCTACCCAGTGTTACACAGGTGGTGGAGAGGTGTTCTGCTCAATGGTTAGGTTCATGTTGGGGCTCCGCATTTACAGCTGATAGGAATGTGAGGACAAGCTCATGCCATTTCAAACATTTCCAAGTGATACTGAGAGAGATGTTGAAGGTGCAAAATGAGGGTGCTGACTGACCTCACAAAGTGGGAATGGTGGGCCCATTTTGATATGAAATTCAAAACCAGTTCATGACCAAAGGAAATAATACAAAATGACAACATAATCATTACACTCCCCTCTCCCTTAGAAGTAAAAATCAGTATACCCCTCTCTCTCTCCAGCATGAAAGGATGAGATAAAGGCTCAGCAGCAGCCCCCTTGAAACACATGGTCAACACTGTGAAGAGGTGTTACTAAGACGATTTGGTCCGACGCCGAGATGGAAAGAGACAACTCTGCCCTTAGCCTGATCAGGCCCACAGGAAGGAACCATATTGGGGGAAGCCTTTGAGAGTGTGGCAATGAGAGCGGACCTTATTTGGGAGGGGACTCCCTGTTGCCGATCTTGAAAACGCAAAGATGGGACATTCGTTTACTGGGGCTGTTGCAGAGTGGATGCGCCCAGAGGTTGGGCCACCCTGCTTGAGAATCAAAGCACCTTCTAGTCCTAAACTGCTTGAGTGCTGCAATCGCCGGATTTGGGGTCTGGGGCAACCCAGGTCTTCGTCCGAGATTTCCGGAGAGTGCTTTCTCTTGGGAGCACGTCTGGGGACTGGCTTCTCTGCTTCCACTTTTGCTGGCGTGGCCAAAGGAACCTCCGCGTAGGCCCGGTAGCCACCAAGCAGTCAGTATGTCTCCCGATACCAGCCCAACTGCGTTTCTCCACACCCTCGCTAGAGGACATGGTAGTGACCAGGGGTAGGTTGAGAAACGGGAGCCACTGCTGCTGCAAAGAAAATCAGAAGTGATCAGTCCCTGCTGCTGTACCCAGTCTCCTGCCAGAATTTCCCTCTCTCGTGTCTCTCCCAGTTTCTGGCTGAAGACCTTTAATCTACTTGACATCCAAAACACAGCCTTGGCCCATCACCTCTATGAGTCCCTAGAGAAGGGACACTGGCTGCAAAAGCAATTCCTGGAGCGGACGGCTGCAGCACATGAGGAAGTCTCTTCACCGTTTCCAGTGAAAAGAGGAGAACCCGAAAGTAATTGCAGTCAGGATCCTCTCCATCTCTCCCTTCCACCACAGAGAAAACATTTCTTGCAGTCTGTCACTTCTGAGGCTTTAATGGAAATAGCGTTCAAGGTTTGGGAAAAAATAATCTAATATAAATTGGTTAAAAACCCGCCCGCCTTGGCAACCCCTCTTGGACCCCATTTATACTGCGTGTTTCGACCACACTGAACTCTAGCCCTGTGATACTTTTATCTAGATTAGAACAAGGCCAAATACTTAGGCAGAGTGATCAGGAGACCTAGAACCGCGTTCTGTATACCAAGACTAGACTCACATCAACCCAGTCTCCTGGGACACCATCTCCTCAACTCTCTAGTCTCAATAGCACTTCAACACCCCTCTTGGTTCTTCCGGTCTTCCCATAAATATGGCCCCACCCTGTCCCCTAGTACTCAGCAGCGCATGATGGGATGTGTCTGAGGGGGCCGATATAGATGTCTGCATGACAGCACAGAGGTGCCTGGGTTTGAAGGTGCGGTTCAAGAGTGGCCCTCTTCCTCCAAATGCTCCATTTAGCATTTGCCAACAAAAATGCACTTGTCTTTGGCCAAGAGGCTATTCGGGAAAGGGTCTGAATGGAAGCATCCTGTAGCCCAAAGGGGAAGGCTACATTTATAAAGATCAGAAGCATCCTGCACACTTGTCCAGGGATGACCTTTCACTTGTCCTCAGCATTGAGCACTGTGGGTCCCTGAAGGTGTCCCAGGTCACTGGTATTACTTACAGCTGGGAATTCGCTCAGGTGTATGTGGTGGGCAGGCCGCACAGGGACATGTGGCAGCCAGGGGAGGTTGTGTGTACACCATGCCTCCTGTACAGATGCCCCATTTCAGTGAACATGCTGCACTGCCCTCTCAGGGAACAGAGGACAGGTTAGAGGAAATACAGAAGATCTGGTCAGACATCCTCTCTCAGACAACCAAAGAGATTGGTATCTGGTGGAGAACTGTCAGGGAAGTTTCTCTGAGGGCAGCACGTTGGCATAGTTACCCTGCCATGGCAACTGTGAGAAGGCCTGTGAGGGCATCATTACCCAGTGAGGTCATATAAGGAACCTGTGACTTGAGGGGCAGGCTTCAGGAGGAGGGGCAGTTTTGTGGAGGAGAGCAGGGGGGAGGCAGAGGTACTCTTCATGGCCCCTCACACCTGGGCCTCCCCGCCCATGCCCTAGTCTAGTAGACAACCCATGCGGGGCGTTCCACTGGGCTGGCACAGCCCCAGGGGCCCAGGAGGGCAAGAGAGACCCACATTCTGAGATTGGCTTGAGAGGCAAGATTAACGTAAGAGACAGCTAGGTTGTATGGCACTGACCCAAAGAGGCAGAGATTTGTGTGGACTGGGGAATCAGGGAAGGCTCCTTGGCAGTGGGCCTGAAGGACAAGTGAGATTTAGACCCATGGGGAAGAGAGGGAAGACATTCCAGTTTAGGAAGAATAAAAGCAAAGACACACTCTCCTCGACCTTGTCCTGCCCCAAATATAAATTCATAGACCACTCCCATTTTCACAACTGAGGACTGAAGAAAACCAAGAGGTTAAGGGGCCTACCCAGTGTTACACAGGTGGTGGAGAGGTGTTCTGCTCAATGGTTAGGTTCATGTTGCGGCTCCGCATTTACAGCTGATAGGAATGTGAGGACCAGCTCATGCCATTTCAAACATTTCCAAGTGATACTGAGAGAGATGTTGAAGGTGCAAAATGAGGGTGCTGAATGACCTCACAAAGTGGGAATGGTGGGCCCATTTTGATATGAAATTCAAAACAAGTTCATGACCAAAGGAAATAATACAAAATGACAACATAATCATTACACTCCCCTCTCCCTTAGAAGTAAAAATCAGTATACCCCTCTCTCTCTCCAGCATGAAAGGATGAGATAAAGGCTCAGCAGCAGCCCCCGTGAAACACATGGTCAACACTGTGAAGAGGTGTTACTAAGACGATTTGCTCCGACGCCGAGATGGAAAGAGACAACTCTGCCCTTAGCCTGATCAGGCCCACAGGAAGGAACCATATTGGGGGAAGCCTTTGAGAGTGTGGCAATGAGAGCGGACCTTATTTGGGAGGGGACTCCCTGTTGCCGATCTTGAAAACGCAAAGATGGGACATTCGTTTACTGGGGCTGTTGCAGAGTGGATGCGCCCAGAGGTTGGGCCACCCTGCTTGAGAATCAAAGCACCTTCTAGTCCTAAACTGCTTGAGTGCTGCAATCGCCGGATTTGGGGTCTGGGGCAACCCAGGTCTTCGTCCGAGATTTCCGGAGAGCGCTTTCTCTAGGGAGCACGTCTGGGGACTGGCTTCTCTGCTTCCACTTTTGCTGGCGTGGCCAAAGGAACCTCCGCGTAGGCCCGGTAGCCACCAAGCAGTCAGTATGTCTCCCGATACCAGCCCAACTGCGTTTCTCCACACCCTCGCTAGAGGACATGGTAGTGACCAGGGGTAGGTTGAGAAACGGGAGCCACTGCTGTTGCAAAGAAAATCAGAAGTGATCAGTCCCTGCTGCTGTACCCAGTCTCCTGCCAGAATTTCCCTCTCTCGTGTCTCTCCCAGTTTCTGGCTGAAGACCTTTAATCTACTTGACATCCAAAACACAGCCTTGGCCCATCACCTCTATGAGTCCCTAGAGAAGGGACACTGGCTGCAAAAGCAATTCCTGGAGCGGACGGCTGCAGCACATGAGGAAGTCTCTTCACCGTTTCCAGTGAAAACAGGAGAACCCGAAAGTAATTGCAGTCATGATCCTCTCCATCTCTCCCTTCCACCACAGAGAAAACATTTCTTACAGTCTGTCACTTCTGAGGCTTTAATGGAAATAGCGTTAAAGGTTTGGGAAAAAATAATCTAATATAAATTGGTTAAAAACCCGCCCGCCTTGGCAACCCCTCTTGGACCCCATTTATACTGCGTGTTTCGACCACACTGAACTCTAGCCCTGTGATACTTTTATCTAGATTAGAACAAGGCCAAATACTTAGGCAGAGTGATCAGGAGACCTAGAACCGCGTTCTGTATACCAAGACTAGACTCACATCAACCCAGTCTCCTGGGACACCATCTCCTCAACTCTCTAGTCTCAATAGCACTTCAACACCCCTCTTGGTTCTTCCGGTCTTCCCATAAATATGGCCCCACCCTGTCCCCTAGTACTCAGCAGCGCATGATGGGATGTGTCTGAGAGGACCGATATAGATGTCTGCATGACAGCACAGAGGTGCCTGGGTTTGAAGGTGCGGTTCAAGAGTGGCCCTCTTCCTCCAAATGCTCCATTTACCATTTGCCAACAAAAATGCACTTGTCTTTGGCCAAGAGGCTATTCGGGAAAGGGTCTGAATGGAAGCATCCTGTAGCCCAAAGGGGAAGGCTACATTTATAAAGATCAGAAGCATCCTGCACACTTGTCCAGGGATGACCTTTCACTTGTCCTCAGCATTGAGCACTGTGGGTCCCTGAAGGTGTCCCAGGTCACTGGTATTACTTACAGCTGGGAATTCGCTCAGGTGTATGTGGTGGGCAGGCCGCACAGGGACATGTGGCAGCCAGGGGAGGTTGTGTGTACACCATGCCTCCTGTACAGATGCCCGATTTCAGTGAACATGCTGCACTGCCCTCCCAGGGAACAGAGGACAGGTTAGAGGAAATACAGAAGATCTGGTCAGACATCCTCTCTCAGACAACCAAAGAGATTGGTATCTGGTGGAGAACTGTCAGGGAAGTTTCTCTGAGGGCAGCACGTTGGCATAGTTACCCTGCCATGGCAACTGTGAGAAGGCCTGTGAGGGCATCATTACCCAGTGAGGTCATATAAGGAACCTGTGACTTGAGGGGCAGGCTTCAGGAGGAGAGGCAGTTTTGTGGAGGAGAGCAGGGGGGAGGCAGAGGTACTCTTCATGGCCCCTCACACCTGGGCCTCCCCGCCCATGCCCTAGTCTAGTAGACAACCCATGCGGGGCGTTCCACTGGGCTGGCACAGCCCCAGGGGCCCAGGAGGGCAAGAGAGACCCACATTCTGAGATTGGCTTGAGAGGCAAGATTAACGTAAGAGACAGCTAGGTTGTATGGCACTGACCCAAAGAGGCAGAGATTTGTGTGGACTGGGGAATCAGGGGAGGCTCCTTGGCAGTGGGCCTGAAGGACAAGTGAGATTTAGACCCATGGGGAAGAGAGGGAAGACATTCCAGTTTAGGAAGAATAAAAGCAAAGACACACTCTCCTCGACCTTGTCCTGCCGCAAATATAAATTCATAGACCACTCACATTTTCACAACTGAGGACTGAAGAAAACCAAGAGGTTAAGGGGCCTACCCAGTGTTACACAGGTGGTGGAGAGGTGTTCTGCTCAATGGTTAGGTTCATGTTGGGGCTCCGCATTTACAGCTGATAGGAATGTGAGGACCAGCTCATGCCATTTCAAACATTTCCAAGTGATACTGAGAGAGATGTTGAAGGTGCAAAATGAGGGTGCTGAATGACCTCACAAAGTGGGAATGGTGGGCCCATTTTGATATGAAATTCAAAACAAGTTCATGACCAAAGGAAATAATACAAAATGACAACATAATCATTACACTCCCCTCTCCCTTAGAAGTAAAAATCAGTATACCCCTCTCTCTCTCCAGCATGAAAGGATGAGATAAAGGCTCAGCAGCAGCCCCCGTGAAACACATGGTCAACACTGTGAAGAGGTGTTACTAAGACGATTTGCTCCGACGCAGAGATGGAAAGAGACAACTCTGCCCTTAGCCTGATCAGGCCCACAGGAAGGAACCATATTGGGGGAAGCCTTTGAGAGTGTGGCAATGAGAGGGGACCTTATTTGGGAGGGGACTCCCTGTTGCCGCTCTTGAAAACGCAAAGATGGGACATTCGTTTACTGGGGCTGTTGCAGAGGGGATGCGCCCAGAGGTTGGGCCACCCTGCTTGAGAATCAAAGCACCTTCTAGTCCTAAACTGCTTGAGTGCTGCAATCGCCGGGTTTGGGGTCTGGGGCAACCCAGGTCTTCGTCCGAGATTTCCGGAGAGCGCTTTCTCTTGGGAGCACGTCTGGGGACTGGCTTCTCTGCTTCCACTTTTGCTGGCGTGGCCAAAGGAACCTCCGCGTAGGCCCGGTAGCCACCAAGCAGTCAGCATGTCTCCCGATACCAGCCCAACTGCGTTTCTCCACACCCTCGCTAGAGGACATGGTAGTGACCAGGGGTAGGTTGAGAAACGGGAGCCACTGCTGCTGCAAAGAAAATCAGAAGTGATCAGTCCCTGCTGCTGTACCCAGTCTCCTGCCAGAATTTCCCTCTCTCGTGTCTCTCCCAGTTTCTGGCTGAAGACCTTTAATCTACTTGACATCCAAAACACAGCCTTGGCCCATCACCTCTATGAGTCCCTAGAGAAGGGACACTGGCTGCAAAAGCAATTCCTGGAGCGGACGGCTGCAGCACATGAGGAAGTCTCTTCACCGTTTCCAGTGAAAAGAGGAGAACCCGAAAGTAATTGCAGTCAGGATCCTCTCCATCTCTCCCTTCCACCACAGAGAAAACATTTCTTGCAGTCTGTCACTTCTGAGGCTTTAATGGAAATAGCGTTCAAGGTTTGGGAAAAAATAATCTAATATAAATTGGTTAAAAACCCGCCCGCCTTGGCAACCCCTCTTGGACCCCATTTATACTGCGTGTTTCGACCACACTGAACTCTAGCCCTGTGATACTTTTATCTAGATTAGAACAAGGCCAAATACTTAGGCAGAGTGATCAGGAGACCTAGAACCGCGTTCTGTATACCAAGACTAGACTCACATCAACCCAGTCTCCTGGGACACCATTTCCTCAACTCTCTAGTCTCAATAGCACTTCAACACCCCTCTTGGTTCTTCCGGTCTTCCCATAAATATGGCCCCACCCTGTCCCCTAGTACTCAGCAGCGCATGATGGGATGTGTCTGAGGGGACCGATATAGATGTCTGCATGACAGCACAGAGGTGCCTGGGTTTGAAGGTGCGGTTCAAGAGTGGCCCTCTTCCTCCAAATGCTCCATTTAGCATTTGCCAACAAAAATGCACTTGTCTTTGGCCAAGAGGCTATTCGGGAAAGGGTCTGAATGGAAGCATCCTGTAGCCCAAAGGGGAAGGCTACATTTATAAAGATCAGAAGCATCCTGCACACTTGTCCAGGGATGACCTTTCACTTGTCCTCAGCATTGAGCACTGTGGGTCCCTGAAGGTGTCCCAGGTCACTGGTATTACTTACAGCTGGGAATTCGCTCAGGTGTATGTGGTGGGCAGGCCGCACAGGGACATGTGGCAGCCAGGGGAGGTTGTGTGTACACCATGCCTCCTGTACAGATGCCCCATTTCAGTGAACATGCTGCACAGCCCTCTCAGGGAACAGAGGACAGGTTAGAGGAAATACAGAAGATCTGGTCAGACATCCTCTCTCAGACAACCAAAGAGATTGGTATCTGGTGGAGAACTGTCAGGGAAGTTTCTCTGAGGGCAGCACGTTGGCATAGTTACCCTGCCATGGCAACTGTGAGAAGGCCTGTGAGGGCATCATTACCCAGTGAGGTCATATAAAGAACCTGTGACTTGAGGGGCAGGCTTCAGGAGGAGGGGCAGTTTTGTGGAGGAGAGCAGGGGGGAGGCAGAGGTACTCTTCATGGCCCCTCACACCTGGGCCTCCCCGCCCATGCCCTAGTCTAGTAGACAACCCATGCGGGGCGTTCCACTGGGCTGGCACAGCCCCAGGGGCCCAGGAGGGCAAGAGAGACCCACATTCTGAGATTGGCTTGAGAGGCAAGATTAACGTAAGAGACAGCTAGGTTGTATGGCACTGACCCAAAGAGGCAGAGATTTGTGTGGACTGGGGAATCAGGGAAGGCTCCTTGGCAGTGGGCCTGAAGGACAAGTGAGATTTAGACCCATGGGGAAGAGAGGGAAGACATTCCAGTTTAGGAAGAATAAAAGCAAAGACACACTCTCCTCGACCTTGTCCTGCCGCAAATATAAATTCATAGACCACTCACATTTTCACAACTGAGGACTGAAGAAAACCAAGAGGTTAAGGGGCCTACCCAGTGTTACACAGGTGGTGGAGAGGTGTTCTGCTCAATGGTTAGGTTCATGTTGGGGCTCCGCATTTACAGCTGATAGGAATGTGAGGACCAGCTCATGCCATTTCAAACATTTCCAAGTGATACTGAGAGAGATGTTGAAGGTGCAAAATGAGGGTGCTGAATGACCTCACAAAGTGGGAATGGTGGGCCCATTTTGATATGAAATTCAAAACAAGTTCATGACCAAAGGAAATAATACAAAATGACAACATAATCATTACACTCCCCTCTCCCTTAGAAGTAAAAATCAGTATACCCCTCTCTCTCTCCAGCATGAAAGGATGAGATAAAGGCTCAGCAGCAGCCCCCGTGAAACACATGGTCAACACTGTGAAGAGGTGTTACTAAGACGATTTGCTCCGACGCAGAGATGGAAAGAGACAACTCTGCCCTTAGCCTGATCAGGCCCACAGGAAGGAACCATATTGGGGGAAGCCTTTGAGAGTGTGGCAATGAGAGGGGACCTTATTTGGGAGGGGACTCCCTGTTGCCGATCTTGAAAACGCAAAGATGGGACATTCGTTTACTGGGGCTGTTGCAGAGGGGATGCGCCCAGAGGTTGGGCCACCCTGCTTGAGAATCAAAGCACCTTCTAGTCCTAAACTGCTTGAGTGCTGCAATCGCCGGATTTGGGGTCTGGGGCAACCCAGGTCTTCGTCCGAGATTTCCGGAGAGCGCTTTCTCTTGGGAGCACGTCTGGGGACTGGCTTCTCTGCTTCCACTTTTGCTGGCGTGGCCAAAGGAACCTCCGCGTAGGCCCGGTAGCCACCAAGCAGTCAGCATGTCTCCCGATACCAGCCCAACTGCGTTTCTCCACACCCTCGCTAGAGGACATGGTAGTGACCAGGGGTAGGTTGAGAAACGGGAGCCACTGCTGCTGCAAAGAAAATCAGAAGTGATCAGTCCCTGCTGCTGTACCCAGTCTCCTGCCAGAATTTCCCTCTCTCGTGTCTCTCCCAGTTTCTGGCTGAAGACCTTTAATCTACTTGACATCCAAAACCCAGCCTTGGCCCATCACCTCTACGAGTCCCTAGAGAAGGGACACTGGCTGCAAAAGCAATTCCTGGAGCGGACGGCTGCAGCACATGAGGAAGTCTCTTCACCGTTTCCAGTGAAAACAGGAGAACCCGAAAGTAATTGCAGTCAGGATCCTCTCCATCTCTCCCTTCCACAACAAAGAAAACATTTCTTGCAGTCTGTCACTTCTGAGGCTTTAATGGAAATAGCGTTCAAGGTTTGGGAAAAAATAATCTAATATAAATTGGTTAAAAACCCGCCCGCCTTGGCAACCCCTCTTGGACCCCATTTATACTGCGTGTTTCGACCACACTGAACTCTAGCCCTGTGATACTTTTATCTAGATTAGAACAAGGCCAAATACTTAGGCAGAGTGATCAGGAGACCTAGAACCACGTTCTGTATACCAAGACTAGACTCACATCAACCCAGTCTCCTGGGACACCATCTCCTCAACTCTCTAGTCTCAATAGCACTTCAACACCCCTCTTGGTTCTTCCGGTCTTCCCATAAATATGGCCCCACCCTGTCCCCTAGTACTCAGCAGCGCAGGATGGGATGTGTCTGAGGGGACCGATATAGATGTCTGCATGACAGCACAGAGGTGCCTGGGTTTGAAGGTGCGGTTCAAGAGTGGCCCTCTTCCTCCAAATGCTCCATTTACCATTTGCCAACAAAAATGCACTTGTCTTTGTCTAAGAGGCCAATCGGGAAAGGGTCCGAATGGAAGCATCCTGTAGCCCAAAGGGGAAGGCTACATTTATAAAGATCAGAAGCATCCTGCACACTTGTCCAGGGATGACCTTTCACTTGTCCTCAGCATTGAGCACTGTGGGTCCCTGAAGGTGTCCCAGGTCACTGGTATTACTTACAGCTGGGAATTCGCTCAGGTGTATGTGGTGGGCAGGCCGCACAGGGACATGTGGCAGCCAGGGGAGGTTGTGTGTACACCATGCCTCCTGTACAGATGCCCCATTTCAGTGAACATGCTGCATTGCCCTCTCAGGGAACAGAGGACAGGTTAGAGGAAATACAGAAGATCTGGTCAGACATCCTCTCTCAGACAACCAAAGAGATTGGTATCTGGTGGAGAACTGTCAGGGAAGTTTCTCTGAGGGCAGCACGTTGGCATAGTTACCCTGCCATGGCAACTGTGAGAAGGCCTGTGAGGGCATCATTACCCAGTGAGGTCATATAAGGAACCTGTGACTTGAGGGGCAGGCTTCAGGAGGAGGGGCAGTTTTGTGGAGGAGAGCAGGGGGGAGGCAGAGGTACTCTTCATGGCCCCTCACACCTGGGCCTCCCCGCCCATGCCCTAGTCTAGTAGACAACCCATGCGGGGCGTTCCACTGGGCTGGCACAGCCCCAGGGGCCCAGGAGGGCAAGAGAGACCCACATTCTGAGATTGGCTTGAGAGGCAAGATTAACGTAAGAGACAGCTAGGTTGTATGGCACTGACCCAAAGAGGCAGAGATTTGTGTGGACTGGGGAATCAGGGAAGGCTCCTTGGCAGTGGGCCTGAAGGACAAGTGAGATTTAGACCCATGGGGAAGAGAGGGAAGACATTCCAGTTTAGGAAGAATAAAAGCAAAGACACACTCTCCTCGACCTTGTCCTGCCCCAAATATAAATTCATAGACCACTCCCATTTTCACAACTGAGGACTGAAGAAAACCAAGAGGTTAAGGGGCCTACCCAGTGTTACACAGGTGGTGGAGAGGTGTTCTGCTCAATGGTTAGGTTCATGTTGGGGCTCCGCATTTACAGCTGATAGGAATGTGAGGACAAGCTCATGCCATTTCAAACATTTCCAAGTGATACTGAGAGAGATGTTGAAGGTGCAAAATGAGGGTGCTGACTGACCTCACAAAGTGGGAATGGTGGGCCCATTTTGATATGAAATTCAAAACCAGTTCATGACCAAAGGAAATAATACAAAATGACAACATAATCATTACACTCCCCTCTCCCTTAGAAGTAAAAATCAGTATACCCCTCTCTCTCTCCAGCATGAAAGGATGAGATAAAGGCTCAGCAGCAGCCCCCTTGAAACACATGGTCAACACTGTGAAGAGGTGTTACTAAGACGATTTGGTCCGACGCCGAGATGGAAAGAGACAACTCTGCCCTTAGCCTGATCAGGCCCACAGGAAGGAACCATATTGGGGGAAGCCTTTGAGAGTGTGGCAATGAGAGCGGACCTTATTTGGGAGGGGACTCCCTGTTGCCGATCTTGAAAACGCAAAGATGGGACATTCGTTTACTGGGGCTGTTGCAGAGTGGATGCGCCCAGAGGTTGGGCCACCCTGCTTGAGAATCAAAGCACCTTCTAGTCCTAAACTGCTTGAGTGCTGCAATCGCCGGATTTGGGGTCTGGGGCAACCCAGGTCTTCGTCCGAGATTTCCGGAGAGCGCTTTCTCTTGGGAGCACGTCTGGGGACTGGCTTCTCTGCTTCCACTTTTGCTGGCGTGGCCAAAGGAACCTCCGCGTAGGCCCGGTAGCCACCAAGCAGTCAGTATGTCTCCCGATACCAGCCCAACTGCGTTTCTCCACACCCTCGCTAGAGGACATGGTAGTGACCAGGGGTAGGTTGAGAAACGGGAGCCACTGCTGCTGCAAAGAAAATCAGAAGTGATCAGTCCCTGCTGCTGTACCCAGTCTCCTGCCAGAATTTCCCTCTCTCGTGTCTCTCCCAGTTTCTGGCTGAAGACCTTTAATCTACTTGACATCCAAAACACAGCCTTGGCCCATCACCTCTATGAGTCCCTAGAGAAGGGACACTGGCTGCAAAAGCAATTCCTGGAGCGGACGGCTGCAGCACATGAGGAAGTCTCTTCACCGTTTCCAGTGAAAAGAGGAGAACCCGAAAGTAATTGCAGTCAGGATCCTCTCCATCTCTCCCTTCCACCACAGAGAAAACATTTCTTGCAGTCTGTCACTTCTGAGGCTTTAATGGAAATAGCGTTCAAGGTTTGGGAAAAAATAATCTAATATAAATTGGTTAAAAACCCGCCCGCCTTGGCAACCCCTCTTGGACCCCATTTATACTGCGTGTTTCGACCACACTGAACTCTAGCCCTGTGATACTTTTATCTAGATTAGAACAAGGCCAAATACTTAGGCAGAGTGGTCAGGAGACCTAGAACCACGTTCTGTATACCAAGACTAGACTCACATCAACCCAGTCTCCTGGGACACCATCTCCTCAACTCTCCAGTCTCAATAGCACTTCAACACCCCTCTTGGTTCTTCCGGTCTTCCCATAAATATGGCCCCACCCTGTCCCCTAGTACTCAGCAGCGCATGATGGGATGTGTCTGAGGGGACCGATATAGATGTCTGCATGACAGCACAGAGGTGCCTGGGTTTGAAGGTGCGGTTCAAGAGTGGCCCTCTTCCTCCAAATGCTCCATTTAGCATTTGCCAACAAAAATGCACTTGTCTTTGGCCAAGAGGCTATTCGGGAAAGGGTCTGAATGGAAGCATCCTGTAGCCCAAAGGGGAAGGCTACATTTATAAAGATCAGAAGCATCCTGCACACTTGTCCAGGGATGACCTTTCACTTGTCCTCAGCATTGAGCACTGTGGGTCCCTGAAGGTGTCCCAGGTCACTGGTATTACTTACAGCTGGGAATTCGCTCAGGTGTATGTGGTGGGCAGGCCGCACAGGGACATGTGGCAGCCAGGGGAGGTTGTGTGTACACCATGCCTCCTGTACAGATGCCCCATTTCAGTGAACATGCTGCATTGCCCTCTCAGGGAACAGAGGACAGGTTAGAGGAAATACAGAAGATCTGGTCAGACATCCTCTCTCAGACAACCAAAGAGATTGGTATCTGGTGGAGAACTGTCAGGGAAGTTTCTCTGAGGGCAGCACGTTGGCATAGTTACCCTGCCATGGCAACTGTGAGAAGGCCTGTGAGGGCATCATTACCCAGTGAGGTCATATAAGGAACCTGTGACTTGAGGGGCAGGCTTCAGGAGGAGGGGCAGTTTTGTGGAGGAGAGCAGGGGGGAGGCAGAGGTACTCTTCATGGCCTCTCACACCTGGGCCTCCCCGCCCATGCCCTAGTCTAGTAGACAACCCATGCGGGGCGTTCCACTGGGCTGGCACAGCCCCAGGGGCCCAGGAGGGCAAGAGAGACCCACATTCTGAGATTGGCTTGAGAGGCAAGATTAACGTAAGAGACAGCTAGGTTGTATGGCACTGACCCAAAGAGGCAGAGATTTGTGTGGACTGGGGAATCAGGGAAGGCTCCTTGGCAGTGGGCCTGAAGGACAAGTGAGATTTAGACCCATGGGGAAGAGAGGGAAGACATTCCAGTTTAGGAAGAATAAAAGCAAAGACACACTCTCCTCGACCTTGTCCTGCCCCAAATATAAATTCATAGACCACTCCCATTTTCACAACTGAGGACTGAAGAAAACCAAGAGGTTAAGGGGCCTACCCAGTGTTACACAGGTGGTGGAGAGGTGTTCTGCTCAATGGTTAGGTTCATGTTGGGGCTCCGCATTTACAGCTGATAGGAATGTGAGGACAAGCTCATGCCATTTCAAACATTTCCAAGTGATACTGAGAGAGATGTTGAAGGTGCAAAATGAGGGTGCTGACTGACCTCACAAAGTGGGAATGGTGGGCCCATTTTGATATGAAATTCAAAACCAGTTCATGACCAAAGGAAATAATACAAAATGACAACATAATCATTACACTCCCCTCTCCCTTAGAAGTAAAAATCAGTATACCCCTCTCTCTCTCCAGCATGAAAGGATGAGATAAAGGCTCAGCAGCAGCCCCCTTGAAACACATGGTCAACACTGTGAAGAGGTGTTACTAAGACGATTTGGTCCGACGCCGAGATGGAAAGAGACAACTCTGCCCTTAGCCTGATCAGGCCCACAGGAAGGAACCATATTGGGGGAAGCCTTTGAGAGTGTGGCAATGAGAGCGGACCTTATTTGGGAGGGGACTCCCTGTTGCCGATCTTGAAAACGCAAAGATGGGACATTCGTTTACTGGGGCTGTTGCAGAGTGGATGCGCCCAGAGGTTGGGCCACCCTGCTTGAGAATCAAAGCACCTTCTAGTCCTAAACTGCTTGAGTGCTGCAATCGCCGGATTTGGGGTCTGGGGCAACCCAGGTCTTCGTCCGAGATTTCCGGAGAGTGCTTTCTCTTGGGAGCACGTCTGGGGACTGGCTTCTCTGCTTCCACTTTTGCTGGCGTGGCCAAAGGAACCTCCGCGTAGGCCCGGTAGCCACCAAGCAGTCAGTATGTCTCCCGATACCAGCCCAACTGCGTTTCTCCACACCCTCGCTAGAGGACATGGTAGTGACCAGGGGTAGGTTGAGAAACGGGAGCCACTGCTGCTGCAAAGAAAATCAGAAGTGATCAGTCCCTGCTGCTGTACCCAGTCTCCTGCCAGAATTTCCCTCTCTCGTGTCTCTCCCAGTTTCTGGCTGAAGACCTTTAATCTACTTGACATCCAAAACACAGCCTTGGCCCATCACCTCTATGAGTCCCTAGAGAAGGGACACTGGCTGCAAAAGCAATTCCTGGAGCGGACGGCTGCAGCACATGAGGAAGTCTCTTCACCGTTTCCAGTGAAAAGAGGAGAACCCGAAAGTAATTGCAGTCAGGATCCTCTCCATCTCTCCCTTCCACCACAGAGAAAACATTTCTTGCAGTCTGTCACTTCTGAGGCTTTAATGGAAATAGCGTTCAAGGTTTGGGAAAAAATAATCTAATATAAATTGGTTAAAAACCCGCCCGCCTTGGCAACCCCTCTTGGACCCCATTTATACTGCGTGTTTCGACCACACTGAACTCTAGCCCTGTGATACTTTTATCTAGATTAGAACAAGGCCAAATACTTAGGCAGAGTGATCAGGAGACCTAGAACCGCGTTCTGTATACCAAGACTAGACTCACATCAACCCAGTCTCCTGGGACACCATCTCCTCAACTCTCTAGTCTCAATAGCACTTCAACACCCCTCTTGGTTCTTCCGGTCTTCCCATAAATATGGCCCCACCCTGTCCCCTAGTACTCAGCAGCGCATGATGGGATGTGTCTGAGGGGGCCGATATAGATGTCTGCATGACAGCACAGAGGTGCCTGGGTTTGAAGGTGCGGTTCAAGAGTGGCCCTCTTCCTCCAAATGCTCCATTTAGCATTTGCCAACAAAAATGCACTTGTCTTTGGCCAAGAGGCTATTCGGGAAAGGGTCTGAATGGAAGCATCCTGTAGCCCAAAGGGGAAGGCTACATTTATAAAGATCAGAAGCATCCTGCACACTTGTCCAGGGATGACCTTTCACTTGTCCTCAGCATTGAGCACTGTGGGTCCCTGAAGGTGTCCCAGGTCACTGGTATTACTTACAGCTGGGAATTCGCTCAGGTGTATGTGGTGGGCAGGCCGCACAGGGACATGTGGCAGCCAGGGGAGGTTGTGTGTACACCATGCCTCCTGTACAGATGCCCCATTTCAGTGAACATGCTGCACTGCCCTCTCAGGGAACAGAGGACAGGTTAGAGGAAATACAGAAGATCTGGTCAGACATCCTCTCTCAGACAACCAAAGAGATTGGTATCTGGTGGAGAACTGTCAGGGAAGTTTCTCTGAGGGCAGCACGTTGGCATAGTTACCCTGCCATGGCAACTGTGAGAAGGCCTGTGAGGGCATCATTACCCAGTGAGGTCATATAAGGAACCTGTGACTTGAGGGGCAGGCTTCAGGAGGAGGGGCAGTTTTGTGGAGGAGAGCAGGGGGGAGGCAGAGGTACTCTTCATGGCCCCTCACACCTGGGCCTCCCCGCCCATGCCCTAGTCTAGTAGACAACCCATGCGGGGCGTTCCACTGGGCTGGCACAGCCCCAGGGGCCCAGGAGGGCAAGAGAGACCCACATTCTGAGATTGGCTTGAGAGGCAAGATTAACGTAAGAGACAGCTAGGTTGTATGGCACTGACCCAAAGAGGCAGAGATTTGTGTGGACTGGGGAATCAGGGAAGGCTCCTTGGCAGTGGGCCTGAAGGACAAGTGAGATTTAGACCCATGGGGAAGAGAGGGAAGACATTCCAGTTTAGGAAGAATAAAAGCAAAGACACACTCTCCTCGACCTTGTCCTGCCCCAAATATAAATTCATAGACCACTCCCATTTTCACAACTGAGGACTGAAGAAAACCAAGAGGTTAAGGGGCCTACCCAGTGTTACACAGGTGGTGGAGAGGTGTTCTGCTCAATGGTTAGGTTCATGTTGCGGCTCCGCATTTACAGCTGATAGGAATGTGAGGACCAGCTCATGCCATTTCAAACATTTCCAAGTGATACTGAGAGAGATGTTGAAGGTGCAAAATGAGGGTGCTGAATGACCTCACAAAGTGGGAATGGTGGGCCCATTTTGATATGAAATTCAAAACAAGTTCATGACCAAAGGAAATAATACAAAATGACAACATAATCATTACACTCCCCTCTCCCTTAGAAGTAAAAATCAGTATACCCCTCTCTCTCTCCAGCATGAAAGGATGAGATAAAGGCTCAGCAGCAGCCCCCTTGAAACACATGGTCAACACTGTGAAGAGGTGTTACTAAGACGATTTGGTCCGACGCCGAGATGGAAAGAGACAACTCTGCCCTTAGCCTGATCAGGCCCACAGGAAGGAACCATATTGGGGGAAGCCTTTGAGAGTGTGGCAATGAGAGCGGACCTTATTTGGGAGGGGACTCCCTGTTGCCGATCTTGAAAACGCAAAGATGGGACATTCGTTTACTGGGGCTGTTGCAGAGTGGATGCGCCCAGAGGTTGGGCCACCCTGCTTGAGAATCAAAGCACCTTCTAGTCCTAAACTGCTTGAGTGCTGCAATCGCCGGATTTGGGGTCTGGGGCAACCCAGGTCTTCGTCCGAGATTTCCGGAGAGCGCTTTCTCTAGGGAGCACGTCTGGGGACTGGCTTCTCTGCTTCCACTTTTGCTGGCGTGGCCAAAGGAACCTCCGCGTAGGCCCGGTAGCCACCAAGCAGTCAGTATGTCTCCCGATACCAGCCCAACTGCGTTTCTCCACACCCTCGCTAGAGGACATGGTAGTGACCAGGGGTAGGTTGAGAAACGGGAGCCACTGCTGTTGCAAAGAAAATCAGAAGTGATCAGTCCCTGCTGCTGTACCCAGTCTCCTGCCAGAATTTCCCTCTCTCGTGTCTCTCCCAGTTTCTGGCTGAAGACCTTTAATCTACTTGACATCCAAAACACAGCCTTGGCCCATCACCTCTATGAGTCCCTAGAGAAGGGACACTGGCTGCAAAAGCAATTCCTGGAGCGGACGGCTGCAGCACATGAGGAAGTCTCTTCACCGTTTCCAGTGAAAACAGGAGAACCCGAAAGTAATTGCAGTCATGATCCTCTCCATCTCTCCCTTCCACCACAGAGAAAACATTTCTTACAGTCTGTCACTTCTGAGGCTTTAATGGAAATAGCGTTAAAGGTTTGGGAAAAAATAATCTAATATAAATTGGTTAAAAACCCGCCCGCCTTGGCAACCCCTCTTGGACCCCATTTATACTGCGTGTTTCGACCACACTGAACTCTAGCCCTGTGATACTTTTATCTAGATTAGAACAAGGCCAAATACTTAGGCAGAGTGATCAGGAGACCTAGAACCGCGTTCTGTATACCAAGACTAGACTCACATCAACCCAGTCTCCTGGGACACCATCTCCTCAACTCTCTAGTCTCAATAGCACTTCAACACCCCTCTTGGTTCTTCCGGTCTTCCCATAAATATGGCCCCACCCTGTCCCCTAGTACTCAGCAGCGCATGATGGGATGTGTCTGAGAGGACCGATATAGATGTCTGCATGACAGCACAGAGGTGCCTGGGTTTGAAGGTGCGGTTCAAGAGTGGCCCTCTTCCTCCAAATGCTCCATTTACCATTTGCCAACAAAAATGCACTTGTCTTTGGCCAAGAGGCTATTCGGGAAAGGGTCTGAATGGAAGCATCCTGTAGCCCAAAGGGGAAGGCTACATTTATAAAGATCAGAAGCATCCTGCACACTTGTCCAGGGATGACCTTTCACTTGTCCTCAGCATTGAGCACTGTGGGTCCCTGAAGGTGTCCCAGGTCACTGGTATTACTTACAGCTGGGAATTCGCTCAGGTGTATGTGGTGGGCAGGCCGCACAGGGACATGTGGCAGCCAGGGGAGGTTGTGTGTACACCATGCCTCCTGTACAGATGCCCGATTTCAGTGAACATGCTGCACTGCCCTCCCAGGGAACAGAGGACAGGTTAGAGGAAATACAGAAGATCTGGTCAGACATCCTCTCTCAGACAACCAAAGAGATTGGTATCTGGTGGAGAACTGTCAGGGAAGTTTCTCTGAGGGCAGCACGTTGGCATAGTTACCCTGCCATGGCAACTGTGAGAAGGCCTGTGAGGGCATCATTACCCAGTGAGGTCATATAAGGAACCTGTGACTTGAGGGGCAGGCTTCAGGAGGAGAGGCAGTTTTGTGGAGGAGAGCAGGGGGGAGGCAGAGGTACTCTTCATGGCCCCTCACACCTGGGCCTCCCCGCCCATGCCCTAGTCTAGTAGACAACCCATGCGGGGCGTTCCACTGGGCTGGCACAGCCCCAGGGGCCCAGGAGGGCAAGAGAGACCCACATTCTGAGATTGGCTTGAGAGGCAAGATTAACGTAAGAGACAGCTAGGTTGTATGGCACTGACCCAAAGAGGCAGAGATTTGTGTGGACTGGGGAATCAGGGGAGGCTCCTTGGCAGTGGGCCTGAAGGACAAGTGAGATTTAGACCCATGGGGAAGAGAGGGAAGACATTCCAGTTTAGGAAGAATAAAAGCAAAGACACACTCTCCTCGACCTTGTCCTGCCGCAAATATAAATTCATAGACCACTCACATTTTCACAACTGAGGACTGAAGAAAACCAAGAGGTTAAGGGGCCTACCCAGTGTTACACAGGTGGTGGAGAGGTGTTCTGCTCAATGGTTAGGTTCATGTTGGGGCTCCGCATTTACAGCTGATAGGAATGTGAGGACCAGCTCATGCCATTTCAAACATTTCCAAGTGATACTGAGAGAGATGTTGAAGGTGCAAAATGAGGGTGCTGAATGACCTCACAAAGTGGGAATGGTGGGCCCATTTTGATATGAAATTCAAAACAAGTTCATGACCAAAGGAAATAATACAAAATGACAACATAATCATTACACTCCCCTCTCCCTTAGAAGTAAAAATCAGTATACCCCTCTCTCTCTCCAGCATGAAAGGATGAGATAAAGGCTCAGCAGCAGCCCCCGTGAAACACATGGTCAACACTGTGAAGAGGTGTTACTAAGACGATTTGCTCCGACGCAGAGATGGAAAGAGACAACTCTGCCCTTAGCCTGATCAGGCCCACAGGAAGGAACCATATTGGGGGAAGCCTTTGAGAGTGTGGCAATGAGAGGGGACCTTATTTGGGAGGGGACTCCCTGTTGCCGCTCTTGAAAACGCAAAGATGGGACATTCGTTTACTGGGGCTGTTGCAGAGGGGATGCGCCCAGAGGTTGGGCCACCCTGCTTGAGAATCAAAGCACCTTCTAGTCCTAAACTGCTTGAGTGCTGCAATCGCCGGGTTTGGGGTCTGGGGCAACCCAGGTCTTCGTCCGAGATTTCCGGAGAGCGCTTTCTCTTGGGAGCACGTCTGGGGACTGGCTTCTCTGCTTCCACTTTTGCTGGCGTGGCCAAAGGAACCTCCGCGTAGGCCCGGTAGCCACCAAGCAGTCAGCATGTCTCCCGATACCAGCCCAACTGCGTTTCTCCACACCCTCGCTAGAGGACATGGTAGTGACCAGGGGTAGGTTGAGAAACGGGAGCCACTGCTGCTGCAAAGAAAATCAGAAGTGATCAGTCCCTGCTGCTGTACCCAGTCTCCTGCCAGAATTTCCCTCTCTCGTGTCTCTCCCAGTTTCTGGCTGAAGACCTTTAATCTACTTGACATCCAAAACACAGCCTTGGCCCATCACCTCTATGAGTCCCTAGAGAAGGGACACTGGCTGCAAAAGCAATTCCTGGAGCGGACGGCTGCAGCACATGAGGAAGTCTCTTCACCGTTTCCAGTGAAAAGAGGAGAACCCGAAAGTAATTGCAGTCAGGATCCTCTCCATCTCTCCCTTCCACCACAGAGAAAACATTTCTTGCAGTCTGTCACTTCTGAGGCTTTAATGGAAATAGCGTTCAAGGTTTGGGAAAAAATAATCTAATATAAATTGGTTAAAAACCCGCCCGCCTTGGCAACCCCTCTTGGACCCCATTTATACTGCGTGTTTCGACCACACTGAACTCTAGCCCTGTGATACTTTTATCTAGATTAGAACAAGGCCAAATACTTAGGCAGAGTGATCAGGAGACCTAGAACCGCGTTCTGTATACCAAGACTAGACTCACATCAACCCAGTCTCCTGGGACACCATTTCCTCAACTCTCTAGTCTCAATAGCACTTCAACACCCCTCTTGGTTCTTCCGGTCTTCCCATAAATATGGCCCCACCCTGTCCCCTAGTACTCAGCAGCGCATGATGGGATGTGTCTGAGGGGACCGATATAGATGTCTGCATGACAGCACAGAGGTGCCTGGGTTTGAAGGTGCGGTTCAAGAGTGGCCCTCTTCCTCCAAATGCTCCATTTAGCATTTGCCAACAAAAATGCACTTGTCTTTGGCCAAGAGGCTATTCGGGAAAGGGTCTGAATGGAAGCATCCTGTAGCCCAAAGGGGAAGGCTACATTTATAAAGATCAGAAGCATCCTGCACACTTGTCCAGGGATGACCTTTCACTTGTCCTCAGCATTGAGCACTGTGGGTCCCTGAAGGTGTCCCAGGTCACTGGTATTACTTACAGCTGGGAATTCGCTCAGGTGTATGTGGTGGGCAGGCCGCACAGGGACATGTGGCAGCCAGGGGAGGTTGTGTGTACACCATGCCTCCTGTACAGATGCCCCATTTCAGTGAACATGCTGCACAGCCCTCTCAGGGAACAGAGGACAGGTTAGAGGAAATACAGAAGATCTGGTCAGACATCCTCTCTCAGACAACCAAAGAGATTGGTATCTGGTGGAGAACTGTCAGGGAAGTTTCTCTGAGGGCAGCACGTTGGCATAGTTACCCTGCCATGGCAACTGTGAGAAGGCCTGTGAGGGCATCATTACCCAGTGAGGTCATATAAGGAACCTGTGACTTGAGGGGCAGGCTTCAGGAGGAGGGGCAGTTTTGTGGAGGAGAGCAGGGGGGAGGCAGAGGTACTCTTCATGGCCCCTCACACCTGGGCCTCCCCGCCCATGCCCTAGTCTAGTAGACAACCCATGCGGGGCGTTCCACTGGGCTGGCACAGCCCCAGGGGCCCAGGAGGGCAAGAGAGACCCACATTCTGAGATTGGCTTGAGAGGCAAGATTAACGTAAGAGACAGCTAGGTTGTATGGCACTGACCCAAAGAGGCAGAGATTTGTGTGGACTGGGGAATCAGGGAAGGCTCCTTGGCAGTGGGCCTGAAGGACAAGTGAGATTTAGACCCATGGGGAAGAGAGGGAAGACATTCCAGTTTAGGAAGAATAAAAGCAAAGACACACTCTCCTCGACCTTGTCCTGCCGCAAATATAAATTCATAGACCACTCACATTTTCACAACTGAGGACTGAAGAAAACCAAGAGGTTAAGGGGCCTACCCAGTGTTACACAGGTGGTGGAGAGGTGTTCTGCTCAATGGTTAGGTTCATGTTGGGGCTCCGCATTTACAGCTGATAGGAATGTGAGGACCAGCTCATGCCATTTCAAACATTTCCAAGTGATACTGAGAGAGATGTTGAAGGTGCAAAATGAGGGTGCTGAATGACCTCACAAAGTGGGAATGGTGGGCCCATTTTGATATGAAATTCAAAACAAGTTCATGACCAAAGGAAATAATACAAAATGACAACATAATCATTACACTCCCCTCTCCCTTAGAAGTAAAAATCAGTATACCCCTCTCTCTCTCCAGCATGAAAGGATGAGATAAAGGCTCAGCAGCAGCCCCCGTGAAACACATGGTCAACACTGTGAAGAGGTGTTACTAAGACGATTTGCTCCGACGCAGAGATGGAAAGAGACAACTCTGCCCTTAGCCTGATCAGGCCCACAGGAAGGAACCATATTGGGGGAAGCCTTTGAGAGTGTGGCAATGAGAGGGGACCTTATTTGGGAGGGGACTCCCTGTTGCCGATCTTGAAAACGCAAAGATGGGACATTCGTTTACTGGGGCTGTTGCAGAGGGGATGCGCCCAGAGGTTGGGCCACCCTGCTTGAGAATCAAAGCACCTTCTAGTCCTAAACTGCTTGAGTGCTGCAATCGCCGGATTTGGGGTCTGGGGCAACCCAGGTCTTCGTCCGAGATTTCCGGAGAGCGCTTTCTCTTGGGAGCACGTCTGGGGACTGGCTTCTCTGCTTCCACTTTTGCTGGCGTGGCCAAAGGAACCTCCGCGTAGGCCCGGTAGCCACCAAGCAGTCAGCATGTCTCCCGATACCAGCCCAACTGCGTTTCTCCACACCCTCGCTAGAGGACATGGTAGTGACCAGGGGTAGGTTGAGAAACGGGAGCCACTGCTGCTGCAAAGAAAATCAGAAGTGATCAGTCCCTGCTGCTGTACCCAGTCTCCTGCCAGAATTTCCCTCTCTCGTGTCTCTCCCAGTTTCTGGCTGAAGACCTTTAATCTACTTGACATCCAAAACCCAGCCTTGGCCCATCACCTCTACGAGTCCCTAGAGAAGGGACACTGGCTGCAAAAGCAATTCCTGGAGCGGACGGCTGCAGCACATGAGGAAGTCTCTTCACCGTTTCCAGTGAAAACAGGAGAACCCGAAAGTAATTGCAGTCAGGATCCTCTCCATCTCTCCCTTCCACAACAAAGAAAACATTTCTTGCAGTCTGTCACTTCTGAGGCTTTAATGGAAATAGCGTTCAAGGTTTGGGAAAAAATAATCTAATATAAATTGGTTAAAAACCCGCCCGCCTTGGCAACCCCTCTTGGACCCCATTTATACTGCGTGTTTCGACCACACTGAACTCTAGCCCTGTGATACTTTTATCTAGATTAGAACAAGGCCAAATACTTAGGCAGAGTGATCAGGAGACCTAGAACCACGTTCTGTATACCAAGACTAGACTCACATCAACCCAGTCTCCTGGGACACCATCTCCTCAACTCTCTAGTCTCAATAGCACTTCAACACCCCTCTTGGTTCTTCCGGTCTTCCCATAAATATGGCCCCACCCTGTCCCCTAGTACTCAGCAGCGCAGGATGGGATGTGTCTGAGGGGACCGATATAGATGTCTGCATGACAGCACAGAGGTGCCTGGGTTTGAAGGTGCGGTTCAAGAGTGGCCCTCTTCCTCCAAATGCTCCATTTACCATTTGCCAACAAAAATGCACTTGTCTTTGTCTAAGAGGCCAATCGGGAAAGGGTCCGAATGGAAGCATCCTGTAGCCCAAAGGGGAAGGCTACATTTATAAAGATCAGAAGCATCCTGCACACTTGTCCAGGGATGACCTTTCACTTGTCCTCAGCATTGAGCACTGTGGGTCCCTGAAGGTGTCCCAGGTCACTGGTATTATTTACAGCTGGGAATTCGCTCAGGTGTATGTGGTGGGCAGGCCGCACAGGGACATGTGGCAGCCAGGGGAGGTTGTGTGTACACCATGCCTCCTGTACAGATGCCCCATTTCAGTGAACATGCTGCACAGCCCTCTCAGGGAACAGAGGACAGGTTAGAGGAAATACAGAAGATCTGGTCAGACATCCTCTCTCAGACAACCAAAGAGATTGGTATCTGGTGGAGAACTGTCAGGGAAGTTTCTCTGAGGGCAGCACGTTGGCATAGTTACCCTGCCATGGCAACTGTGAGAAGGCCTGTGAGGGCATCATTACCCAGTGAGGTCATATAAGGAACCTGTGACTTGAGGGGCAGGCTTCAGGAGGAGGGGCAGTTTTGTGGAGGAGAGCAGGGGGGAGGCAGAGGTACTCTTCATGGCCCCTCACACCTGGGCCTCCCCGCCCATGCCCTAGTCTAGTAGACAACCCATGCGGGGCGTTCCACTGGGCTGGCACAGCCCCAGGGGCCCAGGAGGGCAAGAGAGACCCACATTCTGAGATTGGCTTGAGAGGCAAGATTAACGTAAGAGACAGCTAGGTTGTATGGCACTGACCCAAAGAGGCAGAGATTTGTGTGGACTGGGGAATCAGGGAAGGCTCCTTGGCAGTGGGCCTGAAGGACAAGTGAGATTTAGACCCATGGGGAAGAGAGGGAAGACATTCCAGTTTAGGAAGAATAAAAGCAAAGACACACTCTCCTCGACCTTGTCCTGCCCCAAATATAAATTCATAGACCACTCCCATTTTCACAACTGAGGACTGAAGAAAACCAAGAGGTTAAGGGGCCTACCCAGTGTTACACAGGTGGTGGAGAGGTGTTCTGCTCAATGGTTAGGTTCATGTTGCGGCTCCGCATTTACAGCTGATAGGAATGTGAGGACCAGCTCATGCCATTTCAAACATTTCCAAGTGATACTGAGAGAGATGTTGAAGGTGCAAAATGAGGGTGCTGAATGACCTCACAAAGTGGGAATGGTGGGCCCATTTTGATATGAAATTCAAAACAAGTTCATGACCAAAGGAAATAATACAAAATGACAACATAATCATTACACTCCCCTCTCCCTTAGAAGTAAAAATCAGTATACCCCTCTCTCTCTCCAGCATGAAAGGATGAGATAAAGGCTCAGCAGCAGCCCCCTTGAAACACATGGTCAACACTGTGAAGAGGTGTTACTAAGACGATTTGGTCCGACGCCGAGATGGAAAGAGACAACTCTGCCCTTAGCCTGATCAGGCCCACAGGAAGGAACCATATTGGGGGAAGCCTTTGAGAGTGTGGCAATGAGAGCGGACCTTATTTGGGAGGGGACTCCCTGTTGCCGATCTTGAAAACGCAAAGATGGGACATTCGTTTACTGGGGCTGTTGCAGAGTGGATGCGCCCAGAGGTTGGGCCACCCTGCTTGAGAATCAAAGCACCTTCTAGTCCTAAACTGCTTGAGTGCTGCAATCGCCGGATTTGGGGTCTGGGGCAACCCAGGTCTTCGTCCGAGATTTCCGGAGAGCGCTTTCTCTAGGGAGCACGTCTGGGGACTGGCTTCTCTGCTTCCACTTTTGCTGGCGTGGCCAAAGGAACCTCCGCGTAGGCCCGGTAGCCACCAAGCAGTCAGTATGTCTCCCGATACCAGCCCAACTGCGTTTCTCCACACCCTCGCTAGAGGACATGGTAGTGACCAGGGGTAGGTTGAGAAACGGGAGCCACTGCTGTTGCAAAGAAAATCAGAAGTGATCAGTCCCTGCTGCTGTACCCAGTCTCCTGCCAGAATTTCCCTCTCTCGTGTCTCTCCCAGTTTCTGGCTGAAGACCTTTAATCTACTTGACATCCAAAACACAGCCTTGGCCCATCACCTCTATGAGTCCCTAGAGAAGGGACACTGGCTGCAAAAGCAATTCCTGGAGCGGACGGCTGCAGCACATGAGGAAGTCTCTTCACCGTTTCCAGTGAAAACAGGAGAACCCGAAAGTAATTGCAGTCATGATCCTCTCCATCTCTCCCTTCCACCACAGAGAAAACATTTCTTACAGTCTGTCACTTCTGAGGCTTTAATGGAAATAGCGTTAAAGGTTTGGGAAAAAATAATCTAATATAAATTGGTTAAAAACCCGCCCGCCTTGGCAACCCCTCTTGGACCCCATTTATACTGCGTGTTTCGACCACACTGAACTCTAGCCCTGTGATACTTTTATCTAGATTAGAACAAGGCCAAATACTTAGGCAGAGTGATCAGGAGACCTAGAACCGCGTTCTGTATACCAAGACTAGACTCACATCAACCCAGTCTCCTGGGACACCATCTCCTCAACTCTCTAGTCTCAATAGCACTTCAACACCCCTCTTGGTTCTTCCGGTCTTCCCATAAATATGGCCCCACCCTGTCCCCTAGTACTCAGCAGCGCATGATGGGATGTGTCTGAGAGGACCGATATAGATGTCTGCATGACAGCACAGAGGTGCCTGGGTTTGAAGGTGCGGTTCAAGAGTGGCCCTCTTCCTCCAAATGCTCCATTTACCATTTGCCAACAAAAATGCACTTGTCTTTGGCCAAGAGGCTATTCGGGAAAGGGTCTGAATGGAAGCATCCTGTAGCCCAAAGGGGAAGGCTACATTTATAAAGATCAGAAGCATCCTGCACACTTGTCCAGGGATGACCTTTCACTTGTCCTCAGCATTGAGCACTGTGGGTCCCTGAAGGTGTCCCAGGTCACTGGTATTACTTACAGCTGGGAATTCGCTCAGGTGTATGTGGTGGGCAGGCCGCACAGGGACATGTGGCAGCCAGGGGAGGTTGTGTGTACACCATGCCTCCTGTACAGATGCCCGATTTCAGTGAACATGCTGCACTGCCCTCCCAGGGAACAGAGGACAGGTTAGAGGAAATACAGAAGATCTGGTCAGACATCCTCTCTCAGACAACCAAAGAGATTGGTATCTGGTGGAGAACTGTCAGGGAAGTTTCTCTGAGGGCAGCACGTTGGCATAGTTACCCTGCCATGGCAACTGTGAGAAGGCCTGTGAGGGCATCATTACCCAGTGAGGTCATATAAGGAACCTGTGACTTGAGGGGCAGGCTTCAGGAGGAGAGGCAGTTTTGTGGAGGAGAGCAGGGGGGAGGCAGAGGTACTCTTCATGGCCCCTCACACCTGGGCCTCCCCGCCCATGCCCTAGTCTAGTAGACAACCCATGCGGGGCGTTCCACTGGGCTGGCACAGCCCCAGGGGCCCAGGAGGGCAAGAGAGACCCACATTCTGAGATTGGCTTGAGAGGCAAGATTAACGTAAGAGACAGCTAGGTTGTATGGCACTGACCCAAAGAGGCAGAGATTTGTGTGGACTGGGGAATCAGGGGAGGCTCCTTGGCAGTGGGCCTGAAGGACAAGTGAGATTTAGACCCATGGGGAAGAGAGGGAAGACATTCCAGTTTAGGAAGAATAAAAGCAAAGACACACTCTCCTCGACCTTGTCCTGCCGCAAATATAAATTCATAGACCACTCACATTTTCACAACTGAGGACTGAAGAAAACCAAGAGGTTAAGGGGCCTACCCAGTGTTACACAGGTGGTGGAGAGGTGTTCTGCTCAATGGTTAGGTTCATGTTGGGGCTCCGCATTTACAGCTGATAGGAATGTGAGGACCAGCTCATGCCATTTCAAACATTTCCAAGTGATACTGAGAGAGATGTTGAAGGTGCAAAATGAGGGTGCTGAATGACCTCACAAAGTGGGAATGGTGGGCCCATTTTGATATGAAATTCAAAACAAGTTCATGACCAAAGGAAATAATACAAAATGACAACATAATCATTACACTCCCCTCTCCCTTAGAAGTAAAAATCAGTATACCCCTCTCTCTCTCCAGCATGAAAGGATGAGATAAAGGCTCAGCAGCAGCCCCCGTGAAACACATGGTCAACACTGTGAAGAGGTGTTACTAAGACGATTTGCTCCGACGCAGAGATGGAAAGAGACAACTCTGCCCTTAGCCTGATCAGGCCCACAGGAAGGAACCATATTGGGGGAAGCCTTTGAGAGTGTGGCAATGAGAGGGGACCTTATTTGGGAGGGGACTCCCTGTTGCCGCTCTTGAAAACGCAAAGATGGGACATTCGTTTACTGGGGCTGTTGCAGAGGGGATGCGCCCAGAGGTTGGGCCACCCTGCTTGAGAATCAAAGCACCTTCTAGTCCTAAACTGCTTGAGTGCTGCAATCGCCGGGTTTGGGGTCTGGGGCAACCCAGGTCTTCGTCCGAGATTTCCGGAGAGCGCTTTCTCTTGGGAGCACGTCTGGGGACTGGCTTCTCTGCTTCCACTTTTGCTGGCGTGGCCAAAGGAACCTCCGCGTAGGCCCGGTAGCCACCAAGCAGTCAGCATGTCTCCCGATACCAGCCCAACTGCGTTTCTCCACACCCTCGCTAGAGGACATGGTAGTGACCAGGGGTAGGTTGAGAAACGGGAGCCACTGCTGCTGCAAAGAAAATCAGAAGTGATCAGTCCCTGCTGCTGTACCCAGTCTCCTGCCAGAATTTCCCTCTCTCGTGTCTCTCCCAGTTTCTGGCTGAAGACCTTTAATCTACTTGACATCCAAAACACAGCCTTGGCCCATCACCTCTATGAGTCCCTAGAGAAGGGACACTGGCTGCAAAAGCAATTCCTGGAGCGGACGGCTGCAGCACATGAGGAAGTCTCTTCACCGTTTCCAGTGAAAAGAGGAGAACCCGAAAGTAATTGCAGTCAGGATCCTCTCCATCTCTCCCTTCCACCACAGAGAAAACATTTCTTGCAGTCTGTCACTTCTGAGGCTTTAATGGAAATAGCGTTCAAGGTTTGGGAAAAAATAATCTAATATAAATTGGTTAAAAACCCGCCCGCCTTGGCAACCCCTCTTGGACCCCATTTATACTGCGTGTTTCGACCACACTGAACTCTAGCCCTGTGATACTTTTATCTAGATTAGAACAAGGCCAAATACTTAGGCAGAGTGATCAGGAGACCTAGAACCGCGTTCTGTATACCAAGACTAGACTCACATCAACCCAGTCTCCTGGGACACCATTTCCTCAACTCTCTAGTCTCAATAGCACTTCAACACCCCTCTTGGTTCTTCCGGTCTTCCCATAAATATGGCCCCACCCTGTCCCCTAGTACTCAGCAGCGCATGATGGGATGTGTCTGAGGGGACCGATATAGATGTCTGCATGACAGCACAGAGGTGCCTGGGTTTGAAGGTGCGGTTCAAGAGTGGCCCTCTTCCTCCAAATGCTCCATTTAGCATTTGCCAACAAAAATGCACTTGTCTTTGGCCAAGAGGCTATTCGGGAAAGGGTCTGAATGGAAGCATCCTGTAGCCCAAAGGGGAAGGCTACATTTATAAAGATCAGAAGCATCCTGCACACTTGTCCAGGGATGACCTTTCACTTGTCCTCAGCATTGAGCACTGTGGGTCCCTGAAGGTGTCCCAGGTCACTGGTATTACTTACAGCTGGGAATTCGCTCAGGTGTATGTGGTGGGCAGGCCGCACAGGGACATGTGGCAGCCAGGGGAGGTTGTGTGTACACCATGCCTCCTGTACAGATGCCCCATTTCAGTGAACATGCTGCACAGCCCTCTCAGGGAACAGAGGACAGGTTAGAGGAAATACAGAAGATCTGGTCAGACATCCTCTCTCAGACAACCAAAGAGATTGGTATCTGGTGGAGAACTGTCAGGGAAGTTTCTCTGAGGGCAGCACGTTGGCATAGTTACCCTGCCATGGCAACTGTGAGAAGGCCTGTGAGGGCATCATTACCCAGTGAGGTCATATAAGGAACCTGTGACTTGAGGGGCAGGCTTCAGGAGGAGGGGCAGTTTTGTGGAGGAGAGCAGGGGGGAGGCAGAGGTACTCTTCATGGCCCCTCACACCTGGGCCTCCCCGCCCATGCCCTAGTCTAGTAGACAACCCATGCGGGGCGTTCCACTGGGCTGGCACAGCCCCAGGGGCCCAGGAGGGCAAGAGAGACCCACATTCTGAGATTGGCTTGAGAGGCAAGATTAACGTAAGAGACAGCTAGGTTGTATGGCACTGACCCAAAGAGGCAGAGATTTGTGTGGACTGGGGAATCAGGGAAGGCTCCTTGGCAGTGGGCCTGAAGGACAAGTGAGATTTAGACCCATGGGGAAGAGAGGGAAGACATTCCAGTTTAGGAAGAATAAAAGCAAAGACACACTCTCCTCGACCTTGTCCTGCCGCAAATATAAATTCATAGACCACTCACATTTTCACAACTGAGGACTGAAGAAAACCAAGAGGTTAAGGGGCCTACCCAGTGTTACACAGGTGGTGGAGAGGTGTTCTGCTCAATGGTTAGGTTCATGTTGGGGCTCCGCATTTACAGCTGATAGGAATGTGAGGACCAGCTCATGCCATTTCAAACATTTCCAAGTGATACTGAGAGAGATGTTGAAGGTGCAAAATGAGGGTGCTGAATGACCTCACAAAGTGGGAATGGTGGGCCCATTTTGATATGAAATTCAAAACAAGTTCATGACCAAAGGAAATAATACAAAATGACAACATAATCATTACACTCCCCTCTCCCTTAGAAGTAAAAATCAGTATACCCCTCTCTCTCTCCAGCATGAAAGGATGAGATAAAGGCTCAGCAGCAGCCCCCGTGAAACACATGGTCAACACTGTGAAGAGGTGTTACTAAGACGATTTGCTCCGACGCAGAGATGGAAAGAGACAACTCTGCCCTTAGCCTGATCAGGCCCACAGGAAGGAACCATATTGGGGGAAGCCTTTGAGAGTGTGGCAATGAGAGGGGACCTTATTTGGGAGGGGACTCCCTGTTGCCGATCTTGAAAACGCAAAGATGGGACATTCGTTTACTGGGGCTGTTGCAGAGGGGATGCGCCCAGAGGTTGGGCCACCCTGCTTGAGAATCAAAGCACCTTCTAGTCCTAAACTGCTTGAGTGCTGCAATCGCCGGATTTGGGGTCTGGGGCAACCCAGGTCTTCGTCCGAGATTTCCGGAGAGCGCTTTCTCTTGGGAGCACGTCTGGGGACTGGCTTCTCTGCTTCCACTTTTGCTGGCGTGGCCAAAGGAACCTCCGCGTAGGCCCGGTAGCCACCAAGCAGTCAGCATGTCTCCCGATACCAGCCCAACTGCGTTTCTCCACACCCTCGCTAGAGGACATGGTAGTGACCAGGGGTAGGTTGAGAAACGGGAGCCACTGCTGCTGCAAAGAAAATCAGAAGTGATCAGTCCCTGCTGCTGTACCCAGTCTCCTGCCAGAATTTCCCTCTCTCGTGTCTCTCCCAGTTTCTGGCTGAAGACCTTTAATCTACTTGACATCCAAAACCCAGCCTTGGCCCATCACCTCTACGAGTCCCTAGAGAAGGGACACTGGCTGCAAAAGCAATTCCTGGAGCGGACGGCTGCAGCACATGAGGAAGTCTCTTCACCGTTTCCAGTGAAAACAGGAGAACCCGAAAGTAATTGCAGTCAGGATCCTCTCCATCTCTCCCTTCCACAACAAAGAAAACATTTCTTGCAGTCTGTCACTTCTGAGGCTTTAATGGAAATAGCGTTCAAGGTTTGGGAAAAAATAATCTAATATAAATTGGTTAAAAACCCGCCCGCCTTGGCAACCCCTCTTGGACCCCATTTATACTGCGTGTTTCGACCACACTGAACTCTAGCCCTGTGATACTTTTATCTAGATTAGAACAAGGCCAAATACTTAGGCAGAGTGATCAGGAGACCTAGAACCACGTTCTGTATACCAAGACTAGACTCACATCAACCCAGTCTCCTGGGACACCATCTCCTCAACTCTCTAGTCTCAATAGCACTTCAACACCCCTCTTGGTTCTTCCGGTCTTCCCATAAATATGGCCCCACCCTGTCCCCTAGTACTCAGCAGCGCAGGATGGGATGTGTCTGAGGGGACCGATATAGATGTCTGCATGACAGCACAGAGGTGCCTGGGTTTGAAGGTGCGGTTCAAGAGTGGCCCTCTTCCTCCAAATGCTCCATTTACCATTTGCCAACAAAAATGCACTTGTCTTTGTCTAAGAGGCCAATCGGGAAAGGGTCCGAATGGAAGCATCCTGTAGCCCAAAGGGGAAGGCTACATTTATAAAGATCAGAAGCATCCTGCACACTTGTCCAGGGATGACCTTTCACTTGTCCTCAGCATTGAGCACTGTGGGTCCCTGAAGGTGTCCCAGGTCACTGGTATTATTTACAGCTGGGAATTCGCTCAGGTGTATGTGGTGGGCAGGCCGCACAGGGACATGTGGCAGCCAGGGGAGGTTGTGTGTACACCATGCCTCCTGTACAGATGCCCCATTTCAGTGAACATGCTGCACAGCCCTCTCAGGGAACAGAGGACAGGTTAGAGGAAATACAGAAGATCTGGTCAGACATCCTCTCTCAGACAACCAAAGAGATTGGTATCTGGTGGAGAACTGTCAGGGAAGTTTCTCTGAGGGCAGCACGTTGGCATAGTTACCCTGCCATGGCAACTGTGAGAAGGCCTGTGAGGGCATCATTACCCAGTGAGGTCATATAAGGAACCTGTGACTTGAGGGGCAGGCTTCAGGAGGAGGGGCAGTTTTGTGGAGGAGAGCAGGGGGGAGGCAGAGGTACTCTTCATGGCCCCTCACACCTGGGCCTCCCCGCCCATGCCCTAGTCTAGTAGACAACCCATGTGGGGCGTTCCACTGGGCTGGCACAGCCCCAGGGGCCCAGGAGGGCAAGAGAGACCCACATTCTGAGATTGGCTTGAGAGGCAAGATTAACGTAAGAGACAGCTAGGTTGTATGGCACTGACCCAAAGAGGCAGAGATTTGTGTGGACTGGGGAATCAGGGAAGGCTCCTTGGCAGTGGGCCTGAAGGACAAGTGAGATTTAGACCCATGGGGAAGAGAGGGAAGACATTCCAGTTTAGGAAGAATAAAAGCAAAGACACACTCTCCTCGACCTTGTCCTGCCCCAAATATAAATTCATAGACCACTCACATTTTCACAACTAAGGACTGAAGAAAACCAAGAGGTTAAGGGGCCTACCCAGTGTTACACAGGTGGTGGAGAGGTGTTCTGCTCAATGGTTAGGTTCATGTTGGGGCTCCGCATTTACAGCTGACAGGAATGTGAGGACAAGCTCATGCCATTTCAAACATTTCCAAGTGATACTGTGAGAGATGTTGAAGGTGCAAAATGAGGGTGCTGAATGACCTCACAAAGTGGGAATGGTGGGCCCATTTTGATATGAAATTCAAAACAAGTTCATGACCAAAGGAAATAATACAAAATGACAACATAATCATTACACTCCCCTCTCCCTTAGAAGTAAAAATCAGTATACCCCTCTCTCTCTCCAGCATGAAAGGATGAGATAAAGGCTCAGCAGCAGCCCCCGTGAAACACATGGTCAACACTGTGAAGATGTGTTACTAAGACGATTTGGTCCGACGCAGAGATGGAAAGAGACAACTCTGCCCTTAGCCTGATCAGGCCCACAGGAAGGAACCATATTGGGGGAAGCCTTTGAGAATGTGGCAATGAGAGGGAACCTTATTTGGGAGGGGACTCCCTGTTGCCGATCTTGAAAACGCAAAGATGGGACATTCGTTTACTAGGGCTGTTGCAGAGGGGATGCGCCCAGAGGTTGGGCCACCCTGCTTGAGAATCAAAGAACCTTCTAGTCTTAAACTGCTTGAGTGCTGCAATCGCCGGATTTGGGGTCTGGGGTAACCCAGGTCTTCGTCCGAGATTTCCGGAGAGCACTTTCTCTTGGGAGCACGTCTGGGGACTGGCTTCTCTGCTTCCACTTTTGCTGGCGTGGCCAAAGGAACCTCCGCGTAGGCCCGGTAGCCACCAAGCAGTCAGCATGTCTCCCGATACCAGCCCAACTGCGTTTCTCCACACCCTCGCTAGAGGACATGGTAGTGACCAGGGGTAGGTTGAGAAACGGGAGCCACTGCTGCTGCAAAGAAAATCAGAAGTGATCAGTCCCTGCTGCTGTACCCAGTCTCCTGCCAGAATTTCCCTCTCTCGTGTCTCTCCCAATTTCTGGCTGAAGACTTTTAATCTACTTGACATCCAAAACACAGCCTTGGCCCATCACCTCTATGAGTCCCTAGAGAAGGGACACTGGCTGCAAAAGCAATTCCTGGAGCGGACGGCTGCAGCACATGAGGAAGTCTCTTCACCGTTTCCAGTGAAAACAGGAGAACCCGAAAGTAATTGCAGTCAGGATCCTCTCCATCTCTCCCTTCCACAACAAAGAAAACATTTCTTGCAGTCTGTCACTTCTGAGGCTTTAATGGAAATACCGTTCAAGGTTTGGGAAAAAATAATCTAATATAAATTGGTTAAAAACCCGCCCGCCTTGGCAACCCCTCTTGGACCCCATTTATACTGCGTGTTTCGACCACACTGAACTCTAGCCCTGTGATACTTTTATCTAGATTAGAACAAGGCCAAATACTTAGGCAGAGTGGTCAGGAGACCTAGAACCACGTTCTGTATACCAAGACTAGACTCACATCAACCCAGTCTCCTGGGACACCATCTCCTCAACTCTCCAGTCTCAATAGCACTTCAACACCCCTCTTGGTTCTTCCGGTCTTCCCATAAATATGGCCCCACCCTTTCCCCTAGTACTCAGCAGCGCAGGATGGGATGTGTCTGAGGGGACCGATATAGATGTCTGCATGACAGCACAGAGGTGCCTGGGTTTGAAGATGCGGTTCAAGAGTGGCCCTCTTCCTCCAAATGCTCCATTTACCATTTGCCAACAAAAATGCACTTGTCTTTGGTTAAGAGGCCAATCGGGAAAGGGTCCGAATGGAAGCATCCTGTAGCCCAAAGGGGAAGGCTACATTTATAAAGATCAGAAGCATCCTGCACACTTGTCCAGGGATGACCTTTCACTTATCCTTAGCATTGAGCACTGTGGGTCCCTGAAGGTGTCCCAGGTCACTGGTATTATTTACAGCTGGGAATTCGCTCAGGTGTATGTGGTGGGCAGGCCGCACAGGGACATGTGGCAGCCAGGGGAGGTTGTGTGTACACCATGCCTCCTGTACAGATGCCCCATTTCAGTGAACATGCTGCACTGCCCTCTCAGGGAACAGAGGACAGGTTAGAGGAAATACAGAAGATCTGGTCAGACATCCTCTCTCAGACAACCAAAGAGATTGGTATCTGGTGGAGAACTGTCAGGGAAGTTTCTCTGAGGGCAGCACGTTGGCATAGTTACCCTGCCATGGCAACTGTGAGAAGGCCTGTGAGGGCATCATTACCCAGTGAGGTCATATAAGGAACCTGTGACTTGAGGGGCAGGCTTCAGGAGGAGGGGCAGTTTTGTGGAGGAGAGCAGGGGGGAGGCAGAGGTACTCTTCATGGCCCCTCACACCTGGGCCTCCCCGCCCATGCCCTAGTCTAGTAGACAACCCATGCGGGGCGTTCCACTGGGCTGGCACAGCCCCAGGGTCCCAGGAGGGCAAGAGAGACCCACATTCTGAGATTGGCTTGAGAGGCAAGATTAACGTAAGAGACAGCTAGGTTGTATGGCACTGACCCAAAGAGGCAGAGATTTGTGTGGACTGGGGAATCAGGGAAGGCTCCTTGGCAGTGGGCCTGAAGGACAAGTGAGATTTAGACCCATGGGGAAGAGAGGGAAGACATTCCAGTTTAGGAAGAATAAAAGCAAAGACACACTCTCCTCGACCTTGTCCTGCCCCAAATATAAATTCATAGACCACTCACATTTTCACAACTGAGGACTGAAGAAAACCAAGAGGTTAAGGGGCCTGCCCAGTGTTACACAGGTGGTGGAGAGGTGTTCTGCTCAATGGTTAGGTTCATGTTGGGGCTCCGCATTTACAGCTGATAGGAATGTGAGGACCAGCTCATGCCATTTCAAACATTTCCAAGTGATACTGAGAGAGATGTTGAAGGTGCAAAATGAGGGTGCTGAATGACCTCACAAAGTGGGAATGGTGGGCCCATTTTGATATGAAATTCAAAACAAGTTCATGACCAAAGGAAATAATACAAAATGACAACATAATCATTACACTCCCCTCTCCCTTAGAAGTAAAAATCAGTATATCCCTCTCTCTCTCCAGCATGAAAGGATGAGATAAAGGCTCAGCAGCAGCCCCCGTGAAACACATGGTCAACACTGTGAAGAGGTGTTACTAAGACGATTTGCTCCGATGCAGAGATGGAAAGAGACAACTCTGCCCTTAGCCTGATCAGGCCCACAGGAAGGAACCATATTGGGGGAAGCCTTTGAGAGTGTGGCAATGAGAGGGAACCTTATTTGGGAGGGGACTCCCTGTTGCCGATCTTGAAAACGCAAAGATGTGACATTCGTTTACTAGGGCTGCTGCAGAGGGGATGCGCCCAGAGGTTGGGCCACCCTGCTTGAGAATCAAAGCACCTTCTAGTCCTAAACTGCTTGAGTGCTGCAATCGCCGGATTTGGGGTCTGGGGTAACCCAGGTCTTCGTCCGAGATTTCCGGAGAGCACTTTCTCTTGGGAGCACGTCTGGGGACTGGCTTCTCTGCTTCCACTTTTGCTGGCGTGGCCAAAGGAACCTCCGCGTAGGCCCGTTAGCCACCAAGCAGTCAGCATGTCTCCCGATACCAGCCCAACTGCGTTTCTCCACACCCTCGCTAGAGGACATGGTAGTGACCAGGGGTAGGTTGAGAAACGGGAGCCACTGCTGCTGCAAAGAAAATCAGAAGTGATCAGTCCCTGCTGCTGTACCCAGTCTCCTGCCAGAATTTCCCTCTCTCGTGTCTCTCCCAGTTTCTGGCTGAAGACCTTTAATCTACTTGACATCCAAAACACAGCCTTGGCCCATCACCTCTATGAGTCCCTAGAGAAGGGACACTGGCTGCAAAAGCAATTCCTGGAGCGGACGGCTGCAGCACATGAGGAAGTCTCTTCACCGTTTCCAGTGAAAACAGGAGAACCCAAAAGTAATTGCAGTCAAGATCCTCTCCATCTCTTCCTTCCACAACAAAGAAAACATTTCTTGCAGTCTGTCACTTCTGAGGCTTTAATGGAAATACCGTTCAAGGTTTGGGAAAAAATAATCTAATATAAATTGGTTAAAAACCCGCCCGCCTTGGCAACCCCTCTTGGACCCCATTTATACTGCGTGTTTCGACCACACTGAACTCTAGCCCTGTGATACTTTTATCTAGATTAGAACAAGGCCAAACACTTAGGCAGAGTGGTCAGGAGACCTAGAACCACGTTCTGTATACCAAGACTAGACTCACATCAACCCAGTCTCCTGGGACACCATCTCCTCAACTCTCCAGTCTCAATAGCACTTCAACACCCCTCTTGGTTCTTCCGGTCTTCCCATAAATATGGCCCCACCCTTTCCCCTAGTACTCAGCAGCGCAGGATGGGATGTGTCTGAGGGGACCGATATAGATGTCTGCATGACAGCACAGAGGTGCCTGGGTTTGAAGATGCGGTTCAAGAGTGGCCCTCTTCCTCCAAATGCTCCATTTACCATTTGCCAACAAAAATGCACTTGTCTTTGGTTAAGAGGCCAATCGGGAAAGGGTCCGAATGGAAGCATCCTGTAGCCCAAAGGGGAAGGCTACATTTATAAAGATCAGAAGCATCCTGCACACTTGTCCAGGGATGACCTTTCACTTATCCTTAGCATTGAGCACTGTGGGTCCCTGAAGGTGTCCCAGGTCACTGGTATTATTTACAGCTGGGAATTCGCTCAGGTGTATGTGGTGGGCAGGCCGCACAGGGACATGTGGCAGCCAGGGGAGGTTGTGTGTACACCATGCCTCCTGTACAGATGCCCCATTTCAGTGAACATGCTGCACTGCCCTCTCAGGGAACAGAGGACAGGTTAGAGGAAATACAGAAGATCTGGTCAGACATCCTCTCTCAGACAACCAAAGAGATTGGTATCTGGTGGAGAACTGTCAGGGAAGTTTCTCTGAGGGCAGCACGTTGGCATAGTTACCCTGCCATGGCAACTGTGAGAAGGCCTGTGAGGGCATCATTACCCAGTGAGGTCATATAAGGAACCTGTGACTTGAGGGGCAGGCTTCAGGAGGAGGGGCAGTTTTGTGGAGGAGAGCAGGGGGGAGGCAGAGGTACTCTTCATGGCCCCTCACACCTGGGCCTCCCCGCCCATGCCCTAGTCTAGTAGACAACCCATGCGGGGCGTTCCACTGGGCTGGCACAGCCCCAGGGGCCCAGGAGGGCAAGAGAGACCCACATTCTGAGATTGGCTTGAGAGGCAAGATTAACGTAAGAGACAGCTAGGTTGTATGGCACTGACCCAAAGAGGCAGAGATTTGTGTGGACTGGGGAATCAGGGAAGGCTCCTTGGCAGTGGGCCTGAAGGACAAGTGAGATTTAGACCCATGGGGAAGAGAGGGAAGACATTCCAGTTTAGGAAGAATAAAAGCAAAGACACACTCTCCTCGACCTTGTCCTGCCCCAAATATAAATTCATAGACCACTCACATTTTCACAACTGAGGACTGAAGAAAACCAAGAGGTTAAGGGGCCTGCCCAGTGTTACACAGGTGGTGGAGAGGTGTTCTGCTCAATGGTTAGGTTCATGTTGGGGCTCCGCATTTACAGCTGATAGGAATGTGAGGACCAGCTCATGCCATTTCAAACATTTCCAAGTGATACTGAGAGAGATGTTGAAGGTGCAAAATGAGGGTGCTGAATGACCTCACAAAGTGGGAATGGTGGGCCCATTTTGATATGAAATTCAAAACAAGTTCATGACCAAAGGAAATAATACAAAATGACAACATAATCATTACACTCCCCTCTCCCTTAGAAGTAAAAATCAGTATATCCCTCTCTCTCTCCAGCATGAAAGGATGAGATAAAGGCTCAGCAGCAGCCCCCGTGAAACACATGGTCAACACTGTGAAGAGGTGTTACTAAGACGATTTGCTCCGATGCAGAGATGGAAAGAGACAACTCTGCCCTTAGCCTGATCAGGCCCACAGGAAGGAACCATATTGGGGGAAGCCTTTGAGAGTGTGGCAATGAGAGGGAACCTTATTTGGGAGGGGACTCCCTGTTGCCGATCTTGAAAACGCAAAGATGTGACATTCGTTTACTAGGGCTGCTGCAGAGGGGATGCGCCCAGAGGTTGGGCCACCCTGCTTGAGAATCAAAGCACCTTCTAGTCCTAAACTGCTTGAGTGCTGCAATCGCCGGATTTGGGGTCTGGGGTAACCCAGGTCTTCGTCCGAGATTTCCGGAGAGCACTTTCTCTTGGGAGCACGTCTGGGGACTGGCTTCTCTGCTTCCACTTTTGCTGGCGTGGCCAAAGGAACCTCCGCGTAGGCCCGTTAGCCACCAAGCAGTCAGCATGTCTCCCGATACCAGCCCAACTGCGTTTCTCCACACCCTCGCTAGAGGACATGGTAGTGACCAGGGGTAGGTTGAGAAACGGGAGCCACTGCTGCTGCAAAGAAAATCAGAAGTGATCAGTCCCTGCTGCTGTACCCAGTCTCCTGCCAGAATTTCCCTCTCTCGTGTCTCTCCCAGTTTCTGGCTGAAGACCTTTAATCTACTTGACATCCAAAACACAGCCTTGGCCCATCACCTCTATGAGTCCCTAGAGAAGGGACACTGGCTGCAAAAGCAATTCCTGGAGCGGACGGCTGCAGCACATGAGGAAGTCTCTTCACCGTTTCCAGTGAAAACAGGAGAACCCAAAAGTAATTGCAGTCAAGATCCTCTCCATCTCTTCCTTCCACAACAAAGAAAACATTTCTTGCAGTCTGTCACTTCTGAGGCTTTAATGGAAATACCGTTCAAGGTTTGGGAAAAAATAATCTAATATAAATTGGTTAAAAACCCGCCCGCCTTGGCAACCCCTCTTGGACCCCATTTATACTGCGTGTTTCGACCACACTGAACTCTAGCCCTGTGATACTTTTATCTAGATTAGAACAAGGCCAAACACTTAGGCAGAGTGGTCAGGAGACCTAGAACCACGTTCTGTATACCAAGACTAGACTCACATCAACCCAGTCTCCTGGGACACCATCTCCTCAACTCTCCAGTCTCAATAGCACTTCAACACCCCTCTTGGTTCTTCCGGTCTTCCCATAAATATGGCCCCACCCTTTCCCCTAGTACTCAGCAGCGCAGGATGGGATGTGTCTGAGGGGACCGATATAGATGTCTGCATGACAGCACAGAGGTGCCTGGGTTTGAAGATGCGGTTCAAGAGTGGCCCTCTTCCTCCAAATGCTCCATTTACCATTTGCCAACAAAAATGCACTTGTCTTTGGTTAAGAGGCCAATCGGGAAAGGGTCCGAATGGAAGCATCCTGTAGCCCAAAGGGGAAGGCTACATTTATAAAGATCAGAAGCATCCTGCACACTTGTCCAGGGATGACCTTTCACTTATCCTTAGCATTGAGCACTGTGGGTCCCTGAAGGTGTCCCAGGTCACTGGTATTATTTACAGCTGGGAATTCGCTCAGGTGTATGTGGTGGGCAGGCCGCACAGGGACATGTGGCAGCCAGGGGAGGTTGTGTGTACACCATGCCTCCTGTACAGATGCCCCATTTCAGTGAACATGCTGCACTGCCCTCTCAGGGAACAGAGGACAGGTTAGAGGAAATACAGAAGATCTGGTCAGACATCCTCTCTCAGACAACCAAAGAGATTGGTATCTGGTGGAGAACTGTCAGGGAAGTTTCTCTGAGGGCAGCACGTTGGCATAGTTACCCTGCCATGGCAACTGTGAGAAGGCCTGTGAGGGCATCATTACCCAGTGAGGTCATATAAGGAACCTGTGACTTGAGGGGCAGGCTTCAGGAGGAGGGGCAGTTTTGTGGAGGAGAGCAGGGGGGAGGCAGAGGTACTCTTCATGGCCCCTCACACCTGGGCCTCCCCGCCCATGCCCTAGTCTAGTAGACAACCCATGCGGGGCGTTCCACTGGGCTGGCACAGCCCCAGGGGCCCAGGAGGGCAAGAGAGACCCACATTCTGAGATTGGCTTGAGAGGCAAGATTAACGTAAGAGACAGCTAGGTTGTATGGCACTGACCCAAAGAGGCAGAGATTTGTGTGGACTGGGGAATCAGGGAAGGCTCCTTGGCAGTGGGCCTGAAGGACAAGTGAGATTTAGACCCATGGGGAAGAGAGGGAAGACATTCCAGTTTAGGAAGAATAAAAGCAAAGACACACTCTCCTCGACCTTGTCCTGCCCCAAATATAAATTCATAGACCACTCACATTTTCACAACTGAGGACTGAAGAAAACCAAGAGGTTAAGGGGCCTGCCCAGTGTTACACAGGTGGTGGAGAGGTGTTCTGCTCAATGGTTAGGTTCATGTTGGGGCTCCGCATTTACAGCTGATAGGAATGTGAGGACCAGCTCATGCCATTTCAAACATTTCCAAGTGATACTGAGAGAGATGTTGAAGGTGCAAAATGAGGGTGCTGAATGACCTCACAAAGTGGGAATGGTGGGCCCATTTTGATATGAAATTCAAAACAAGTTCATGACCAAAGGAAATAATACAAAATGACAACATAATCATTACACTCCCCTCTCCCTTAGAAGTAAAAATCAGTATATCCCTCTCTCTCTCCAGCATGAAAGGATGAGATAAAGGCTCAGCAGCAGCCCCCGTGAAACACATGGTCAACACTGTGAAGAGGTGTTACTAAGACGATTTGCTCCGATGCAGAGATGGAAAGAGACAACTCTGCCCTTAGCCTGATCAGGCCCACAGGAAGGAACCATATTGGGGGAAGCCTTTGAGAGTGTGGCAATGAGAGGGAACCTTATTTGGGAGGGGACTCCCTGTTGCCGATCTTGAAAACGCAAAGATGTGACATTCGTTTACTAGGGCTGCTGCAGAGGGGATGCGCCCAGAGGTTGGGCCACCCTGCTTGAGAATCAAAGCACCTTCTAGTCCTAAACTGCTTGAGTGCTGCAATCGCCGGATTTGGGGTCTGGGGTAACCCAGGTCTTCGTCCGAGATTTCCGGAGAGCACTTTCTCTTGGGAGCACGTCTGGGGACTGGCTTCTCTGCTTCCACTTTTGCTGGCGTGGCCAAAGGAACCTCCGCGTAGGCCCGTTAGCCACCAAGCAGTCAGCATGTCTCCCGATACCAGCCCAACTGCGTTTCTCCACACCCTCGCTAGAGGACATGGTAGTGACCAGGGGTAGGTTGAGAAACGGGAGCCACTGCTGCTGCAAAGAAAATCAGAAGTGATCAGTCCCTGCTGCTGTACCCAGTCTCCTGCCAGAATTTCCCTCTCTCGTGTCTCTCCCAGTTTCTGGCTGAAGACCTTTAATCTACTTGACATCCAAAACACAGCCTTGGCCCATCACCTCTATGAGTCCCTAGAGAAGGGACACTGGCTGCAAAAGCAATTCCTGGAGCGGACGGCTGCAGCACATGAGGAAGTCTCTTCACCGTTTCCAGTGAAAACAGGAGAACCCAAAAGTAATTGCAGTCAAGATCCTCTCCATCTCTTCCTTCCACAACAAAGAAAACATTTCTTGCAGTCTGTCACTTCTGAGGCTTTAATGGAAATACCGTTCAAGGTTTGGGAAAAAATAATCTAATATAAATTGGTTAAAAACCCGCCCGCCTTGGCAACCCCTCTTGGACCCCATTTATACTGCGTGTTTCGACCACACTGAACTGTAGCCCTGTGATACTTTTATCTAGATTAGAACAAGGCCAAATACTTAGGCAGAGTGGTCAGGAGACCTAGAACCACGTTCTGTATACCAAGACTAGACTCACATCAACCCAGTCTCCTGGGACACCATCTCCTCAACTCTCCAGTCTCAATAGCACTTCAACACCCCTCTTGGTTCTTCCGGTCTTCCCATAAATATGGCCCCACCCTTTCCCCTAGTACTCAGCAGCGCATGATGGGATGTGTCTGAGGGGACCGATATAGATATCTGCATGACAGCACAGAGGTGCCTGGGTTTGAAGGTGCGGTTCAAGAGTGGCCCTCTTCCTCCAAATGCTCCATTTACCATTTGCCAACAAAAATGCACTTGTCTTTGGCTAAGAGGCCAATCGGGAAAGGGTCTGAATGGAAGCATCCTGTAGCCCAAAGGGGAAGGCTACATTTATAAAGATCAGAAGCATCCTGCACACTTGTCCAGGGATGACCTTTCACTTGTCCTCAGCATTGAGCACTGTGGGTCCCTGAAGGTGCCCCAGGTCACTGGTATTATTTACAGCTGGGAATTCGCTCAGGTGTATGTGGTGGGCAGGCCGCACAGGGACATGTGGCAGCCAGGGGAGGTTGTGTGTACACCATGCCTCCTGTACAGATGCCCCATTTCAGTGAACATGCTGCACTGCCCTCTCAGGGAACAGAGGACAGGTTAGAGGAAATACAGAAGATCTGGTCAGACATCCTCTCTCAGACAACCAAAGAGATTGGTATCTGGTGGAGAACTGTCAGGGAAGTTTCTCTGAGGGCAGCACGTTGGCATAGTTACCCTGCCATGGCAACTGTGAGAAGGCCTGTGAGGGCATCAATACCCAGTGAGGTCATATAAGGAACCTGTGACTTGAGGGGCAGGCTTCAGGAGGAGGGGCAGTTTTGTGGAGGAGATCAGGGGGGAGGCAGAGGTACTCTTCATGGCCCCTCACACCTGGGCCTCCCCGCCCATGCCCTAGTCTAGTAGACAACCCATGCGGGGCGTTCCACTGGGCTGGCACAGCCCCAGGGGCCCAGGAGGGCAAGAGAGACCCACATTCTGAGATTGGCTTGAGAGGCAAGATTAACGTAAGAGACAGCTAGGTTGTATGGCACTGACCCAAAGAGGCAGAGATTTGTGTGGACTGGGGAATCAGGGAAGGCTCCTTGGCAGTGGGCCTGAAGGACAAGTGAGATTTAGACCCATGGGGAAGAGAGGGAAGACATTCCAGTTTAGGAAGAATAAAAGCAAAGACACACTCTCCTCGACCTTGTCCTGCCCCAAATATAAATTCATAGACCACTCCCATTTTCACAACTGAGGACTGAAGAAAACCAAGAGGTTAAGGGGCCTACCCAGTGTTACACAGGTGGTGGAGAGGTGTTCCGCTCAATGGTTAGGTTCATGTTGGGGCTCCGCATTTACAGCTGATAGGAATGTGAGGACCAGCTCATGCCATTTCAAACATTTCCAAGTGATACTGAGAGAGATGTTGAAGGTGCAAAATGAGGGTGCTGAATGACCTCACAAAGTGGGAATGGTGGGCCCATTTTGATATGAAATTCAAAACAAGTTCATGACCAAAGGAAATAATACAAAATGACAACATAATCATTACACTCCCCTCTCCCTTAGAAGTAAAAATCAGTATATCCCTCTCTCTCTCCAGCATGAAAGGATGAGATAAAGGCTCAGCAGCAGCCCCCGTGAAACACATGGTCAACACTGTGAAGAGGTGTTACTAAGACGATTTGCTCCGATGCAGAGATGGAAAGAGACAACTCTGCCCTTAGCCTGATCAGGCCCACTGGAAGGAACCATATTGGGGGAAGCCTTTGAGAGTGTGGCAATGAGAGGGAACCTTATTTGGGAGGGGACTCCCTGTTGCCGATCTTGAAAACGCAAAGATGGGACATTCGTTTACTAGGGCTGCTGCAGAGGGGATGCGCCCAGAGGTTGGGCCACCCTGCTTGAGAATCAAAGCACCTTCTAGTCCTAAACTGCTTGAGTGCTGCAATCGCCGGATTTGGGGTCTGGGGTACCCCAGGTCTTCGTCCGAGATTTCCGGAGAGCACTTTCTCTTGGGAGCACGTCTGGGGACTGGCTTCTCTGCTTCCACTTTTGCTGGCGTGGCCAAAGGAACCTCCGCGTAGGCCCGGTAGCCACCAAGCAGTCAGCATGTCTCCCGATACCAGCCCAACTGCGTTTCTCCACACCCTCGCTAGAGGACATGGTAGTGACCAGGGGTAGGTTGAGAAACGGGAGCCACTGCTGCTGCAAAGAAAATCAGAAGTGATCAGTCCCTGCTGCTGTACCCAGTCTCCTGCCAGAATTTCCCTCTCTCGTGTCTCTCCCAGTTTCTGGCTGAAGACTTTTAATCTACTTGACATCCAAAACACAGCCTTGGCCCATCACCTCTATGAGTCCCTAGAGAAGGGACACTGGCTGCAAAAGCAATTCCTGGAGCGGACGGCTGCAGCACATGAGGAAGTCTCTTCACCGTTTCCAGTGAAAAGAGGAGAACCCGAAAGTAATTGCAGTCAGGATCCTCTCCATCTCTCCCTTCCACAACAAAGAAAACATTTCTTGCAGTCTGTCACTTCTGAGGCTTTAATGGAAATACCGTTCAAGGTTTGGAAAAACATACTCTAATATAAATTGGTTAAAAACCCGCCCGCCTTGGCAACCCCTCTTGGACCCCATTTATACTGCGTGTTTCGACCACACTGAACTCTAGCCCTGTGATACTTTTATCTAGATTAGAACAAGGCCAAATACTTAGGCAGAGTGATCAGGAGACCTAGAACCACGTTCTGTATACCAAGACTAGACTCACATCAACCCAGTCTCCTGGGACACCATCTCCTCAACTCTCCAGTCTCAATAGCACTTCAACACCCCTCTTGGTTCTTCCGGTCTTCCCATAAATATCGCCCCACCCTGTCCCCTAGTACTCAGCAGCGCAGGATGGGATGTGTCTGAGGGGACCGATATAGATGTCTGCATGACAGCACAGAGGTGCCTGGGTTTGAAGGTGCGGTTCAAGAGTGGCCCTCTTCCTCCAAATGCTCCATTTACCATTTGTCAACAAAAATGCACTTGTCTTTGGCTAAGAGGCCAATCGGGAAAGGGTCTGAATGGAAGCATCCTGTAGCCCAAAGGGGAAGGCTACATTTATAAAGATCAGAAGCATCCTGCACACTTGTCCAGGGATGACCTTTCACTTGTCCTCAGCATTGAGCACTGTGGGTCCCTGAAGGTGTCCCAGGTCACTGGTATTACTTACAGCTGGGAATTCGCTCAGGTGTATGTGGTGGGCAGGCCGCACAGAGACATGTGGCAGCCAGGGGAGGTTGTGTGTACACCATGCCTCCTGTACAGATGCCCCATTTCAGTGAACATGCTGCACTGCCCTCTCAGGGAACAGAGGACAGGTTAGAGGAAATACAGAAGATCTGGTCAGACATCCTCTCTCAGACAACCAAAGAGATTGGTATCTGGTGGAGAACTGTCAGGGAAGTTTCTCTGAGGGCAGCACGTTGGCATAGTTACCCTGCCATGGCAACTGTGAGAAGGCCTGTGAGGGCATCATTACCCAGTGAGGTCATATAAGGAACCTGTGACTTGAGGGGCAGGCTTCAGGAGGAGGGGCAGTTTTGTGGAGGAGAGCAGGGGGGAGGCAGAGGTACTCTTCATGGCCCCTCACACCTGGGCCTCCCCGCCCATGCCCTAGTCTAGTAGACAACCCATGCGGGGCGTTCCACTGGGCTGGCACAGCCCCAGGGGCCCAGGAGGGCAAGAGAGACCCACATTCTGAGATTGGCTTGAGAGGCAAGATTAACGTAAGAGACAGCTAGGTTGTATGGCACTGACCCAAAGAGGCAGAGATTTGTGTGGACTGGGGAATCAGGGAAGGCTCCTTGGCAGTGGGCCTGAAGGACAAGTGAGATTTAGACCCATGGGGAAGAGAGGGAAGACATTCCAGTTTAGGAAGAATAAAAGCAAAGACACACTCTCCTCGACCTTGTCCTGCCCCAAATATAAATTCATAGACCACTCCCATTTTCACAACTGAGGACTGAAGAAAACCAAGAGGTTAAGGGGCCTACCCAGTGTTACACAGGTGGTAGAGAGGTGTTCTGCTCAATGGTTAGGTTCATGTTGGGGCTCCGCATTTACAGCTGATAGGAATGTGAGGACAAGCTCATGCCATTTCAAACATTTCCAAGTGATACTGAGAGAGATGTTGAAGGTGCAAAATGAGGGTGCTGAATGACCTCACAAAGTGGGAATGGTGGGCCCATTTTGATATGAAATTCAAAACAAGTTCATGACCAAAGGAAATAATACAAAATGACAACATAATCATTACACTCCCCTCTCCCTTAGAAGTAAAAATCAGTATACCCCTCTCTCTCTCCAGCATGAAAGGATGAGATAAAGGCTCAGCAGCAGCCCCCGTGAAACACATGGTCAACACTGTGAAGAGGTGTTACTAAGACGATTTGGTCCGACGCCGAGATGGAAAGAGACAACTCTGCCCTTAGCCTGATCAGGCCCACAGGAAGGAACCATATTGGGGGAAGCCTTTGAGAGTGTGGCAATGAGAGGGAACCTTATTTGGGAGGGGACTCCCTGTTGCCGATCTTGAAAACGCAAAGATGTGACATTCGTTTACTGGGGCTGTTGCAGAGTGGATGCGCCCAGAGGTTGGGCCACCCTGCTTGAGAATCAAAGCACCTTCTAGTCCTAAACTGCTTGAGTGCTGCAATCGCCGGATTTGGGGTCTGGGGTAACCCAGGTCTTCGTCCGAGATTTCCGGAGAGCACTTTCTCTTGGGAGCACGTCTGGGGACTGGCTTCTCTGCTTCCACTTTTGCTGGCGTGGCCAAAGGAACCTCCGCGTAGGCCCGGTAGCCACCAAGCAGTCAGCATGTCTCCCGATACCAGCCCAACTGCGTTTCTCCACACCCTCGCTAGAGGACATGGTAGTGACCAGGGGTAGGTTGAGAAACGGGAGCCACTGCTGCTGCAAAGAAAATCAGAAGTGATCAGTCCCTGCTGCTGTACCCAGTCTCCTGCCAGAATTTCCCTCTCTCGTGTCTCTCCCAGTTTCTGGCTGAAGACTTTTAATCTACTTGACATCCAAAACACAGCCTTGGCCCATCACCTCTATGAGTCCCTAGAGAAGGGACACTGGCTGCAAAAGCAATTCCTGGAGCGGACGGCTGCAGCACATGAGGAAGTCTCTTCACCGTTTCCAGTGAAAAGAGGAGAACCCGAAAGTAATTGCAGTCAGGATCCTCTCCATCTCTCACTTCCACAACAAAGAAAACATTTCTTGCAGTCTGTCACTTCTGAGGCTTTAATGGAAATACCGTTCAAGGTTTGGGAAAAAATAATCTAATATAAATTGGTTAAAAACCCGCCCGCCTTGGCAACCCCTCTTGGACCCCATTTATACTGCGTGTTTCGACCACACTGAACTCTAGCCCTGTGATACTTTTATCTAGATTAGAACAAGGCCAAATACTTAGGCAGAGTGGTCAGGAGACCTAGAACCACGTTCTGTATACCAAGACTAGACTCACATCAACCCAGTCTCCTGGGACACCATCTCCTCAACTCTCCAGTCTCAATAGCACTTCAACACCCCTCTTGGTTCTTCCGGTCTTCCCATAAATATGGCCCCACCCTTTCCCCTAGTACTCAGCAGCGCAGGATGGGATGTGTCTGACGGGACCGATATAGATGTCTGCATGACAGCACAGAGGTGCCTGGGTTTGAAGGTGCGGTTCAAGAGTGGCCCTCTTCCTCCAAATGCTCCATTTACCATTTGCCAACAAAAATACACTTGTCTTTGGTTAAGAGGCCAATCGGGAAAGGGTCCGAATGGAAGCATCCTGTAGCCCAAAGGGGAAGGCTACATTTATAAAGATCAGAAGCATCCTGCACACTTGTCCAGGGATGACCTTTCACTTGTCCTTAGCATTGAGCACTGTGGGTCCCTGAAGGTGTCCCAGGTCACTGGTATTATTTACAGCTGGGAATTCGCTCAGGTGTATGTGGTGGGCAGGCCGCACAGGGACATGTGGCAGCCAGGGGAGGTTGTGTGTACACCATGCCTCCTGTACAGATGCCCCATTTCAGAGAACATGCTGTACTGCCCTCTCAGGGAACAGAGGACAGGTTAGAGGAAATACAGAAGATCTGGTCAGACATCCTCTCTCAGACAACCAAAGAGATTGGTATCTGGTGGAGAACTGTCAGGGAAGTTTCTCTGAGGGCAGCACGTTGGCATAGTTACCCTGCCATGGCAACTGTGAGAAGGCCTGTGAGGGCATCATTACCCAGTGAGGTCATATAAGGAACCTGTGACTTGAGGGGCAGGCTTCAGGAGGAGGGGCAGTTTTGTGGAGGAGAGCAGGGGGGAGGCAGAGGTACTCTTCATGGCCCCTCACACCTGGGCCTCCCCGCCCATGCCCTAGTCTAGTAGACAACCCATGCGGGGCGTTCCACTGGGCTGGCACAGCCCCAGGGGCCCAGGAGGGCAAGAGAGACCCACATTCTGAGATTGGCTTGAGAGGCAAGATTAACGTAAGAGACAGCTAGGTTGTATGGCACTGACCCAAAGAGGCAGAGATTTGTGTGGACTGGGGAATCAGGGAAGGCTCCTTGGCAGTGGGCCTGAAGGACAAGTGAGATTTAGACCCATGGGGAAGAGAGGGAAGACATTCCAGTTTAGGAAGAATAAAAGCAAAGACACACTCTCCTCGACCTTGTCCTGCCCCAAATATAAATTCATAGACCACTCCCATTTTCACAACTGAGGACTGAAGAAAACCAAGAGGTTAAGGGGCCTACCCAGTGTTACACAGGTGGTGGAGAGGTGTTCTGCTCAATGGTTAGGTTCATGTTGGGGCTCCGCATTTACAGCTGATAGGAATGTGAGGACAAGCTCATGCCATTTCAAACATTTCCAAGTGATACTGAGAGAGATGTTGAAGGTGCAAAATGAGGGTGCTGAATGACCTCACAAAGTGGGAATGGTGGGCCCATTTTGATATGAAATTCAAAACAAGTTCATGACCAAAGGAAATAATACAAAATGACAACATAATCATTACACTCCCCTCTCCCTTAGAAGTAAAAATCAGTATACCCCTCTCTCTCTCCAGCATGAAAGGATGAGATAAAGGCTCAGCAGCAGCCCCCTTGAAACACATGGTCAACACTGTGAAGAGGTGTTTCTAAGACGATTTGGTCCGACGCCGAGATGGAAAGAGACAACTCTGCCCTTAGCCTGATCAGGCCCACAGGAAGGAACCATATTGTGGGAAGCCTTTGAGAATGTGGCAATGAGAGGGAACCTTATTTGGGAGGGTATTCCCTGTTGCCGATCTTGAAAACGCAAAGATGGGACATTCGTTTACTGGGGCTGTTGCAGAGGGGATGCGCCCAGAGGTTGGGCCACCCTGCTTGAGAATCAAAGCACCTTCTAGTCCTAAACTGCTTGAGTGCTGCAATCGCCGGATTTGGGGTCTGGGGCAACCCAGGTCTTCGTCTGAGATTTCCGGAGAGCGCTTTCTCTTGGGAGCACGTCTGGGGACTGGCTTCTCTGCTTCCACTTTTGCTGGCGTGGCCAAAGGAACCTCCGCATAGGCCCGGTAGCCACCAAGCAGTCAGTATGTCTCCCGATACCAGCCCAACTGCGTTTCTCCACACCCTCGCTAGAGGACATGGTAGTGACCAGGGGTAGGTTGAGAAACGGGAGCCACTGCTGTTGCAAAGAAAATCAGAAGTGATCAGTCCCTGCTGCTGTACCCAGTCTCTTGCCAGAATTTCCCTCTCTCGTGTCTCTCCCAGTTTCTGGCTAAAGGCCTTTAATCTACTTGACATCCAAAACACAGCCTTGGCCCATCACCTCTATGAGTCCCTAGAGAAGGGACACTGGCTTCAAAAGCAATTCCTGGAGCGGACGGCTGCAGCACATGAGGAAGTCTCTTCACCGTTTCCAGTGAAAACAGGAGAACCCGAAAGAAATTGCAGTCAGGATCCTCTCCATCTCTCCCTTCCACAACAAAGAAAACATTTCTTGCAGTCTGTCACTTCTGAGGCTTTAATGGAAATACCGTTCAAGGTTTGGGAAAAAATAATCTATTATAAATTGGTTAAAAACCTGCCCGCCTTGGCAACCCCTCTTGGACCCCATTTATACTGCGTGTTTCGACCACACTGAACTCTAGCCCTGTGATACTTTTATCTAGATTAGAACAAGGCCAAATACTTAGGCAGAGTGATCAGGAGACCTAGAACCACGTTCTGTATACCAAGACTAGACTCACATCAACCCAGTCTCCTGGGACACCATCTCCTCAACTCTCCAGTCTCAATAGCACTTCAACACCCCTCTTGGTTCTTCCGGTCTTCCCATAAATATGGCCCCACCCTGTCCCCTAGTACTCAGCAGCGCAGGATGGGATGTGTCTGAGGGGACCGATATAGATGTCTGCATGACAGCACAGAGGTGCCTGGGTTTGAAGGTGCGGTTCAAGAGTGGCCCTCTTCCTCCAAATGCTCCATTTACCATTTGTCAACAAAAATGCACTTGTCTTTGGCTAAGAGGCCAATCGGGAAAGGGTCTGAATGGAAGCATCCTGTAGCCCAAAGAGGAAGGCTACATTTATAAAGATCAGAAGCATCCTGCACACTTGTCCAGGGATGACCTTTCACTTGTCCTCAGCATTGAGCACTGTGGGTCCCTGAAGGTGTCCCAGGTCACTGGTATTACTTACAGCTGGGAATTCGCTCAGGTGTATGTGGTGGGCAGGCCGCACAGGGACATGTGGCAGCCAGGGGAGGTTGTGTGTACACCATGCCTCCTGTACAGATGCCCCATTTCAGTGAACATGCTGCACTGCCCTCTCAGGGAACAGAGGACAGGTTAGAGGAAATACAGAAGATCTGGTCAGACATCCTCTCTCAGACAACCAAAGAGATTGGTATCTGGTGGAGAACTGTCAGGGAAGTTTCTCTGAGGGCAGCACGTTGGCATAGTTACCCTGCCATGGCAACTGTGAGAAGGCCTGTGAGGGCATCATTACCCAGTGAGGTCATATAAGGAACCTGTGACTTGAGGGGCAGGCTTCAGGAGGAGGGGCAGTTTTGTGGAGGAGAGCAGGGGGGAGGCAGAGGTACTCTTCATGGCCCCTCACAACTGGGCCTCCCCGCCCATGCCCTAGTCTAGTAGACAACCCATGCGGGGCGTTCCACTGGGCTGGCACAGCCCCAGGGGCCCAGGAGGGCAAGAGAGACCCACATTCTGAGATTGGCTTGAGAGGCAAGATTAACGTAAGAGACAGCTAGGTTGTATGGCACTGACCCAAAGAGGCAGAGATTTGTGTGGACTGGGGAATCAGGGAAGGCTCCTTGGCAGTGGGCCTGAAGGACAAGTGAGATTTAGACCCATGGGGAAGAGAGGGAAGACATTCCAGTTTAGGAAGAATAAAAGCAAAGACACACTCTCCTCGACCTTGTCCTGCCCCAAATATAAATTCATAGACCACTCCCATTTTCACAACTGAGGACTGAAGAAAACCAAGAGGTTAAGGGGCCTACCCAGTGTTACACAGGTGGTGGAGAGGTGTTCTGCTCAATGGTTAGGTTCATGTTGGGGCTCCGCATTTACAGCTGATAGGAATGTGAGGACCAGCTCATGCCCTTTCAAACATTTCCAAGTGATACTGAGAGAGATGTTGAAGGTGCAAAATGAGGGTGCTGAATGACCTCACAAAGTGGGAATGGTGGGCCCATTTTGATATGAAATTCAAAACAAGTTCATGACCAAAGGAAATAATACAAAATGACAACATAATCATTATACTCCCCTCTCCCTTAGAAGTAAAAATCAGTATACCCCTCTCTCTCTCCAGCATGAAAGGATGAGATAAAGGCTCAGCAGCAGCCCCCGTGAAACACATGGTCAACACTGTGAAGAGGTGTTACTAAGACGATTTGCTCCGACGCAGAGATGGAAAGAGACAACTCTGCCCTTAGCCTGATCAGGCCCACAGGAAGGAACCATATTGTGGGAAGCCTTTGAGAATGTGGCAATGAGAGGGAACCTTATTTGGGAGGGGATTCCCTGTTGCCGATCTTCAAAACGCAAAGATGGGACATTCGTTTACTGGGGCTGTTGCAGAGGGGATGCGCCCAGAGGTTGGGCCACCCTGCTTGAGAATCAAAGCACCTGCTAGTCCTAAACTGCTTGAGTGCTGCAATCGCCGGGTTTGGGGTCTGGGGCAACCCAGGTCTTCGTCCGAGATTTCCGGAGAGCGCTTTCTCTTGGGAGCACGTCTGGGGACTGGCTTCTCTGCTTCCACTTTTGCTGGCGTGGCCAAAGGAACCTCCGCGTAGGCCCGGTAGCCACCAAGCAGTCAGTATGTCTCCCGATACCAGCCCAACTGCGTTTCTCCACACCCTCGCTAGAGGACATGGTAGTGACCAGGGGTAGGTTGAGAAACGGGAGCCACTGCTGCTGCAAAGAAAATCAGAAGTGATCAGTCCCTGCTGCTGTACCCAGTCTCCTGCCAGAATTTCCCTCTCTCGTGTCTCTCCCAGTTTCTGGCTGAAGGCCTTTAATCTACTTGACATCCAAAACACAGCCTTGGCCCATCACCTCTATGAGTCCCTAGAGAAGGGACACTGGCTGCAAAAGCAATTCCTGGAGCGGACGGCTGCAGCACATGAGGAAGTCTCTTCACCGTTTCCAGTGAAAACAGGAGAACCCGAAAGAAATTGCAGTCAGGATCCTCTCCATCTCTCCCTTCCACAACAAAGAAAACATTTCTTGCAGTCTGTCACTTCTGAGGCTTTAATGGAAATACCGTTCAAGGTTTCGGAAAAAATAATCTAATATAAATTGGTTAAAAACCCGCCCGCCTTGGCAACCCCTCTTGGACCCCATTTATACTGCGTGTTTCGACCACACTGAACTCTAGCCCTGTGATACTTTTATCTAGATTAGAACAAGGCCAAATACTTAGGCAGAGTGATCAGGAGACCTAGAACCACGTTCTGTATACCAAGACTAGACTCACATCAACCCAGTCTCCTGGGACACCATCTCCTCAACTCTCCAGTCTCAATAGCACTTCAACACCCCTCTTGGTTCTTCCGGTCTTCCCATAAATATGGCCCCACCCTGTCCCCTAGTACTCAGCAGCGCAGGATGGGATGTGTCTGAGGGGACCGATATAGATGTCTGCATGACAGCACAGAGGTGCCTGGGTTTGAAGGTGCGGTTCAAGAGTGGCCCTCTTCCTCCAAATGCTCCATTTACCATTTGTCAACAAAAATGCACTTGTCTTTGGTTAAGAGGCCAATCGGGAAAGGGTCTGAATGGAAGCATCCTGTAGCCCAAAGGGGAAGGCTACATTTATAAAGATCAGAAGCATCCTGCACACTTGTCCAGGGATGACCTTTCACTTGTCCTCAGCATTGAGCACTGTGGGTCCCTGAAGGTGTCCCAGGTCACTGGTATTACTTACAGCTGGGAATTCGCTCAGGTGTATGTGGTGGGCAGGCCGCACAGGGACATGTGGCAGCCAGGGGAGGTTGTGTGTACACCATGCCTCCTGTACAGATGCCCCATTTCAGTGAACATGCTGCACTGCCCTCTCAGGGAACAGAGGACAGGTTAGAGGAAATACAGAAGATCTGGTCAGACATCCTCTCTCAGACAACCAAAGAGATTGGTATCTGGTGGAGAACTGTCAGGGAAGTTTCTCTGAGGGCAGCACGTTGGCATAGTTACCCTGCCATGGCAACTGTGAGAAGGCCTGTGAGGGCATCATTACCCAGTGAGGTCATATAAGGAACCTGTGACTTGAGGGGCAGGCTTCAGGAGGAGGGGCAGTTTTGTGGAGGAGAGCAGGGGGTAGGCAGAGGTACTCTTCATGGCCCCTCACAACTGGGCCTCCCCGCCCATGCCCTAGTCTAGTAGACAACCCATGCGGGGCGTTCCACTGGGCTGGCACAGCCCCAGGGGCCCAGGAGGGCAAGAGAGACCCACATTCTGAGATTGGCTTGAGAGGCAAGATTAACGTAAGAGACAGCTAGGTTGTATGGCACTGACCCAAAGAGGCAGAGATTTGTGTGGACTGGGGAATCAGGGAAGGCTCCTTGGCAGTGGGCCTGAAGGACAAGTGAGATTTAGACCCATGGGGAAGAGAGGGAAGACATTCCAGTTTAGGAAGAATAAAAGCAAAGACACACTCTCCTCGACCTTGTCCTGCCCCAAATATAAATTCATAGACCACTCCCATTTTCACAACTGAGGACTGAAGAAAACCAAGAGGTTAAGGGGCCTACCCAGTGTTACACAGGTGGTGGAGAGGTGTTCTGCTCAATGGTTAGGTTCATGTTGGGGCTCCGCATTTACAGCTGATAGGAATGTAAGGACCAGCTCATGCCATTTCAAACATTTCCAAGTGATACTGAGAGAGATGTTGAAGGTGCAAAATGAGGGTGCTGAATGACCTCACAAAGTGGGAATGGTGGGCCCATTTTGATATGAAATTCAAAACAAGTTCATGACCAAAGGAAATAATACAAAATGACAACATAATCATTACACTCCCCTCTCCCTTAGAAGTAAAAATCAGTATACCCCTCTCTCTCTCCAGCATGAAAGGATGAGATAAAGGCTCAGCAGCAGCCCCCGTGAAACACATGGTCAACACTGTGAAGAGGTGTTACTAAGACGATTTGCTCCGACGCAGAGATGGAAAGAGACAACTCTGCCCTTAGCCTGATCAGGCCCACAGGAAGGAACCATATTGGGGGAAGCCTTTGAGAATGTGGCAATGAGAGGGAACCTTATTTGGGAGGGGATTCCCTGTTGCCGATCTTGAAAACGCAAAGATGGGACATTCGTTTACTGGGGCTGTTGCAGAGGGGATGCGCCCAGAGGTTGGGCCACCCTGCTTGAGAATCAAAGCACCTTCTAGTCCTAAACTGCTTGAGTGCTGCAATCGCCGGATTTGGGGTCTGGGGCAACCCAGGTCTTCGTCCGAGATTTCCGGAGAGCGCTTTCTCTTGGGAACACGTCTGGGGACTGGCTTCTCTGCTTCCACTTTTGCTGGCGTGGCCAAAGGAACCTCCGCGTAGGCCCGGTAGCCACCAAGCAGTCAGTATGTCTCCCGATACCAGCCCAACTGCGTTTCTCCACACCCTCGCTAGAGGACATGGTAGTGACCAGGGGTAGGTTGAGAAACGGGAGCCACTGCTGCTGCAAAGAAAATCAGAAGTGATCAGTCCCTGCTGCTGTACCCAGTCTCCTGCCAGAATTTCCCTCTCTCGTGTCTCTCCCAGTTTCTGGCTGAAGGCCTTTAATCTACTTGACATCCAAAACACAGCCTTGGCCCATCACCTCTATGAGTCCCTAGAGAAGGGACACTGGCTGCAAAAGCAATTCCTGGAGCGGACGGCTGCAGCACATGAGGAAGTCTCTTCACCGTTTCCAGTGAAAACAGGAGAACCCGAAAGAAATTGCAGTCAGGATCCTCTCCATCTCTCCCTTCCACAACAAAGAAAACATTTCTTGCAGTCTGTCACTTCTGAGGCTTTAATGGAAATACCGTTCAAGGTTTGGGAAAAAATAATCTAATATAAATTGGTTAAAAACCCGCCCGCCTTGGCAACCCCTCTTGGACCCCATTTATACTGCGTGTTTCGACCACACTGAACTCTAGCCCTGTGATACTTTTATCTAGATTAGAACAAGGCCAAATACTTAGGCAGAGTGATCAGGAGACCTAGAACCACGTTCTGTATACCAAGACTAGACTCACATCAACCCAGTCTCCTGGGACACCATCTCCTCAACTCTCCAGTCTCAATAGCACTTCAACACCCCTCTTGGTTCTTCCGGTCTTCCCATAAATATGGCCCCACCCTGTCCCCTAGTACTCAGCAGCGCAGGATGGGATGTGTCTGAGGGGACCGATATAGATGTCTGCATGACAGCACAGAGGTGCCTGGGTTTGAAGGTGCGGTTCAAGAGTGGCCCTCTTCCTCCAAATGCTCCATTTACCATTTGTCAACAAAAATGCACTTGTCTTTGGTTAAGAGGCCAATCGGGAAAGGGTCTGAATGGAAGCATCCTGTAGCCCAAAGGGGAAGGCTACATTTATAAAGATCAGAAGCATCCTGCACACTTGTCCAGGGATGACCTTTCACTTGTCCTCAGCATTGAGCACTGTGGGTCCCTGAAGGTGTCCCAGGTCACTGGTATTACTTACAGCTGGGAATTCGCTCAGGTGTATGTGGTGGGCAGGCCGCACAGGGACATGTGGCAGCCAGGGGAGGTTGTGTGTACACCATGCCTCCTGTACAGATGCCCCATTTCAGTGAACATGCTGCACTGCCCTCTCAGGGAACAGAGGACAGGTTAGAGGAAATACAGAAGATCTGGTCAGACATCCTCTCTCAGACAACCAAAGAGATTGGTATCTGGTGGAGAACTGTCAGGGAAGTTTCTCTGAGGGCAGCACGTTGGCATAGTTACCCTGCCATGGCAACTGTGTGAAGGCCTGTGAGGGCATCATTACCCAGTGAGGTCATATAAGGAACCTGTGACTTGAGGGGCAGGCTTCAGGAGGAGGGGCAGTTTTGTGGAGGAGAGCAGGGGGGAGGCAGAGGTACTCTTCATGGCCCCTCACACCTGGGCCTCCCCGCCCATGCCCTAGTCTAGTAGACAACCCATGCGGGGCGTTCCACTGGGCTGGCACAGCCCCAGGGGCCCAGGAGGGCAAGAGAGACCCACATTCTGAGATTGGCTTGAGAGGCAAGATTAACGTAAGAGACAGCTAGGTTGTATGGCACTGACCCAAAGAGGCAGAGATTTGTGTGGACTGGGGAATCAGGGAAGGCTCCTTGGCAGTGGGCCTGAAGGACAAGTGAGATTTAGACCCATGGGGAAGAGAGGGAAGACATTCCAGTTTAGGAAGAATAAAAGCAAAGACACACTCTCCTCGACCTTGTCCTGCCCCAAATATAAATTCATAGACCACTCCCATTTTCACAACTGAGGACTGAAGAAAACCAAGAGGTTAAGGGGCCTACCCAGTGTTACACAGGTGGTGGAGAGGTGTTCTGCTCAATGGTTAGGTTCATGTTGGGGCTCCGCATTTACAGCTGATAGGAATGTAAGGACCAGCTCATGCCATTTCAAACATTTCGAAGTGATACTGTGAGAGATGTTGAAGGTGCAAAATGAGGGTGCTGAATGACCTCACAAAGTGGGAATGGTGGGCCCATTTTGATATGAAATTCAAAACAAGTTCATGACCAAAGGAAATAATACAAAATGACAACATAATCATGACACTCCCCTCTCCCTTAGAAGTAAAAATCAGTATACCCCTCTCTCTCTCCAGCATGAAAGGATGAGATAAAGGCTCAGCAGCAGCCCCCGTGAAACACATGGTCAACACTGTGAAGAGGTGTTACTAAGACGATTTGCTCCGACGCAGAGATGGAAAGAGACAACTCTGCCCTTAGCCTGATCAGGCCCACAGGAAGGAACCATATTGTGGGAAGCCTTTGAGAATGTGGCAATGAGAGGGAACCTTATTTGGGAGGGGATTCCCTGTTGCCGATCTTGAAAACGCAAAGATGGGACATTCGTTTACTGGGGCTGTTGCAGAGGGGATGCGCCCAGAGGTTGGGCCACCCTGCTTGAGAATCAAAGCACCTTCTAGTCCTAAACTGCTTGAGTGCTGCAATCGCCGGATTTGGGGTCTGGGGCAACCCAGGTCTTCGTCCGAGATTTCCGGAGAGCGCTTTCTCTTGGGAGCACGTCTGGGGACTGGCTTCTCTGCTTCCACTTTTGCTGGCGTGGCCAAAGGAACCTCCGCGTAGGCCCGGTAGCCACCAACCAGTCAGTATGACTCCCGATACCAGCCCAACTGCGTTTCTCCACACCCTCGCTAGAGGACATGGTAGTGTCCAGGGGAAGGTTGAGAAACGGGAGCCACTGCTGCTGCAAAGAAAATCAGAAGTGATCAGTCCCTGCTGCTGTACCCAGTCTCCTGCCAGAATTTTCCTCTCTCATGTCTCTCCCAGTTTCTGGCTGAAGACCTTTAATCTACTTGACATCCAAAACACAGCCTTGGCCCATCACCTCTGTGAGTCCCTAGAGAAGGAACACTGGTTGCAAAAGCAATTCCTGGAGCGGACGGCTGCAGCACATGAGGAAGTCTCTTCACCGTTTCCAGTGAAAACAGGAGAACCCGAAAGTAATTGCAATCAGGATCCTCTCCATCTCTCCCTTCCACAACAGAGAAAACATTTCTTGCAGTCTGTCACTTCTGAGGCTTTAATGGAAATACCGTTCAAGGTTTGGAAAAAAATAATCTAATATAAATTGGTTAAAAACCCGCCCTCCTTGGCAACCCCTCTTGGACCCCATTTATACTGCGTGTTTCGACCACACTGAACACTAGCCCTGTGATACTTTTATCTAGATTACACCAAGGCTAAATACTGAGGCAGAGTGATGTGGACACTCAGAACCGCCTTCTCGGTACCAAGTCTAGGCTCACATCAAACCAGCCTCCTGGGACGCCATCTCCTCATCCCTCCAGTCTCATTAGCACTTCAGCATCCCTCTTGGTTCTTCCGGTCTTCCCATCAATATGGCACCACCCTCTCCGATGGTACTCAGCAGCTCAGGATGGGATGTGTCTAAGGGGACCGATATAGATGTCTAGGTGACAGCAGAGTGGTGCCTGGGTTCGAAGGTACGGTTCAAGAGTGGCCCTCTTCCTCCAACTGCTCCATTTACCATTTGCCAACAAATTGCACTTGTCTTTTGCTAACAGGCAAATCAGGAAAGTGTCTGAATAGAAGCATCCTGTAGCCCAAAGGGGAAGGCTATATTTATAAAGATCACAACCAACCTGCACACTTGTCCAGGGATCACCTTTTTCTTGTCCCCAGCAGTGAGCACTGTGGGTCCCTGAAGGTAACCCAGGTCAATGGTATTACTTACAGCTGGGAACGTGCTCAGATTTACGTTGTGGGCAAGCCCCACAGGAACATGAGGCAGCCAGGTGAGGTTGTGTGTACAACATGCCTCCTGTAGGGATACCCGTTCTCGGTGTACCTGCCGCACTGCCAACCCATGGAACAGAGCACAGGTTAGAGTAAATATAGATGATCCGGTCACACATTCTCAGTCAGACAACCAAAGAGAATGGTATCTCGTTGAGAACTGTCAGCGAAGTTTCTCTGAGGGCAGCACGTTGGCAGTTACCCTGCCATGGAAACTGTGAGAAGGCCTGTGAGGTCCTCACTACAAGGTGAGGTCATAATAAGGAACCTGTGACTTAGGGGTCAGGCATCAAGAGGAAGGGCATTTTGGTGGAGGAGAGCAGGGGGGAGGCAGAGTTACTCTGCCTGGCCCTTCAGACCTGGGCCTCCCCACCCATGCCATAGTCTAGTAGACACCCCACGTGGGGCGTGCCAGTGGCCTGGCACAGACACAGGGGCCCCAGGAGGGCAAGAGAGACCCACATTCTGAGATTGGATTGAGAGGCAAGATTACCGTAAGAGACAGCTAGGTTGTATGGCACCGACCATAAGAGGCAGAGATTTGTGTGGACTGGGGAAGAAGGGAAGACTTCTTGGCAGTGGGCCTGAAGGACAAGTGAGATTTGGACCCATGGGGAAGAGAGGGAAGACATTCCAGTTTGGAAGAATAAAAGCAGACACAATCTCCTCGACCTTGTCCTGCCCCAAATATAAATTTATAGAACTCTCACATTTTCACAACTGAGCACTGAAGAAAACCAAGAGGTTAAGGGGCCTACCCAGTGTTACACAGGTGGTGGAGAGGTGTTCTGCTCAATGATTAGGTTCATGTTGTGGCTCCGCATTTACAGCTGATAAGAATGTGAGGACCAGCTCATGCCATTTCAAACATTTCCAAGTGATACTGTGAGAGATGTTAAAGGTGCAAAATGAGGGTGCTGAATGATCTCACAAAGTGGGAATGGTGGACCAATTTTAATATGAAATTCAAAGCAAGTTCATGACCAAAGGACATAATACAGAATGACAACATAATCATTACCCTCCCCTCTCCCCTAGAAGTACAAATCATTATAATCCTCTCTCTCTCTCCCATGAAAGGATGAGATAAGTCTCAGCAGCCGCCCCCGTGAAACACATGGTCAACATTGTGAAGAGGTATTACTAAGACGGTTTGGTCCGACTCAGAGAAGGAAAGAGAAAACTCTGCCCTTAGCATGATCAGGCCCACAGGAAGGAACCACACTGCGGGCATCCTTTGAGAGTGTGGCAATGAGAGAGATGATTCTTTAGGAGGGTACTCCGTGTTGCCGACCTCGAAAAAGCAAAGATGGGACATTCGATTACTGGGGCTGTTGCAGAGGGGATGCGCCCAGAGGTTGGGCCACCCTGCTTGAGAATCAAAGCACCTTCTAGTCCTAAACTGCTTGAGTGCTGCAATCGCCGGATTTGGGGTCTGGGGCAACCCAGGTCTTCGTCCGAGTTTTCCGGAGAGCGCTTTCTCTTGGGAGCACGTCTGGGGACTGGCTTCTCTGCTTCCACTTTTGCTGGCGTGGCCAAAGGAACCTCCGCGTAGGCCTGGTAGCCACCAACCAGTCAGTATGTCTCCCGATACCAGCCCAACTGCGTTTCTCCACACCCTCGCTAGAGGACATGGTAGTGACCAGGGGTAGATTGAGAAACGGGAGCCACTGCTGCTGCAAAGAGAATCAGAAGTGATCAGTCCCTGTTGCTGTACCCAGCCTCCTGCCAGAATTTCCCTCTCTCGTGTCTCTCCCAGTTTCTGGCTGAAGACCTTTAATCTACTTGACATCCAAAACACAGCCTTGGCCCATCACCTCTCTGAGTCCCTAGAGAAGGGACACTGGCTGCAAAAGCAATTCCTGGAGCGGACGGCTGCAGCACATGAGGAAGTCTCTTCACCGTTTCTAGTGAAAACAGGAGAACCCGAAAGTAATTGCAGTCAGGATCCTCTCCATCTCTCCCTTCCACAACAGAGAAAACATTTCTTGCAGTCTGTCACTTCTGAGGCTTTAATGGAAATACCGTTCAAGGTTTGGGAAAAAATAATCTAATATAAATTGGTTAAAAACCCGCCCGCCTTGGCAAGCCCTCTTGGACCCCATTTATACTGCGTGTTTCGACCACACTGAACTCTAGCCCTGTGATACTTTTATCTAGATTAGAACAAGGCCAAATACTTAGGCAGAGTGATCAGGAGACCTAGAACCACGTTCTGTATTCCAAGACTAGACTCACATCAACCCAGTCTCCTGGGACACCATCTCCTCAGCTCTCCAGTCTCAATAACACTTCAACACCCCTCTTGGTTCTTCCGGTCTTCCCATAAATATGGCCCCACCCTGTCCCCTAGTACTCAGCAGCTCAGGATGGGATGTGTCTGAGGGGACCGATATAGATGTCTACATGACAGCACAGAGTTGCCTGGGTTTGAAGGTGCGGTTCAAGAGTGGCCCTCTTCCTCCAACTGCTCCATTTACCATTTGCCAACAAAAATGCACTTGTCTTTGGCTAAGAGGCCAATCGGGAAAGGGTCTGAATGGAAGCATCCTGTAGCCCAAAGGGGAAGGCTACATTTATAAAGATCAGAAGCATCCTGCACACTTGTCCAGGGATGACCTTTCACTTGTCCTCAGCATTGAGCACTGTGGGTCCCTGAAGGTGTCCCAGGTCACTGGTATTACTTACAGCTGGGAACGCGCTCAGGTGTATGTGGTGGGCAGGCCCCACAGGAACATGTGGCAGCCAGGGGAGGTTGTGTGTACACCATGCCTCCTGTACAGATGCCCGATTTCAGTGAACATGCTGCACTGCCCTCCCAGGGAACAGAGGACAGGTTAGAGTAAATACAGAAGATTTGGTCAGACATTCTCTCTCAGACAACCAAAGAGATTGGTATCTGGTGGAGAACTGTCACGGAAGTTTCCGTCAGGGCAGCACGTTGGCAGTTACCCTGCCATGGAAACTGTGAGAAGGCTTGTGATGTCATTACTAACCAGTGAGGCCATAATAAGGAACATGTGACTTGGGGGTCAGCCTTCAGGAGGAGGGGCATTTTAGTGGAGGAGAGCAGGGGGGATGCAGAGGTACTCTGCCTGGCCCCTCACACCTCGGTCTCCCCACCCATGCCTTAGTCTAGTAGACACCCCACTTGAGCGTGCCGATGGGATAGCACAGCCCCAGGGTCCCCAGGAGGGCAAGACAGACGCACATTTTGAGATTGGCTTGAGGGGAAGATTACCGTAAAAGACAGCTAGGTTGTATGGCACTGACCCTAACAGGCAGGGATTTGTGTGGACTGGGGAATCATGAAAGGCTCCTTGGCAGTGGGCCTGAAGGACAAGTGACATTTGGACCCATGGGGAAGAGAGGGAAGACATTCCAGTTTGGAAGAATAAAAGCAAAGACACACTCTCCTCGACCTTGTCCTGCCCCAAATATAAATTTAGAAAACCCTCACCTTTTCATAACTGAGGACTGAAGAAAACCAAGAGGTTAAGGGGCCTACCCAGTGTTACACAGGTGGTGGAGAGCTGTTCTGCTCAATGGTTAGGTTCATGTTGAGGCTCCGCATTTACAGCTGATAGGAAAGTGAGGAGAAGCTCATACCATTTCAAACATTTCCAAGTGATACTGAGAGAGATGTTAAAGGTGCAAAATGAGGGTGCTGAATGACCTCACAATGTGGGAATGTTGGGTCCATTTTTATGTGAAAGTCAAAACAAGTTCATGACCAAAGGACACAATACAAAATGACAACATAATCATTACCCTCCCTTCTCCCCCAGAAGTTAAAATCATTATAATCCTCTCTCTTTCCACCATGAAAGGTTGAAATAAATGCTCAACATCAGCCCCCATGAAACACATGGTCAACACTGTGAAGAGGTGTTACTAAGACGATTTGGTCCGACTCAGAGAAGGAAAGAGACAACTCTGCCCTTAGCCTGATCAGGCCCACAGGAAGGAACCACATTGGGGGCAGCCTTTGAGGGTGTGCCAATGAGAGAGAACCTTCTTTAGGAGGGGACTCCCTGTTGCCAACCTTGAAAAATCAAAGATGGGAAATTCGTTTACTGGGCCTGTTGCAGAGCGGATGTGCCCAGGAGGTAGTGACTCTTGGACTACTATTTTAGCGGTTGGGCCACCCTGGTTGAGAACCAAAGCACCTTGTATTCCTAAGCTGCTTGAATCAGCGGGTGCACGTTAGGACAGACGAAGCTAGGCCTCATTTGATCAGACTGCCTTTGGGAGTGATAGACGGTAAAATGTGAAAGGGAATGCTCTGGAGGAGGTTTGTCATGGCACGTTTGCCAGCATGAGACCATTCAGATTCTCCAAGGCTCCAGAGATTACTTGGCTGGGAGCGTCCTTCTGATGTGGTGCAGGGAGTTCTACCTTAACAGGCCCTGACTGGGCATCTGGGGGAGGCAGAATGAATGGTTTATTAACTTAAGAGAGCGAGAAACTCACCTGGGGGCTTCCACAAAACCACTTAAAAAGACTTGTACCTGGATTCTTGAGCCAACCCTCAGAAAACTTATCTAGATCTGGAGTAGGGCTCAGGAAGCTGCACTTTTAATAAGCTTCCTGGGCAGTCCCACCACAGTGGTCCATGGATAGAGTGACCAAATTATTGTGTATTCTCGGTTGCTTTTGGGAGTTAAAGTGGGCAATGTTAAAAACTGCAGTAGGCATACGTATAAACAGGGAATATTCAAGGCAAACAGAGGTGTATAATTATTCTATGCATGAATCAGATTTGACAAAAGCTAGCCTGGTGGTTAAAGAACACAACCCTTGGGACAGACAGACCAGATTCTGTCCTACTTACTTGTGTGATTTTGACCAAGTTATTTTATCCTTCTGACTGTTTCTTCATATGGAAAAGAGCTATGGCTGTACATTTAGCACAATATTCTCTTTTGGCAAAGGTTGCTCTGGGTCCGTTTGTGTTCTCTGCAACTTAATCCTTTCCGGTGTGCAAGCATTTTTAAGTTGTTTGGTGAAGTATTACATTTGACTTTCAACTGTTCATTACTTTGGGCAAAGCTTATATAATGCTGCAGAGACTAGAACCTATGCAGAGATAGTGAGAGGATGTTATAAGCTTATTCTGTTGGTTTATAAAAAAGTTTAACCTTTTCTCCTCTTCCTCCGCCTGCCACCAAGAGATGAGAAAGAAGGCAGAGCCTGGAAATGCACACCAAGCAATACTTCTGCGTCAGTTTGCCTTTTATTCCTCTGCCAGTACTTCCCAGAGAGATTTCACCAAAAGTGCCTAAGCTTGCCATGGCATTGTTGTGAAGAAAATTTCTTTCTATTGCTAGTCACATGCCCTTTTCCTTCTCCTGGGCGCTTAATTGATGTTTGGGGGCAGGAAATAAAATTTAAACTAAAACATCAAAAAAAGAAAGAGAAAAAAGAAAGATGAGCTCAGGTAGGCGTTATTGTGGTCCAGATAAGGTTTGGTTCATTCATTCCCTCGATTAGCATTTATCCCCCTTTGTGCCAGGCATGTGGGGGGAGAGAGAAATGTCTTCAAAGAGTCTGTGGTTGTATGGGGGAGGGAGCTGTGGAAATCTGTCATTTAGAAACAGCATGGAAGTGCTAGGGAAAAATTGTTTTGTTCATTTATCACTCACACATCCGTTCACCCATAGCAACTACAAAGGGTTTCACGCGGAGGAACTGGAAGCCCTGAACTTGCCGTTCTAGTCAAGGGGAAACAACAATGTAAACCACCAGCAGTGGTAAGCCACCAGTAGTGATTTCAAGCCAGAAGGAACCACTCACCAGTGGAGAGAGGCACAAGGTGAGCAATGACTTGCAGAAAGGAGGGGTTATTCATTCCAACTCCTGAGTTCAAGTTCATCTGGGTTGTTGTGTGGTTCGTGCTTACTGCATCTTTTTTTGGAACGTGGCTCCACCCTCCAAGAAGGGTGAGGATGATCACCCTTCTTTCCTCCTGCTGTGCCCCGGGCTCACCCAGCGGGAGTCTGCAGGGATGATCTGCTCTGTACTGGCTTTTCAGTCCCACTCCCGGGAGAAGAGAGATGAAGCTGTGTCTCCACCGCAGCTTGGCCTGATTCAGTCACTGGGTGAAAAGGTGGGAAGAAGGTCAAGTTCATGAGAACTGATACACTGCAGAGTCATTTAGTCCTGAAGTACCAGTTCTTGTTGCTGGTGAGTTGCAAAATCCAGGGACCTGAATTTAATTCCTCCAGAGCCACTGAGACATCATTTCCAGGCCCATGGCAGGCTGTAGGGGTGCTGACTTTTCTCAGTGCTAAGGAGCAGCCATCTTCCACAGAGAGAGGACTCTGTGTCAGCAGGAGCAGAACCACACCAGGCACCTAAAAAGGTTCTGCATCCCAGCATCTTCCAACACAGTGATAGATAAACGGGTAGAAGATGTGACAGGGCATTCACAATAGAACAGAATCTTATCCCCAATAAATACGGAAAGATGTTCAACTTCACTACCTAACAAAGAAATGCAAGTTATAAATCTATTTTTTTTTTTTTTTTTTGCTCATCTAATTGGTAGAAAGTTTTAAAAATGCACAAAATTTGCTGCTTAAGGATGTAAGGAAAAGGCCGTTTTCATCTGTTGCTGCTGATGGGGATGGAAATTGGTGCGAACCTTCTGGAGGGTAATTTGGCAATTTGTGTATCAACAGCCTTAAAATGTTCATACACTTTGAGCCAGTAATTTTGCTTTTAGGATCTTATCCTAAGGTGAAAGTCAAACTTATGTACAAGACTTATGTTCAAGAATATTCATCTCAGCCAGTAGTGTAATAGAAAAAATATTAGAAGCTACCTAAAAATCCCACAATAGGGGGTTGGTTAAATAACTGATGGCCCAACTTAAGAATGGAAAATAAAGATGCAGACGTAGAAAATGGACCTGAGGACACGGGGAAGGGGAAGGGGAAGCTGGGACGAAGTGAGAGAGTGGCATGGACTTATATATACTACCAAATGTAAAATAGCTAGCTAGTGGGAAGCAGCTGCATAGCACAGGGAGATCAGCTCGGTGCTCTGTGACCACCTAGAGGGCTGGGATAGGGAGGGTGGGAGGGAGATGCAAGAGGGAGGAGATATGGGGATATATGTGTATGTATAGCTGATTCACTTTGTTATACAGCAGAAACTAACACACCATTGAAAAGCAATTTTACTCCAATAAAGATTTTTTTTTTTTTAAAAAAAGGATGGAAAACAGTTCATTCATTAAAAATGATTTTCTCCAAGAATATTTAATGGTGGGAAGATGTAGTGTAAAAGCAGGGCACAAAATACTAGATGGAGTATTTCATTTTGTTAAAATTTTAATAATACAAGTGCAGAAAAAGTGTTTAAAATAACAGTACTGATTTGACTACGGGACATTTTTTTCTTTAAATTTTTCTGTATTTGGTGTTATAAAGCATCATATATCCTCTCTGAGTCTCAGTTTATGTTCTGTGAAGTGGGACTCATCACATCTACACTGCAGTGCGCTTGGGCAGAGCAGCACAATATTTGAAAGTGCCCTTGACAATAACCAGCCCATTGTAATACTCCAGGAATGGTTATAATATCATTGCCAATGACACACCCATAGTCCGGATATTATCCGTAATGATTACTAAGGTTGTTTATCTCCCTCCACTTTTACTAAGACAACAAAATGATTAATTGAAGACTCTAAGTCATTTTTACTGAGGTTCTTTTTTTTTCCAAAATACTAATTGTAAAGTCTGCAGTGGGTATATAGGTGTTCAACTTTTTTCCAGATTTTATGTTTTTGTTTTTTTAATTTTTTATTTATTATTTTTTATTATTTTTATTATTGGCTGTGTTGGGTCTTCGTTTCTGTGTGAGGGCTTTCTCCAGTTGCGGCAAGTGGGGGCCACTCTTCATCGCGGTGCGTGGGCCTCTCACTATCGTGGCCTCTCTTGTTGCGGAGCACAGGCTCCAGACGCTCAGACTCAGTAGTTGTGGCTCACTAGCCCAGTTGCTCCGTGGCATGTGGGATCTTCCCAGACCAAGGCTCGAACCCGTGTCCCCTGCATTGGCAGGCAGATTCTCAACCACTGCGTCACCAGGGAAGCCCCTTTACTGAGGTTCTTAATACTCACCTTCCTCACAAGGGTGGACAAAACTCTCAGCTTTTTGTATTGAGTGCAAATGTCTCTATTCTTGCCCATTTCAGAGTCCTCCTCGCTCAAAATCTAGGTTTTGTCGATCTTTAGTACCCTGTCTCTCGTCTTATCTCAGATTATTCTGTGGTAAGATGGTGCAAACTACGTATTTACTAACTGGAGAGAATTCAAGTCCCCGGAGCTGTTGTAGCTCAAAATTCTGTTTTAAGTGGAGTCATTTTCTGTGCCTTCCTTTTATGCTGTCTGCAAAATGCCTGTTTCTGTCCTCCTTGAGATCCAGGTTTACAGCGCTCTCCTTTTTCTCATTCTGGGGTCTCTATGTTCTCTATGTTTGTGGCATCTCTGAGGGCCCATGTTCTGTTGAGGCTAAATTTGATACCTGGGGTCGGGGGGAAGCAAGTTCCAGATGGGTCAGCCTAGAAAAGGATCCCCCATTGTGTAGAAATTTAAAAACAGGCAAAATACCTGTCCTATCAGACACTATGATTTGCCCCCTCTGTCTGACGCAGCCCAGAGCTTTGTCATTTAATTCACACCTATCTACTGTGAAGGTCCAGCCAACAAGATCATTTTGGAGCCCTGAGTGGGTGTCCAGAATGGATGGGAGGGCTGAGGTAACCAGAACTCTGCCTTTTTTATGGACAGGTGTTAGGGCATCTTCTTTTCAAAGTGACACATTCCCAACCCATCCAACACACATAGAGGAAAAAAACGACTGTCACCAGCCAAAGTGAGAAAAACTTGGGGCTGCAGAGGAAGAGGGATCTTGTGGGGACTCTTGGATTATTCATCCACGTGCAAGTATGAGCTCCAGATTTGACAAGACATGCAGTCTGATCAAAAGTCATGCAATTAATGACTTCTTTAAAAAATCAAAGAACTCTTTGATTCTTCATTTTAATGTAACTTTGACCTCTTTTCTTTCCATGTCATGAAAGAAGCCTTGACTAAGCTAAACATGCTCTCTCTCCCTGCCTGCAATGTATCAAAAAGCATCCTCAGTTACTTTCAGAGGCAGTGGAGAACTCCTTAATTTTTCTCTGATGACAAGAGCTCCCTTTGAGCCTGGGCCAGAGGTGAGCAAGATTCTGATTCTGGAAAGATGTAGAAAAATGAAGTTCCTTTTGCCAGAGGTTATGGGTGAGCATTGTTGATGTATGACTGTTAGCAGTCTTGCCCTCCTTCCACCTATTCTTCCTTTTCTGCATGGTGGACTGTCCTTTAGTTTTGGGGGTACAGTATTGGGGAAAAAAGGAAGGGGAGGCTAGAGGTAAGTAGGCTAGTGGCGGGGATTTTGTGCAAGAATATTTGAAGAAGGAAGTGTGGGAGCAAGTGCTGTGGTAAGATGGGAAAGGGAGAATGAAAAAAAAAAATCGGTGATCCATAAATCCCCTTCAAAGACTCTAAGCAAAACACTTAACTTATTTTACAATTACTTTTTGATTACTACTCTGCAGTATAAAAAAAAAAATAAGTTAACTTTTTATTGTATCCCCATGTCATTAGCATCATTTTAAAGACGTGTCTTAACGGCTGTATCGTGTACCATCCTTTATTTAACCAGTTCCCTTTTTTGGACAGTTAATTCAGTTATTTTGTTGTATATATATATATATATATATATATATATATATATATATATATATATATATATATATATATATATATATATTATGGATATTTTTGTTTGTAATTCTGATTATGTCATTTTGTCAGTCAGGATAATTGATGGTAGCTGTACTAACAAACAACCTAAAATCTCAGTGGCTTAGCAGGTGTTGACTGAAAAAAATGCACAACTAAAAGTTGAGAATCATCATTTTTTTGCTGGGCTTGCTGAGGACTTAAGCCCGGGAGGCAGTGTCAGATAGCTCTGAGAGATTGCACTGAAGAGGGGAGGGAGGAACCAGGACATATAGGAGTTTTGCAAAAACAAAACAAAACAAACCATAAAACCCCAAAACAACCAGGTAGTCGGAACATCAAAAGATTACTGTTAGTTAAAGAAAAACCAGACATCTCAAGTTAATGAATTTAGCATTTTTCTATGTATGGGAAGAGGCAGGAGTCTGGGCTCATTGGAATCATTCCTTTGATGTGCATTTTAACTATCTAGAGCCAGCATCCTGCTTTTCTCCATCCAGAATCCCCTCCGGGTGCACCATCGGGGATGGCTGCCATGGCTGATGTTGGCTTGATGGCTGCAACACTCTGTTGACTGATAGGGCAGGCGACATTCTTCATCCATACAGGTTAAAGTTTTATTTTTTGCTCGTTTTACTGGCTAGGGTTGGAGTGGGAGACTCTGTTCTTTGCAGCTGTGAGGGACTTAGGGTCCTTCAACATTGTGGCGCCACCTTCCTCAGGTCCTCAGAGCCCCGTGCTGGAAGAAGGGAGCTTGGAGAAGGCACACACGCTCTTGGCCTCTTCTGCCCAGAGAGGACAGAGCCACTTCTGCGCATGGTCCACTGGTCAGGGCTCGTCACAGGGCCCCACCCAGAGGCAAATGGGCTGTAGAAGGGAATCTGGATGCAGCGAAGAGAAAGGGCCAATGGGTATTGATTAACAACTAGCCAAGGTCCTACCTACCTACCAATTCACTCTCAGATCTTTAGAATACAAAGGGTTACATTCCTGCAATCCTCCTCTACTTCTAGACGATTCTCCACTCATATTCTCTTTTGCTTATAGCAACCTTGAGCTGGGTCTTCCCAGGCTCTTCTTTCTACCCATACAGGCTGTGGTCTCCTTGGAAGCTTTGGTGGGATGCAGGCACCATCTGGGAGAAGGGGCCTCAGAACTCACATGCCCGTGTTGCCCAGGACCCCAATTCTTTCCACCTCTCGGATGCTGCTTTATTTTCCCAGGGACAGAGCCAAGCTGTAGTTGACTCCTTGGGTATTTCAAAGTCCCTGATCCCAAGGCTGAAGGATGACTCCCTGCTGTTGTGAAAGGTTACCAAATTATCAGGACCTCTGATTGTGAGGGACAGTGGGAAGAGGGGAGGTGGTGTCAGGGGAAAGGCACTGAAATTTCAAACTCAACTGACGACTCCAGCCCCTGGTAATGGCTTTAGTAACTTCACAGCTGATCCCTGTGATTGAGCATCAGGACCATTGAACGCTAATTGAGTTGAAAACCTTGCCCCTCATGTGCTAAAACTCTCAGGCAGTAAAAGGCTTCTGACCATGTCTGGAGTTGCATGCTGGGGACAATGTGGTGGGTTGCCTCTGTCTACACTTAACTGCTGTTCGTCTTCCCTGCTTGACGGGGTAGGGTTGCTGTACATACACAGACTTTAAAATTATTTTAAAATTATTTTTATTTTTTTTAAATTGAAGAATGGTTTATTTACATTGTTGGTGGAGCAGTGTGATCCACTAGGCAAATGGTAAGACTGCGAAAGGCTGTATTTCCCCATTTCAAATCTACAGAGGGGAGGCCTCAAGGCTGCCTGAAAAACACGCATTTTGCACATCTTTAGTTCACTTCTGGCAATGCCTCCATGAAGAAAAGTGAGCTTGCTCGTAAGAAACCTTGAGGTCTCCATTGCATGCTAGGAGGTCAGCCAACGAACCTCCCTCCCTAGAGTGGGAAAATAACGTGACCCCAAGCCTCAATTGAAGCCCCAGAGTTTCCCATCAGCAAAGTTTGGTCTGAGCCACCTCAGTAAACACTGAGTCGATCTTGTGCTGCCAGTCCTATATGGTTTCTGCAGACTGGAGACAGTCACGCTGGATTTCATTTCTGAGAGAGAACGTGTGTCCCGTGAGGTCCTAGAGTGTCTTTTAAGTAACAAAAAGTGAAAGAGAAAGTAGGCATCAACTCTTTCTATGCAGAGGGAAGGGAGATGAAGTGTGTTCTTTCTTGGCGTACCTCTTTTTCTACAGCTTTACCACAGGCCAGGGGACACAGTTGTAGCCAGTCTTACGTTCAGCACGGCTCTATATTTGTAAAGGCCAAGGAGTTGCACGGACACATTCCCTGAGACTAAGATACATCCTGAGTACTCATACCTGGTTAATTTCCACAAAGAAAGGAAGGCAGACGTTTGGCCCAGCGTAAGAAAACGTACAGAAATACCGGTAACAATGGGAAGCATTTGGCGTTCCTAAGGCCCCTAGACCTGACTAGGTGATTCCATGGGGAATGCTCTGCACCGCATGCAGTACTCAGGTGTCCAATATGTAATTATGGAAGGGCCCAGTGTGTCCCAAATGTCTCCAGTAATCAGTCAGAGAGTGCTGGTAAATTTGCCATGGGGTCAAGTTGGTAATTAGAAAATGTCGGGAAAAGCCGCTTTTCCTCTTTTAGAAAGTGACTTGGTTGCTGCTTCCAAGCTGCCTGAAAAACACACTGCCCATTCGGCTTCACTCCACAAATGCCTCTGTGAGGGACAGTGAGTTTTCCGGAACGAAAGCAGGTGCTTGCCATTCTTGACCGCGAGCTCATCCCACAGCATTCAGTAGGTAAAGTGCCAAGAGTAGTAACCTCTGGCCTCGAGGTAAGGTGCACTTTTTCCCATCTCCCAAATTGGGGGTGCAGCAGTGTCCTGGAAGCCTTAGTCAATGGACTGCTTTAGGTCTAGTATGCCTCACATGGCTTAGGACCGTGTGCACATCACTCCTTTCCTTGGAATATACTGTATACCAGCAGCCTGCTGAGCACCATTGAGGGAAAAACAGCTCAGGGAACAACTCTCTCTTTGCAGTTTGAAGAGTCAGGAGTGGCTTTCTACTTTGGATGGGTAGCGTTCCTCACCTTTCATACAACCTCAGGAAGACGGGTCTAGGAAGGCTTTCTTACAATGCGGGTCTGACCAAGTGCAGATAACCGAGCTGCATGACAGAAAACCACCAGGCTTCCAATCCATTTGTGGAGCTCACGATGGACATCTGTCTGGTGGAAGCGGAAATGTGACTACAGGTCCAACACAAAGTAAGCAGAGATATAGTCGTAGCAATGCTAGGCCTTGGAACATCCAACACACCTTAGACTAATATGGGAATTTAGATGATTATGCAATGCACCACAGTCAGACCACCCTACTCTGAAAGTGTCATCGTGGAAGGGAGAATTTCGTTCTCAGCGTCTCCAGTAGCTGGTCAGAAAGGATAGGAAAATGTGCAGTGTGATACACTAGGCACAAGGCAAGAGTGGGGAAGGCAGTACTACCCCTTACAAAACTAGATAGTGTAGTAGTCAAGGTTGCTTGAAAAACACTCATGTTGCACGTCTTTTATTCACTTCCAGGAATCCCTCAGTGAAGAATAGTGAGTTTTCTGGGAAGAATCCTTAACGTCTTCATTGCTAGCTAAGAGCTCATCCGACGATCCTCCTTACCTAGAGTGCAAAGAAAACATGACCACAAGCCACAAGGTAAGCCCCAGAATTTCCCATCTGCAAACTTTGGTATGTAGCCTGCTCTAGAAACACTGAGTCAATCGAGCGCTGTAACACCTGTATGCTTTTCACAGGATAAAGACAGTCGTGTATGAAATAATTTCTGAGAGAGAACGTCTGTTCTGTGATTCACTTGTGTGTCCTTGGAGTAACAGAACGTGAAACAGACTGTTGGTATCACCTCTTTCTATGCAGCTGGAAGGACAATGAACTGTTTTCTTGCTTGCACAGCTTGCTTTCTACAACTTTAAAACAGCCCTGGGGACGCAGTTCTAGCCAGTCTTACGTTCAACGTGGCACTCCTTTGTGAAGCCATCTGTGTTGCACTGACATAATCTCAGTGAATAAGGTACATCCTGGGTGTTCATACCTGTGGTATCACTACTGTGAAAGGAAGGTAGTTTTTCGGCCCAGCTAGAAGAAATATCCAAACTACGGGGAACACTGGGAGGCATTTTGACTTTCCGAAGTCACCAAAGCCTGACTATGTCATTAAGTGGGAAATGTTATGCCTCGCATGCAGAACTCAGGCATCCAATGTGCCATCATAGAAGGGCCCAGTGTGTCCCCAAAGTCCCCGGTTTTTCAGTGAGAGAGTGCTTGTAAATGCACTGTGGGATCAATTTGGTAATTCAAAAATTTCGGGAAAACGTGCTTTTCCCGTTTTGGAAAGCGACTTGGTTGCTGCTCCAGCTGCCTAAAAAACACATTGCCCCCTTCTCTTTTTTTCATTCCACAAAAGCCTCTCTCAGGAACAGTGAGTTTTCCCAATAGAAACCAGTTTGTTGCCATTCATTCCTGTGGGTTCCTCCCACTGCCATCTGCAGCTACAATACCATCAAAAGTTTCCTTTTGTTTTGCAGGAAGGTGAACTTTCCCCCAGCAGCAGAGAGACTGGTGCATCCGTTTGCTGGAAGGCTAGGTCATAGTACTGCTTTAGCCCTAGTATGCCTCTCATGGCACAGAAGTCTCACGTGTGCCTTTCTTTGTGGTGGTACACTGTATCCCAAAAGCCTTGGGAGCACCGTGAAGGGAAAAACACCTCTTGGTACAACCCTTTCTATTCAGTTGGAAGAGCCAGGATCGGGTTTCTCCTTTGGATGGCTAGCATTCTGCAGCTTTCATACAACCTCACAAGTCGTTTGTAAGGAGGCTTTTTTCAATGTGAGTCTGGCAAAGTGAGGATACTTGAGCGTCACTGCAAAAACCAGCGAGCTTCCAATTCATTTGAGGAGCTCATGCCTCACATCTTATTAATTGTAGCAGAAACTTGGCTACAGATCCCACCCAAAAGTAAGCAGAGATATATGCTGAGCATTGCTATGCCTTTGGAACATCCAAAGACACCTAAGCCTACTGAGGGCGTTCAGACGATTATGCAATGCACCACATGCAGATCACGCTGTGGCCAAAAGTGTCATCGTGGGAGGGTGAAGTGTGTTCAAAGTGTCTCCTGTAGCAGGTCAGAAAAGATAGGAAAATGTGCTGTGTGATCCACTATGGAAATGGTAAGACTGGGAAAGCCTGTATTTCCCCATTTCAAAACTAGATAGTGGAGATCTCAAGGCGGCCTGAAAAACACTAATGTTGCCCCTCTTTTATTCACTTCTGGAATGCATTTGTGAAGAAAGTTGTGTTTTCTCCTAAGAAGCTTGGATGTCTTCACTGCTTGCTAGGAGCTCATCCCGTCCTACCTAATGTAAGAAGTAAAAGTGACTCCCTAGCCTCAAGATAAACCCCACTGTTTCCCACAGCAAAGTTCTGTGTGTAGCCATCTCCATAAACCCTGAGACGATCAAGTGCTTAACTCATCAATTTATTTTCCTTGGTTAAGAGAGTCTGGTATGAATTCATTTGCGACTGAGTATGTGTTTCCTGTGATTCCCTTGTGTGTCTTCGAAGCAACATAACAGGAAACAGACTGTTGGGATCAACTAGTTCTATACATAGGGAAGAGCAATGAAGTGCTTTCTTACTTGTATAGCTCGCTCTCTACAGCTTTAAAACAGCCATGGGGACCATGTTCTATCCAGTCTAACTTTAGTTCAATGTGGCTCTACAATTGTGAGGGGTCTGAGCTGCAATGAAACATTCCCTGTCAGTAAAATAAATCCTGGGAAGTCATATCTGTCGTCTCTCTACCATAATGTGAAAGTAGACTTTTGGGCAAGCTTGAAAAATAATGTCAACATACTGGTAACATTGCAAAGCATTTGGACGATCCAAAGTCACATAGGACTCACTATGTCTTTAAATGGGTAATGCTATTCAGTGCAGAAATTCTCCCAGCGTCCAAATTGTCAACATGGAAGGGCCCAGTGTGTCCCAAAAGACTACAATAATCAGGCAGAGAGTGACGATCAATGAGCGGTGGGTTCATGTATGTAACTGGAGAATGTCGGAAATCCTGCATTTCCCCGTTTGGAAAGGGTCATGGTCTTGTCTTCCAAGGTGCCTGAAACACAAACTTCCCATCTATTCTCCACTTTACAAATGGTTCTCTCAGGAAAAGGGAGTTTTCCCAAAAGAAACCAGTTACTGTCGATTCGTTTATGGGAGAAAAGTTTGGTGTGCAGCCGTCTCCATGAACCCTGAGATGATCGAGTACTTCCCTCGTCATTTTGTTTTCCTTGGCTTAACAGAGTCTCGTATGAATTCACTTGCTATGCAGAACGTGTTTCCTGTGATTCCCTTGTGTGTCTTCCAAGCAATATAACGTGAAATAGACTGTTGGGATCAACTCCTTCTTTGTATAGGGAAGAGCAATGATGTGCTTTCTTACCTGTATATCTTGCTCTCTACAGCTTTAAATCTGCCACGGGGACATTGTTCCAGCCAGTCTAATGTTCAATGTGGCTCTCCAATTGTGAGGGTTCTGAGCTACAATGAAACATACCCTGTGACTAAAGTACATTTTGGCAAGTTATACCTGTCATCTCTCTACCATAATGCGAAAGTGGAGTTTTGGACAAACCTGAAAAATAATATCGACATACATTTAAGATTGCGAAGGATTTGGACGATCCAAAGTCATCTAGGTCTCACTAGGTCATTAAATGCGTATTGCTATTAGGCACATGAATATCTCCCGGCGTCAAAATTGTCATCATTGGAAGCCCCAGTGTATCCCAAAAGGCTCCAATAGTCAGTCAGAGAATGACAGTAAATGTGGGGTGGGTTCAAGTAGGTAATTGGAGCATGTCGAAAATCCCACATTTCCTCGTTTGGAAAGCAACATGATCTTGGCTTCCATGGTGCCTGTAACACACACTTCCCATCTATTCTTCACCTCACAAATGGATCTCTCAAGAGCAGGAAGTTTTCCTGAAGGAAACCAGTTAACTTCGATTCATTTATTGGAGCTGATCTAACAATATTCTGAAGCTCAAGTGAAAACTAAATGTCATCTCTGGTCTCGAGGTAATGTGAACTTTTTCCCATCAATAAAGAAAGGGTGCAGCAGTTTTCTGGAAGCCTTAGTGAATGGAATGCTTAATCTCTAGTATGCCACACAAGGCTCAGGACTCTCGGGTGTGCACGGCTTTCCATGGAAGTACAGTGTGTACCAAAGGCCTTCTGAACACCAGTATGTGAAATGTATCTCTGGGAACAACACTTTTTATGCATTTGGAAGGGCCTGGACTTTCTTTCTTCTTTGGATGGCTAGCATTTCCCAGCTTTCAAACAATCACAGGAAGATGGTTCTAGGCAGGCTTTCTTTCAAAGTGTGTTTGCCAAAGTGAGGAAATCTGAGCTGCACTGCAAAAAATCCCTGTGCTCCAATTCTTTATGGGGACTCATACTGGTCACCTCTCTAATTGGAGCAGAAAGTAGAGTCTAGGTCCAGTCCAAAATAAAGTAGAGATTTAATCTGAGCATCCTAGGCATTGAGGAGATCCAGAGTCACCTAGACCTACCAAGGGCATTCCGATGATTATGCACTCACCCTATGCAGAACTCATTGCGCCCCAAAGTTTCATCATGAAGAAGCGAATTGTGTCCCAATGGTCTATTTAGCTAGTCAGAAAAGTTAGGTAAATGTCCTGTGTGATCCACTTTGTAGTTGGGAACACTCGGTAACATGGTATTATCCCAATTTGAAAGCTAGATAGTGGAGGCCTCAAGGTGGAGTGAAAAACACTGATGTTGCCTCTCTTTTATTCACTTCTAGTAATGCATTTGTGAAGAAATGTGTATTTTCTCGTAAGAAGTCAAGAGGTCTCCACTGCTTGCTAGGAGCTCATTCCATGGCTGGCCCTACCTAATGTGAGAAGTAAAAGTGACCCCTAGCCTCAAGGTAAGCCCCAGTGTTTCCCATCAGCGAAGTTTAGTGTGCAGCCATCTCCATGAACCCTGAGAAGATAGAGGGCTTAACTCATCAATTTCTTTTCCTTGGCTTAAATGAGTCATGTATGAATTCACTTGTGAGGGGGAATGTGTTTCCTGTGATTCCCTTGTGTGTCTTCCAAGCAATATAACGTGAAATAGACTGTTGGGATCAACTCGTTCTTTGCATAGGGAAGAGCAATGATGTGCTTTCTTACCTGTATATCTTGCTCTCTACAGCTTTAAATCTGCCACGGGGACACTGTTCCAGCCAGTCTAATGTTCAATGTGGCTCTCCAATTGTGAGGGTTCTGAGCTACAATGAAACATACCCTGTGACTAAAGTACATTTTTGCAAGTTATACCTGTCATCTCTCTACCATAATGCGAAAGTGGAGTTTTGGACAAACCGGAAAAATAATATCGACATACCTGTAAGATTTCAAAGCATTTGGACAATCCAAAGTCACCTACGGCTCGCTATGTCATTAAATGAGTAATGATATTCACCACATGAAAATCTCCCGGCATCCAACGTGTCATCATTGAAGTGCCCAGTGTGTCCCAAAAGGCTCCAATAGTCAGGCAGTGAGTGACAGTAAATGCGGGGTGGGTTCAAGTAGGTAATTGGAGAATGTCAGAAATCCCACATTTCCCCGTTTGGAAAGTGGCATTGTCTTGGCTTCCAAGATGACGGTAACACACACTTCCCGTCTATTCTTCACTTCACACATGGATCTTTCAGGAACAGGGAGATTTCCCGAAAGCAACCAGTTACTGTTGATTCACTTATGGGAGCTCATCTAACTGCATTCTGAAGCTCAAGTGAAACCTAAATGTAATCTCTGGTCTTGAGGTAAGGTGCACTTTTTCTCATCACTAAAGATAAGGTGCAGCAGTTTCCCAGAAGCCTTAGTCAATGGAATGCTTAATCTCTAGTATGCCTCACAAGGCTCAGGACTCTGGCGTGTGCACTTCTTTCCATAGAAGTACCCTGTGTATCAAAGACCTTCTGAGCACCAACATGTGAAAGACAGCTCTGGCAACAACCCTTTTTATGCAGTTTGAAGGTCCAGGACCGGCTTTCTTCATTGAACGTGTGGCATTCTACAGCTTTCAAACAACCTCAGGAAGATGGTTGTAGGCAGACTCTCTTTCAATCCAAGTCTGTCAAAGTGAGGAAATCTGAGCTGCACTGCAGAAAACCACCAGGACTCCTATTCTTTTTGGGGGCTCATGCCGGATATCTCTCTAACTGAAGCAGAAACTCGACTTTAGGTCACACCTGCAAAAAAGTAGACATTTTCCCTGAGTATTGCTAGGCATACGGAACATCTAAAGTCACCTAGGCCTACAGAGGGCATTCAGCCGATTATGCATGTAACCACTTGCAGAACACGCTCCTTTCTAAAGGTTCATTGTGGAAGAGTGGGGTGTGTTCCAAGGGTCACTTTTAACTAGTCAGAAAAGATAGGGAAATGTGCTGTGTGATCCACTTTGTAATGGGGAAGACTAGGAAAGTCAGTATTTTCCCCATTTGAATGCTAGATAGTGGAGGTCTCAAGGCTGCCTGAAAAACACTGATGTTGCCCATCTTTTATTCACTTCTAGGAATGCATCTGTGAAGAAAAGTGAGTTTTTCTTTTTTACGAAGCTAGGGAGTCTCCACTGCTTGCAAGGAGCTCATCGCAGGGACTGCTCTACTAATGGGAGCAGTAAAAGTGACGCCTAGCCTCAATGTAAGCCCCGGTGTTTCCTATCAGCAAAGTTTGGTGTGCAGCCATCTCCATGAATCCTGAGTTGATCGAGTGCTTAACACCTTGATTTCTTTACTTGGCTTAAGTCAGTCATGCATGTATTCTCTTCTGAGGGAGAACGTGTGTCCTGTGATTCCCTTGTGTGTCTTCCAAGCAACATAACATGAAACAGACAGTTGGGATCAACACTTTCTATGCAGAGGGAAGGGCAATGAAGTGCTTTCTTACTTGTGTAGCTCTTTTCTACAGCTTTAAAACAGCCCCAAGGACAAAGTTCTAGCCAGTCTTATGTTCAGTGTTTCTCTCCCTTTGTGAGGGCCTATGAGATGCACTGAAACAATCCCTGTGACTAAAGTACATCCTGGAAAATTATACCTGTTTTCTCTCTGCCACGACATGAAGGTAGACTTGTGGCAAAGCCTGAAGAAATGTACTGAAATACCGGTAACATTGTGATTCTTTTGGACGATCCAAAGTCACCTAGGCATGAATAGGTAATAAATTGGGTAATGCTATTCATGGCATGAAATAATCCTTGCGTCCAAAGTGTCATCATGGAAGGGCCCAGAATGTCTCTAAAGGCTCCAGTAGTCAGGTAGACAGTGAAGGTAAATGCGCAATGTGGTCATGTTGGTAATTGGAGAATGTCGGGAATCCCTCATTTCCCCCTTCGGAAAGCGACGTGGTCTTGGCTTCCAAGCTGCCTGTAAAACACACTGTCCATCTACTCTTCACTCTACAAATGGTTCTGTGAGAAACTGTGAGTTTTTCCAATAGAAACCAGGTGCTTTCTATGCCTTTCTATTTGCTCATCCCACAGCATTCTGTAGATAAAGTGCCAACCAAATGTGACCTCTAGTCTTCAGGTAATTTGCACTTTTTCCTCTTACTAAAGACAGGGAGCAGCAGGTTCCTGGAAGCCTTAGTCAATGGAATGCTTTACCTCTTGTATGCCTTACAGTATTCAGGACTCTCGCGTGTGCATTTCTTTCTGTGGAAGTACACAGGGTACCAAAAGCCTTCTGAGCACCATTATGGGAAACACAGCTCTGGGAACAAACTTTTCTATGCCATTTGAAGTGGAAGGATCGGATTTCTTCATTGGATGGCCAGTGTTCCACAGGTTTCATAAAACCTCAGGAAGAGGGTTCTAGGCAGGCTTTATTTCAATTTGGGTCTCTCAAAGTGAGAACACCTAAGCTGCACTGCAGGAATCCACCGGGCTTCCATTTTATTTTGGGGAGTCATGCATGACATCTCTATAATTAAAGCAGAAACTAGACTTTAGGTCGCAACTGAAATAAACTAGAGTTTTCCCCTGAGAATTGCTAGGCGTATGGAACATCCATAGTAACCTAGACCTACTGAGGGCATTCAGCCGATCATGCAATTCACCACATGCAGAACACGCTGTATTGTAAAATTTCATCATGGAAGTGTGAAGTGTGTTCCGAGGGTCTCTTTTTGCTAGTCAGAAAACATAGGTAAATGTGCTGGGTGATCCACTTTGTAATTGGGAAAATATTGAAATGTGTTATTATCCCAATTTCATAGCTAGATAGTGGAGGCCTCAAGACTGCTTGAAAAAAACTGATGTTGCCCGTCTTTTATTCATTTCTAGGAATACCTAGGTGAAGAAAAGTCACTTTTCTAGTAAGAAGCTGGGAAGTCTCCACTGCTTCCTAGGAGCTCATCCCACGTCCTGCCCTATCTAATGTGAAAAGTAAAAGTGACCCCTAGCTTCAATGTAAGGCCCAGTATTTCCCATCATCACAGTTGGTGTCCTTCTATCTCCATGAACACTGAGTCGATCGAGTGCTTAAACACCTCTATGCTTTTTCATAGGCTTAAGACAGTTGGGTATGAATTCACTTCCATGGCAGAACGTGTGTCCTGTGAGTCCCCTGTGTGTCTTCCAAGCAACATAACGTGAAACACACTTTTGGAATCAACTCTTTCTATGCAGAGGAAAGGACAATGTAGTTCTTTCTTGCTTGCATAGCTACCTTTCTACCTCTTAAAACAACCCCGATGATACAGTACTTATGTTCAACGTGGCTCTCCCTTTGTAAGGGCCTCTAAGCTGAACTGAAACAATCCCTGTTACTAACGTACACCCTGGGAACTCATACCTGTCATCTCTCTACCACGACGGGAAGGTAGACTTTTGCCCCAGCCTGAAAAAATGTACGGAAATACAGGTATCATTGTGCATCATTTGTACGATCCAAAGTCAACCAGACCTGACTATGTCATTAAATGGGTAATGCAATTCACTGCATGCAGAACTCTCGGAGTCCTAAGTGTCTTCCTGAAAGGGCCCAGTGTCTCCCAAAAGCCTGCTGTAGCCATGCAATGTGTGACGGTAAGTGCACTGTGGGTTCCAGTGGGTAACTGGACAATGTCGGGAATCCCGCATTTCCCCCTTTGGAAAGCGACAGGTTTTTGGCTTCCAAGCTGCTTGTAAAACACACTGCCTATCTACTCTTCACTCCACACATGGCTCTGTGAGGAACAGTGAGTGTTCCCAAAGAAACCAGGTGCTGTCGATTCCTTTCTGGGTGTTCATCCCACAGCATTCTGTAGCTCAATTGCCAACTAAATGTGACCTCTGGTCTCGAGGTAAGGTGCAATTTTACCCATCACTAAACATAGGGTGCAGCAGTTTCATGGAAGCCTTAGTCAATGGAATGCTTTAGTTCTAGTATGCTTCACAATACTCAGGAAAACCTCTTGTGTACTTCTTTCCGTGGAAGTACACTGTGTAACTAAAACCTTCTCAGCACCATCATGGGAAACACAGCTCTGCGAACAAGCCTTTCCATGCAGTTTGAAGTGCTAATATAGGCTTTTTTCATTAGATGGTTAGCGTTCCACAGCTTTCAAACAACCGCAGAAAGATGGTTCTAGGCAGGCTTTCTTTCAATGCGGGTCTGCCCAAGTGAGGAAACCTGAGCTGCACTGCAGAAAAGCCCCGGGCCACCAATTCTTCTTGGGGGTTCATTCCCGTTGTCTCTCTAATTCAAGCAGAAAGTAGACTTTAGTTCCCTCCTGTTCCCTCCTGAGCATTCCTAGGCGTATTGAACATCCAAAGGCACATAGGCCTACCAAAGTCATTCAACTGATTATGCAATTCACCACACACAGAATACGCTGCGTAGTAAAGTTTCATCATGGAAGGGTGAGGCGCATTCCAAGGGTCTCTTTTAGTTAGTCGGAAAAATAGGTAAATGTGCTGTGTGATCAATTTATAATGCAGAAGACTCAGAAAGGTGGTATTTTCCCCATTTGAAAGCTACATAGTGGAGGTCTCATAGCTGCCTGAAAAATACTGATGTTGCCCGTCTTTTATTCAATTCTAGGAATGCATCTGTGAAGAAAAGTAAGTTTTCTCATACGAAGGTGGAAGGTCTCCACTGCTTACTAGGAGCACATCCCACACCCTGCCCTACCTAATGTGAGAAGTAAACATGACCCCTAACGTCAAGGTAAGCCCCAGTGTTTCCTATCAGCAAAGTCTGGTGTGCAGCCATCTCCATGAACCCTGAGTCTATCGAGTGCTTAACTCCTCGATTTCTTTTTGTTGGCTTAAGAGAGTTGCGTATGAATTCACTTTTGAGGGAGAACATGTATCTTTTGACTCCCTTGTGTGTCTTCCAAGAACAAAACATGAAACAGACTGTTGGGATCGACTCTTTCTATGCAGAAGGAAGGGCAATGAAGTGGTTTCTTACTTGCATAACTGTCTTTCTACAGCTTTAAAACAGCCCCGGGGACAACGTTCTAGCCATTCTTATGTTCAATGTGGCTCTCCCTTTTTGAGAGGCTCTGAGTTGCACTGAAACAATCCCTGTGATTACAGTGCATCATGGGAAGTTATACCTGTGGTCTCTCTACCATGACATGAAGGTAAAGTTTTGGCCAAGCCTGAAAAAATGTACCGAAATACTGCTAACCTTGCAAGCCATTTGGACGATCCAAAGTCAATTAGGCCTGACTAGGTCATTAAATGGGTAATGCTATTCACCACATGAAATACTCCCGGTGTCCAATGTATCATCCAGGAAGGGCCCAGCATGTCCCAAAAGGCTCCAGTAGTCAGGAAGGGTGTGACTGTAAATGCGCTGTGGGTTCAAGTTAGTAATTGGAGAATGTTGGGATTCCCGCATTTCCCCTTTGGTAAGAGACCTGGTATGGGCGTCCAAGCTGCCTGTAAAACACACTGCTCATCTGCTCTTCACTCCACAAACTGCTCTGTGAGGAACAGTGAATTTTCCCAAAACAAACCAGTTGTTTGCGATTCCTTTCTGGGAGCTCATCAAACAGCATTCTCCAGCTAAATTGCCCACTAAATGTGACCTCTAGTCTCCAGGTAAGGTGCACTTTTTCCGATCACCAAAGATAGGGGTGCAACAGTTTCCTGGAAGCCTTAGTTAATGGACTACTTTAGCTCTAGTATCCCTCACAGCACTCAGGATTCACATGTGCACTTCTTTCCGTGGAAGTACACTGTGTACCATAAGGCTTCTGAACACCTTCAAGGGAAACACAGCTCTGGGAAAATCCCTTTCCGTGCAGTTTGAAGAGCCATGACCGGCTTTCTTCTTTGGATTTCTAGCATTCCGGAACTTGCAAACAACCTCAGGAAGATGGTTCTTGCAGGCTTTCTTTCAATATGGGTCTGCCAAAGTGAGGAAACCTGAGCTGCACTGCAAAAAACTATCGCAAAAAACTATCAGGCCTCCAGTCCATTTTGGGGACTCATGCCCAACATCTCTCTAATTGAAGCAGAAACTAGACTTTAGGTCCCGCCTGAAATACAGTAGAGGTTTGCCCTGCACATTGCTAGGCAGTTGGAACATCCAAAATCACCTAGGCCTACTGGGAGCTTACAAATATGCAATACACAGGGCACGCTGTGTCATAAAGTTGCATTGTGGAAGGGTGAAGTGTGTTCCAACGGTCTCTTTCAGCTAGTCAGAAAAGATATGTAAATGTGCTGTGTGATGCACATTGTAGTTGGAAAGACTGGAAAAGGCTGTATTTTCCCCATTTGAAAGCTAGATATGGCGGCCTCAAGGCTGCCTGATGTCGCCTGTCTTTTAATCACTTCTAGGAATGCTTCTGTTAATAAAAGTGGGTTTTCTTGTAAGAAGCCGGCAGGTCTCCACTGCTTCCTAGGAGCTCTCACAAGGCCCACTCTACCTAAAGTGAGAAGTAAATGTAACCCATAGACTCAAGGTAAGCCCGAGTGTTTCCCATCAGCAAAGTTTGCTGTGCAACCGTCTCCATGAACCCCGAGTCAATTGAGTGCTTTAACTCCCCTACGCCTTTTCGTAGGCTAAAGACAGTCAGTTATGAATTCACTTCCGAGGGATAATGTGTGGCCTATGAGTAACTTGTGTGTCTTCCAAACATCATAACGTGAAACAGACTGCTGTGATGAACTCTTTCTATGCAAGGGGAAGGGCAATGAAGTGCTTTCTTGCTTGCATAGCTCGCTTTCTGCAGCTTTACAACAACCCCGGGGACTAAGTCTAGCCAGTTTTATGTTCAATGTGGTTCTCTGATTGTGAGGGCTTCTGAGGTGCACTGTAACAATACCTGTGACTAAAGTACATCCTGGGAACTCATACCCATTGTCTCTCTACCACAATTGGAAAGTAGACTTTCAGTCCAGCCTGATAAAATGTACAGAGATACCGGTAACATTGTCAGGCATTTGGACTATCCAAAGTCACCTAGGCCTGACTAGGTCATTAAATGGGTTATGCTTTTCACCGCATGCAGTACTCCTGGAGTCCAAAGTGTCACTATGGAAGGGCCCTGTGTATCTCAAACGTCTCCAGTAGTCAGTCAGATTGTGCTGGTAATTGCACTGTGGGGTCAAAGTGGTAATTGGAGAATGTCGGGAATGCCCGCATTTCCCCCTTTGGAAAGTGACATGGTTGTGGCTTCCAAGCTGCCTGAAAAACACACTGCCTAACTACTCTTGACTCCACGAATGCCTATGTGAGCAACAGTGAATTTTCCCAAAAGAAGCCAGGTGCTTGCAATTCCCTTCTGGGAGCTCATCCCACAGCTTGCACTAGCTAACGTGCCAACTAAATGTGACCTCTTATTCTCGAGGTAAGGTGCACTTTTCCCCATCACCAATGATAGGGGTGCAGCAGTTTCCAGGAAGTCTTAGGCAATGGAATGCATTAGCTCTAGTATGCCTCACAGCACTCATGAATCTCGTGTGTATACTTCTTTCCATGGAGGTTCAATGTGAACCAAAATCCTTCTGAGCACCATGAAGGGAAACATGCTCTGGGAACAAAACTTTCTACGAAGTTTGAAGGGCCATGACTGGCTTTCTTCATTGGATTTCTAGTGTTCTGCAGCTTTCAAACAAACGGAGGAAGACGGTTCTAGGCATGCCTACTTTCAATGTGGGTCTGCCAAAGTGAGGAAACCTGAGCTGCGCTGCAGAAAAACAACAGGCCTCCAATTCATTTAGGGGAAGTGTGTTCCAAGGGTCTGTTTTACTACTCAGAAAGGAAAGGTAAATGTGTGGTGTGATGAACTTTGTAATTGGGAAGACTGGGAAATGCAGTATTTTTCCCATTTGAAATCTAGATAGTGGAGGCCTCAATGCTGTCTGAAAAACAATGATGTTGCCCGTCTTTCATTCACTTCTAGGAATGCCTCAGTGAAGAAAGAGTTTTCTTGTAATAAGCCCAGAGGTCTCCACTTCTTACTAGGTGGTCATCCCACGGCCCTCCCTATGTAAAGTGTGAAGTAAATGTGACCCCTGGGCTCAAGGTTAACCCCAGTGTTTTCCATCAGCAAAGTTCTGTGTACAGCCATCTACATGAACCCTCAGTCAATCAAATGCATAGCTCCAGCATGACCTCTAGTCTCGAGGTATGGTGTACTTTTTCCCATCACCAAAGTTAGTGCTGAAGCTATTTTCTGGAAGCTTTAGTAAATGGACTGTATTTGCTCTAGTACACCTCACAGCACTCAGGACTCTCGTGTGTGCACTTCTTTCTGTGGAAGTACACTTTGCACCAAAAGCCTTCTGAGCACTATGAAGGGAACACAGCTCTGGGAACAACACTTTCCATGCAGTTTGAAGGGCCACGACCAGCTTTCTTCATTGGGTGGCTATCATTCCACAGCTTTCAAACAACCTCAGGACGATGGTTCTAGGCAGGCTTTCTTTCAGTATGGGTCTGCCAAAGTGAGGAAACCAGAGCTGCACAGCATAATACCACCAGGCCTCCAATTCATTTAGGGGACTCATGCCTGATATCTCCCTAATTGAAGCAGAGAAAAACCTTTAGGTCCAGCCCGAAATTAAGTAGAGATTTACCTTGAGCATTGCTATGCATTTGGAACATCCAAAGTCACCTAGGCCTACCGAGGGCATTCACCATTATGAAATTCACCACACACAGAACACGCTGCATCCAAATGTTTCATCATCGAAGGGTGAAGTGTCTTCCAAGAGTCTCTTTTACCAGTCAAAAATGATAGGCGAATGTGCTGTGTGATCCACTTTGTAATTGGGAAGACTTGGAAATGTAGAATTTTCCCCTTTTGAAATCTACATAGTGGAGGGCTCAAGGCTGTCTGAAAGAAAAATGATATTGCCTGTCTTTTATTCAATTCTAGGAATGACTCTGTGAAGAAAAGTGAGTTTTCTCGTAAGAAGCCCAGAGGTTTCCACTGCTTGTTAGGAGCTCATCTCACTGCCAGCCTTACCTAAAGTGCAAAGTAAATGTGATCCTTAGTTTCAAGATAAGCCACACTTATTCCCATCAGCAAAGTTTTGTGTGCAGCAGTCTCCATGAAACCTGAGTGGAACAAATGCTTTAATTCCTCTTTGCCTTTGTGTATTCTTAAGGGATCTGCATATTAATTCATTTCTGAGGGAAAACGTGTTTCCTGTAAGTCCCGTGTGTGCCTTCCAAACAACATAACGCAAAACAGGCTGTTGGAATCAACTCTTTCTATGCAGAGGGAAGGGCAATGAAATTCTATCTTGCTTGCATAGCTCGCTTTTTACAGCTTTACAACAGCCCCGGAAACAACGTCTAGCCAGTCTTACATTCAAATTGGCTCAATTTTGTGAGGGCATCTGAGCTGCACAGAAACAAACCTTATGACTAAGTACATCCTGGGAACTCATACCTGTCATCTCTCTACCGTGTCGGGAAGGAAGACTTTTGGCCCAGCCTGACAAAAAGTACTGAAATACTGCAAACGTTACCAGGCATTTGGACGATCCATAATCACCAGGCCTGACTAGGTCATTAAATGGGTAATGCTATTCACCACATGCAAAATTCCTGGCTGCTAAAGTGTCATCAAGAAGGGCCCAGTATTTCCCAAAAGTCTCCAGTAGTTAAGCAAGGCATTCTGGTAAATACGCTGGGGGCAAGGTGATAATTGAAGAATGTGAGGAAAGACCGCATTTTCCACTTTGGAAAGCAACATGGTTGTGGCTTCCAAGCGGCCTGCAAAACCCATTGCCCATCTACTCTTCATTCCACAAATGCCTCTGTGAGGAACAATGAGTTTTCCCGAAAGGAATCGGGTGCTTGCGATTCCCTTTGGGGAGCTCATCCCACAGCTTGCTGTAGCTAAAACACCAACTAAATGTGACCTCTAATCTTGAGGTAAGGTGCACTTTTTCCCATCACCACAGTTAGGAGTGCAGCAGTTTCCTGGAAGCTTTAGTCAATAAACTGCATTAGCTCTAGAATGCCTCACAGTGCTCAGGACTCTCCTGTGTGCATTTATTTCCCTGGAAGTACACTGTGCACCAAAAGCCTTCTGAGTACCATGAAGGCAAACACAGCTCTGGGAAGAACACTTTCTATGCGTTTCAAGGTACTGGCCTGTCTTTCTTCATTGGTTGTCTGGTGTTCCACAGATTTGAAACAACCTCTGGAGGATGGTTCTAGGCAGGCTTTCTTTCAGTGTGGGTCTGCCAAAGTGAGGAAATCTGATCTATACTGCAAAAACACCACCGGGTCTCCAATACCTTTGGGGATTCAAGATCGCCATCTCTCTAATTGAAACAGAAACTAGACTTTAGGTACAGCCCAAAATAAAGTAGAGATTTACCTTGAGCTTTGCTAGGCATTTGGAATATCCAAGTTCTCCTTGGCTACCGAGGGCATTCAGACGATTGTGCAATTCACCACACGCCGAACACGTTGCATCCAAAAGTTTCATCATGGACAGGTGAGGTGTGTTCCAAGGGTCAATTTTGCTAGTCAAAAAGGATAGATAAACCTGCTGTGTGATCCACTTTGTAACTGGGGACACTAGGAAGACAGCATTTTAACATTTTGTAAGCTACATAGTGGCGGCCTCAAGGCTGTGTGAAAAACAGTGATGTTCCCTGTCTTTTATTCATTTCTAGGAATGTCTATGTGGTGAAAAGTGAGTTTTCTCCTAAGAAGCCTGGAGGTCTCTTTTGCTTGCAAGGAGCTCATCCAACACCCTGCCATACCTAAAGTGTGAAGTAAACATCACCCTTAGCCTCAAGGTATGCCCTAGTGTTTTCCCTCAGCAAAATTTTGTGTGCAGACCTCTCCGTGAACGCTGAGTCAATTGAGTGCTTTAACTCCTCTATGCATTTTCTTAGGGTTAAGGCAATAACATACGAATTCACCTCCGAGGAAGAACGTGTGTCCTGTGAGTCCCTTGGGTGTCTTCCAAGCAACATAACGTGAAACAGACTGTTGGAATCAACTCTGTCTATGCAGAGGGAAGGGCAATGAAGTGCTTTCTTGCATGAATAGCTCACTTTCTACAGCTTTAAAACAGCCCTGGGGACACAGTTCTGGCCAGTCTTACATTCAACGTGTCTCTCCCTTTGTGAGGGTCTCTGAGCTGCACTGAAACAATCCTGTGATTAAAGTACATATTGGGAACTCAAACCTGTCATCTCTCTACTGTGATGCGAGGTAGATTTTTGGCTCACCCTGAAAAAATGTACCAAAATTCCGGTAACATTGTGAGGAACTTGGTTGATCCAAAGTCACCTAGGCTTGACTAGGTCATGAAATGTTTAAGGCTATTCACCACATGTAGAAGTCTCGGCGTACAAAGTGTCATCATAGATGGGCCCAGTGTGTCCTAAAAGTGTCCAGTAGTCAATCAGAGAGTGTCAGTAAATGTGCTGTGGGGTCAAGTTGGTAACTGGTGAATGTCAGGAAAGCCCGCATTTCCCCTTTGGAAAATGACATTGTTGTGGCTTCCAAGTTGCCTGCAAAACACACTGCCCATTTACTCTTGACTCCTCAAATGCCTCTGTGAGGAACAGTGAATTTCTCCAAAAGTAACCTAGGGCTTGAGATTCCATTCTGGAGCTGATACCACTGCATTGTGTAGCTAAAGTGCCAACTAAATATGACCTCTAGTCTCGAGGTAATGTGCACTTTTTCCCATCACAAAAGTTACAGGTGAAGAAGTTTCCTGGAAGTATTAGTCAGTGGACTGCATTAGCTTTAATATGCCTCACAGTGCTCAGGACTCCCCTGTGTGTACTTCTTTCCCTGGAAGTACACTGTGCACCAAAATCCTCCTGAGCACCATGTAGGGAAGCACAGTTCTGGGACCAACACTTCCTACACAGTTAAAAGGGCCAAGACCGGCTTTCTTTTCTGGATGGCTAGCATTCCACAGCTTTCAAACAACCTCCAGAAGATGGTTCTATGCAGAATTCCTTTCAATGTGGGTCTCCCAAAGTCAGGAAACCTGAGCTGCACTGCAAAAGCCACCAGGACTCCAATTCATTTTGGGGAATCCTCCTCATTGTCTCTCCAATTGAAGTGGAAACTAGATTTTAGGTCCACTCCGAAATAAAGTGGAGATTTACCCTGAGTTTTGCTACTGATTTGGAACATCCAAAGTAACCTAGGCTTAGTGAGGGCATTCATTCGATTATGCAAAGCACCACATGCAGAACACAGTGCCTCCAAAAGTTTCATCGTGGAAAAGCAAAGTTTGTTCCAATGGTCTCTTTTAGCTGTTCAGAAAAGCTAGGTAAATGTGCTGTGTGATCCACTTTGTAATTGGGAAGACTTGGTAAGGTGGGATTATCCCAATTTGAAGGCTAGATAGTGGAGGCCTCAAGGCTGCCTGAAAAACACTAATGTTGCCCATCTTTTATGCACTTCTAGGAATGCATTTGTGAAGAAAAGTGAGTTTTCTTATTAGAAGCTGGGAGATATCCACTGCTTTCTAGGAACTCATCCCACAGTCCACCCAACCTAATGTGAGAAGTAAAAGTGACTCCTAGCGTCAAGGTAAACCACAGTGTTTCCCATCAGCAAAGTTTGGTGTGCAGCCATCTCCATGAACCCTGAATTGATCAAGTGCTTAACACCTCGATTTCCTTTCCTTGGTTTAAGACACTCACCTATGAATTCACTGCCGAGGGAGAACGTGTGTCCTGTGATTCCCTTGTGTGTCTTACAAGCAACATAACGGGAAACAGACTGTTGGGATCAACTCATTCTATGCAGAGGGAAGGGCAATGAAGTGGTTTTTACTTGCATAGCTCACTTTCTACAGCTTTAAAACAGCCACAGGGACAAAGTTCTAGCCAGTCTTATGTTCAAAGTGGCTCTCCATTTGTGAGGGCTTCTGAGCTGCAATGAAACAATCCCTGTGACTAAAGTACATCCTGGGAAGCTGTACTTGTCATCTCTCTACCATAACGCAAAAGTAGACTTTTGGACAAGCCTGAAAATAATGTCGACATACCGGCAACATTGCGAAGCATTTGGATGATCCAAAATCACCTAGGGCTCACTATGTCATTAAATGCGTAATGCTATTCACCACATGAAAATCTCCCGGCGTCCAAAATGTCATCATGGAAGGTCCCGATGTGTCCCAAAAGGCTCCAATAGTCAGGCAGAGAGTGATGGTAAATGCGCCATGGGTTCAAGTTGGTAATTGGAGAATGTCGGGAATCCCGCATTACCCCGTTTGCAAAGAGACGTGATCTTGGCTTCCAGGGCGCCTGTAACACACACTGCCCATCTACTCTTCACTTCACAAATGGTTCTGTGAGGAACAGTGAGTTTCCCTGAAAGAAACCAGGTGCTTTTGATTCGTTTCTAGGAGCTCAACTAACAGCATTCTGTAACTTAAATGACAAGTACATGTGTCCTCTGGTCTCGAGGTAAGGTGCACTTTTTCCCATCAGTAAAGATAGGGTGCAGCAGTTTCCTGGAAGCCCTAGTCAATGGAATGCTTTAGCTCTAGTATGCCTCACAGTGCTCAGGACACTCACGTGTGCACTTCTTTCTGTGGCAATACACTGTGTACCAAAATCTTTCTGAGCACCATCACTGGAAACACAACTCTGCAAAAAAGCCTTTCTATGCAGTTTGAATGGCCAATACCAGCTTTCTTCATTGGATGGCTAGAGCTCTTCAGCTTTCAAAAATCCTCTGGAAGACGGTTGTAGGCAGGGTTTCTTTCAATTTGTGTCTGCCAATCTGAGGAAACCTGAGCTGCACTGCAAAAAAAACAATGGGCCTCCAATTCATTTAGGGGAATCATGCCCGACATTTCCCTAACTGAATCGGAGACTAGACTTTAGGTCCAGCCCAAAATAAATTAGAGATTTACCTTGAGCATCGCTAGGCATTTGGAACATCCAAAGTCCACCTAGGCCTACCGAGGGCATTCAGATGATTATGCAATGCACTCCATGCAGAATACGCTGCCTCCAAATGCTTCATTGTGGAAGTGAGAAGTGCGTTCCAAGGGTTTGTTTTACTACTCAGTAAAGAAAGGTAAATGTGCCGTGTGATGCACTTTGTAATTGGGAAGACTGTGAAATGCAGTGTTTTCCCCATTTGACACCTAGATAGTGGAGGCCTCAACGCTTTCTGAAAAACAATGTCGTTGCCCGTCTTTTATTCACTTCTAGGAATGCCTCAGTGAAATAAAGAGTTTTCTCATAATAAGCCCAGAAGTCTCCTCTTCTTACTAGGTGGTCATCCCACGGCCCTACCTATGTAAAGTGTGAAGTAAACATGACCCCTAGCCTCAAGATTAGCCCCAGTGTTTCCCATCAGCAAAGTTCGGTGTGCAGCCATCTCCATGAACTCTGAGTCAATAGAATGGTTTAACGCCTCTATTCCTTTTCGTAGGGTTAAGGCAGTTGCGTATGAATTCACTTCCGAGGCAGAACGTGTGTACTGTGAGTCCCTTGTATGCTTTGCAAGCAACATAATGCAAAACAGACTGTTAGAATCAAATTGTTCTATGCAGAGGGAAGAGTAATGAAGTGCCTTCTTGCTTGCATAACTCACATTCTAAAGCATTACAATAGCCCTGGGGAGACAGTCTAGCCAGTCTTATGTTCAACATGGCTCTTCCTTTGTGAGGGCTTCTTAGCTGCCCTTAAACAATCCCTGTGACTAAAATACATTCTGGGAACTTCTATCTGTTATCTCTCTACAATAATGGGAAGGTAGACTTTCGGCCCACTTGGAAAATAAATACTGAAATACCGGTAACATTGGGAGGTATTTGGATGATCCAAAGTCACCTAGGCTTGACTAGGTCATTAGATGGGTAATACTATTCCCTGCATGAAGAACTCCCGGCGTCCAATATGCCATCATGGCAAGGCCCAGTGTGTCCCAAAAGTCTCCAGTAGTCATTCAGAGTGTGTCGGTAAATGTGCTGTGTGGTCAAGTTGGTAATAGGAGAATGTCTGGAAATCCCGCATTTCCACCTTTGGAAAATGAAATGTTTGTGGCTTCTAAGTGGCTTGAAAAACCCACTGCCCATCTACTCTTCACTCCACAAATGCCTCTGTGAGGAACAGTGAGTTTTCCCGAAAGAAACCAGGTGCTTGCGATTCCTTTCTTGGAGCTGATCCACAGCACTTTGTAGGTAAAGTGCCAACTAAATGTGACCTCTTGTCTCGAGGTAAGGTGCACTTCTTCACATCACCAAAGATAAGGGTGCAGCAGTTTCTGGAAGCCTTAGTCAATGGACTACTTTAGCTCTAGAGTGTCACACAGCTCTCTGGGCTCTCATGTGTGCACTTCTTTCCTTGGAAGTACACAGTGTATCAAAAGCTTTCTGAGCACATCAAGGGAAACACAGCTCTGGGAACAAGACTTTCAATGCAGTTTGAAGGGCAAGGAGCAGCTTTCATCTTTGAATGGATAGCATTCCGCAGCTTTCACACAACCTCAGGAAGACGGTTCTAGGCAGGCTTTCTTTCAATGCAGTTCTGTCAAAGTGAGGAAACCTGAGCTGCATGACAAAAAACCACTGGGCCTCCAATTCATTTTGGGGACACAACTTGATGTCTCTCTAATTGAAGCAGAAACTAGGCTATAGGTCCAGCCCAAAATTAAGTAGAGATATACCCTGAGCATTGCTAGGCAATTGGAACATCCAAAGTCACCTAGGCCTACCGAGGGCATTCAGATGATTATGCAATGCACCACATGCAGAACACGCTGCATCCAAAAGTTTCAACGTGGTAGGGTGAAGTGTGTTCTAAGTGTCTCCTGTAGCTGCTCAGAAAAGATAGGTAAATGTGCAGTGTTATCCACTTTGTAATGGGAAAGCCTGGGAAAGGCAGTATTTCTCCACTTGAAAGCTAAATAGTGGTGGCCTCAAGGATGCCTGAAAAAGACTCATGTTGCCTGTCTTTTATTCACTTCTAGGAATGTCTCTGTGAAGAAAAGTGAGTTTTCTTGTAAGAAGCCGGGCCATCTCCATTGCTTGCTAGGAGCTCATCAGATGCCCTGCCCTAACTAAAGTTCAAAGTCAATGTGAAGAGAAGCCCCAGTGTTTCCCATCAACAAATTTTGGTGTGCAGCCATCTCAATGAACCATGAGTGGATCGAGTGTTTTAACTCCTCTATGCTTTTTTGTAGGCTTAAGGCAGTCACATATGAATTGAGTTCCAAGGGAGAGCATGCATCCTCTGAGTCCCTTGTGTGTCTCCCGAACAACATAATGTGAAACCGATATTTGGTATCAGCTCTTTCTATGTAGAAGGAAGGGCAATGAAGTGCTTTCTTGCTTGCATAGCTTGCTTTCTACAGCTTTGCAACAGCCCCATGGACACAGTTCTAGCCAGTCTTACGTTCAACGTGACTCTTCTTTGTGAGGACTTCTGAGCTGCACTGAAAGAATCCCTGTGACTAAACTACAACCTGGGAATTCCTACCTGTGGTCTCTCTACCACGAAGGGAAGGTAGACTTTTGGCCCAGACTGAAAAAATATACCAAATACTGGTAACAATGCGGGGCATTTGGACATTCCAAAGACACCTATGTCTGAGTATGTCATTAAATTTGTAATGATGTTCACCGCATGCAGAACTCCCAGCATCCAAAGTTTCACCATGGAAGGGTCCAGAGTTTCCCAAAGGTCTCTATTCATCAGGCAGAGAGTGCTAGTAAATGTACTGGGGGGTCAAGTTGGCAATTGGAAAATGTCAGGAAAGCCTGCATTTCCTCCTTTGGAAAACGACTTGGTTGCTGTTTCCAAGCTGCCTGAAGTACACTCTGTCCATCTACTCTTCACTCCACAAATGGCTCTGTGAGGAACAGTGGGTTTTCCCGAATCAAACTGGGTGCTTACGATTCCTTTAGGGGGTTCATCCCACAGCATTCTGTAGCTAAAGTGCCAAATAAATGTGTCCTCTTGTCTCGAGGTAAAAGTGCACTTTTACCCATCACCAAAGATGGGGTACAGCCATTGCTTGGAAGCCTTAGTCTATGGACTGATTTACCTCTAGTATGCCTCACAGCACTCAGGACTCTCCCGTGTGCCCTTCTTTTCCTGGAAGTACACTGTGTACCAGAAGACTTCTGAGCACCATTTGGGATACATAGCTCTGGGAACAAGCCTTTCTATGCAGTTTGAAAGTCCAGAGCCCCTTCCTTCTTTGGATGGCTAGCGTTCCACAGCATTGAAACAACCTCAGGAAGATGGTTCCTGGCAAACCTTCTTTCAGTGCGGGTCTGCCAAAGATCGGAAACCTGAGCTGCACTGCAAAAAACCACCGGGCCTCCAATTCACTTTAGGGATTCATGCTAGACATCTGTCTAACTGAGGCAGAAACTAGTCTTTAAGTAGAGATATTCCCTGAGCATTGCTAGGCTTTTGGAAAATCCAAAGTCACCTAGGCCTACCAAGGGCATTGAACAGATTAAGCAATTCACAACATGGAGAACATGCTGAATCCAAAAGTTTCATCTTGGAAGGGCAAAGTGTCTTCTAAGTGTCACCTGTAGCTGGTCAGAAAAGATAGGTAAATGTTCTGTGTGACCCACCTTGTAATTTGAAGGAGTGGGAAAGGCAATATTTTGCACATTTGAAAGCTAGATATTGGCGCCCTCAAGGCTACCTGAAAATCATTCATGTAGCCTGTCTTTTATTCACTTCTAGGAATGCCTCTGTGAAGAAAAGTGTTTTTTTTGTAAGAAGCTGAGTGGTCCCCATTGCTTGCTAGGAGCTCATCTGACGGCTCACCCTAACTAAAGTGAGAAGTCAACATGAAGGGAATCCCCAGTGTTTCCCATCAACAAAGTTTGGTGTGCAACCATTTCAATGAACCCTGAGCTGATCGAGTGTTTTAACTCCTCTATGCTTTTCGCAGGCTTAATACAGTCCCGTATGAATTCATTTCCGAGAGAGACCATGCGTTCTGTGAGTCCCTTGTGTGTCTTCCATGTAAAATAACGTGAAACAGACTGTTGGGATCAACTCTTTCTATGCAGAGGGAAGGGCTGTGAAGTGCTTTCTTCCTTGCATAGAGTTTGCTTTCTACAGCTTTCCAACAGTCCCAGGGACACAGTTCTAGCCAGTCTTATGTTCAGCGTGGTTCTCCCTTTGTGAAGGATTCTGAGTTGTACTGAAAGAATCCCTCTGACTAAGGTACATCCTGAGTGCTCATACCTGTGTTATATCTACCACGAAGGGAAGGTAGACTTTCGGTGCAACATAAAAACACGTATAGATATACCAGTAACAAGGCGAGTCATTTGGACATCCTTATGTCACCTAGGCCTGACTAGGTCATAAATGGGTAATGCTATTCACGGCATGCAGAATTCTGGGGTCCAATATATCATCATGGCAGGGCCAGTGTGGCCCAAAACTCTCCATTAGTCAGTCAGAGAATGCCAGTAAATGCACTGGGCGGGGTAAAGTTTCAATTGTAAAATGTCGAGAAAACCTTCCTTTCTCCTTTTGGAAAGTGACTTTGTTGCTCCTTCCAAGCTGCCTGAAAAACACACTGCCAATTTGTCCTCACTCCACAAATGCCTCTGTGAGGAACAATGAGTTTTCCCTAAAGAAACCAGGTGCTTGTGATTCTTTTCTGCAAGCTCATCCCACAGCATTCAGTAGCTAAGGTGCCAACAAAATGTGACCTCTTGTCTCGAGGTAAGGTGCACTTTTTCCCATCACCAAAGATAGGGGTGCAGAAGTTTCCTGCAAGCCATAGTCAATGGACTGTTTTAGATCTAGTAAGCTTCACAGTGCTCAGGACTCTTGTGTGTGCACTTCTTTTCCTTGAAATACACTGTGTACCAAAAGCCTTCTGAGGACCATCAAGGGAAAAATAGCTCTGGGAACAACCCTTTCTATGCCGTTTGTAGGGCCAGGAGTGGCTTTCTTCCTTGCATGGCTAGCGTTCCGCACCATTCAAATATCCTCATAAAGACGGTTCTAGTCAGGTTTGCTTTCAATGTGGGTCTGCCAAATAGAGGAAACCTTAGCTGCACTGCAAAAAACCACCAGGCTTCCAATTCATTTTGGTGATTCATGCCCGACATCTCTGTAATTGAAGTGAAACTAGGCTTTAGGTCCAGTCCGAAATTAAATAGAGATATACCAGGTGCATAGCTAGAAATTAGGCCTACTGAGGGAATTCAGACGATTATGCAATGCACCACACGCAGAACCCATTGCATGCATAGTTTCATCGAGGAAGGGTGAAATGTTATCTAAGTGTTTCCTGTAGCTGCTCAGAAAAGATAGGTAAATGTGCAGTGTGATCCACTTTATAATTGGCAAGACTAGGAAAGGCAGTATTTTCCCATTTGAAAGATAGGTAGTACAGGCCTCAAGGCTGCCAGAAAAACACTGATATAGCCCGTCTTTTATTCACTTCTAGGAATGCCTTTGTGAAGAAAAGTGGGTTTTCTCGTAATAAGACGGAAGATCGCCATTACTTGCTAGGAGCTCATCCGACGGCCCGCCCTAACTATAGTATGAAGTCAACTGAAGGGAAGCCCCAGTGTTTCCCATCAACAAAGTTTGGTGTGCAGCCATCTCAATGAACACTGAGTCGATCGAATGCTTTAACTCCTCTATGCATTTTCGAGACTTAAGACAGTCACATATGAATTAATTTCTGAGGGAGGATGTGTGTTCTGTGAGTCACTTTTGTGTCTTCCAAGCAATGTAACGCAAAACAGACTGTTCAGATGAACTCTTTCTATGTAGAGGGAAGGGCAATGAATTGCTTTCTTGCTTACATAGCTCGCTTTCTGCAGCTTTCCAACAGCCCTGGGGAAACAGTTCTATCCAGTCTTATGTTCAACATGGCTCTCCCTTTGTGAGAGCCTCTGAGCTGTACTGAAACAATCCCTGTGAGTGAAGTACATCCTGGATACTCATACCAGGGATCTCTATGCCATGAAGGGAAGGTAGACCCTCGGCCCACCTGAAAAAAGTACCGAAATACCAGTAACAACGTGAGGCATTTGGACATCCTAAGTCACCTAGGCCTGACTAGGTCATTAAATGGGTAATGCTATTCACCACATGTGGAAATCCCGGCATCCAGAGTCTCCTCATGGAAGGGCCATTGTGTCCCAAAAGTCTCCAGTAGTCAGGCAGAGAGTGCCGGTACATGAGTTGTGGGATCAGGATTGTAATTGGGATATGTCAGGAAAACCTGCTTTTCCATATTTTCAAAGTGACTTGGTTGCTGCTTCTAATCTTCCTGAAAAACACACTGCCCATTTGTCTTCACCTCACAAATGCATATGTGAGGAACAGTTTGTTTTCCCCAAAGAACCAGGTGATGGCGATTCATTCCTGCAAGCTCATCACACAGCATTCTGTAGCTAAATTGCCAACAAAAGGTCACCTCTTGTCTCGAGGTAAGGTAAACTTTCTCCCCATCACCAAAGAAATGGGTGCCGCAGTTTCCAGGAAGCCTTAGTCAATGGACTGCTTTACTGTAGTATGCCTCACAACGCTCATGACTCTTGCCTGTGCACTTCTTTCTGTGGAAGTACTCTGTGTACCAAAAGCCTTCTGAGCACGATCACGTGAAACACAGCTCTGAGAACAACCATTTCTATGCAGTTTGAAGGGCCAGGACCGACTTTCTCCATTGCATGGCTAGCGTTCTTCAACTTTCAAACAAGCTCAGGAAGACAGTTCTAGGCTGGCTTTCTTTCACTGTGGGTCTGCCAAAGTGAGGAGACCTGAGCTGCACTGCAAAAAGCCACAGGGACTCCAATTTTGGGGGGATTCAATCCCGACATCTCTCTAATCGAGGAGGAAACTAGACTTAAGGTCCAGCCAGGAACAAGGTGGACATTTACTCTCACCATTGTTAGGCACATGGAACAGGCAAAGTCACCTAGGCCTACCGAGGGATTTCAGACAGTTATGAAATTCACCACATGCAGAATATATAGCATCCTATAGTTTCATTGTAGAAGGGAGAAGTGTTTTCCAAGGGCCTCTTTTAGTTAGTCAGAAAAGATAGTAAGTGTGCTGTGTGATCCACTTTGTAATTGGGAAGACTGGGAAAGGCAGTACTTTCCCTATTTGAAAGCTAGAGATTGGCGGCCTCAAGGCTGCCTGTTTTTGCCTCTTTTATTCACTTCTAGGAATGCCTCTGTGAAGAAAAGTGAGTTTTTTCTTACGAAGCCAGTAGGACTCCACTGTTTGCTAGGAGATCATTCCATGGACCGCCCTACCTTAAGTGCGAAGTGAACATGACTCCTAGCCTCAAGGTAAGCCACAGTGTTTCCCATCAGAAAAATTTAGTGTGTAGCCGTCTCCATGAACCCTGAGTCAATCGAGTGCTTTAACTCCTCGATGTCTTTTCGTAGGCTTAAGACAGGCGGGTATGAATTCACTTCCGAGGGAGAACGTTTGCCCTGTGAGTTCCTTGTGGGTCTTCCAAGCAACATAACGTGAAACAGATTGTTGAGATCAACTCTATCTATGCAGAGGGAAGGGCAGTGAAATGCTTTCTTGCTTTCAGAGCTCGCTTTCTACAGTTTTAAAAGAGCCCCAGGTACACAGTTCTAGCCAGTCTTATGTTCAATGTGGTCCTCCTTCTGTGAGGGTCACTGGGCTGCATTGAAACAATCCCTGTGACTAACATGCATCTTGGGTACTCATACCTGTGGTCTCTCTACCACGAAGGGAAGATAGACTTTCGGCCCAGCCGGAAAAAATGTACTGAAATACCAGTAACATTGTGAGGCATGCGGAGGATGCTAAGTCACCTAGGCCTGAATAGGTCATTAAATGATTAATGCTATTCATTGCATGCAGAACTCCCGGCATCCAAAGAGTCATTATGGAAGCGCCCAGTGTGTCTCAAAAGTCTACATTAGTCACTCAGACTACCGGTAAATGTGCTGTGAGGTTAAGTTGGTAATTGGAGAATGTCGGAAAAGCCCACATTTTCCCCTTGAGACAGCAATTTGGTTATGGCTTCCAAGCTGATTGAAAAACACACTGCCCATCCACTCTTCAGTCCACACACGCCTTTGTGAGGAGCAGTGGGTTTTCCAGAAAGAAACCAGGTGCTTGCGATTCCTTTCTGGGAGCTCATCCCACAGCATTCTGTAGCTAAAGTGCCAACTAAAGGTGAGCTCTAGTGTCGAGGAAAGGTGCACTTTCCCCCATCACCAGAGAGATGGGTGCAGCAGTTTCCAGGAAGCCTTAGTCAATGGAATGCTTTAGCTCTAGTATGCCTCACAGCACTCAGGACTCTCGCCAGTTCACTTCTTTCTGTGGAAGTACACTGTGTACCAATACCTTCTGAGCACCATCAAGAGAAACAGCTCTGGGAACAACCATTTCTATGCAGTTTGAAGGTCCAGGACCGGCTTTCTCTTTGGATGGCTAGCGTTCCACAGCTTTCAAACAACCTCAAGAAGATGATGGTAGGGAGGCTTTCTTTCAATGCAGGCCTGCCAAAGTGAGGAAACATGAGCTGCTCTGCAAAAAACTACTGGGACTCCAATTCATTTTGGGGACTCATGCCCAATGTGTCTCTAACTGAAGCGGAAACTAGAGTTTAGGTCCAGCTAGATATAAATAGAGATTTACCCTGAGCATTGCTAGGTATTTGGAACATTCAATGTTACCTAGCCCTACCAAGGACATTCAGAGGATTATGCAATTCACCACACACAGAACATGCTGCGTTCAAAAGTTTCATCATGGAAGGGTGAAGTGTGTTCCAACTGTCTCTTTCAGCTCATCAGAAAAGATAGGTAAATGTGCTGTGTGATCCACTTTGTATTTGGGAAGACTGGGAAAGGCAGTATTTTCCACATGTGAAAGCTAGATAATGGCGGCCTCAAGGCTGTCCGAAAAACACTGATGTTGCCCGTCTTTCATTCACTTATAGGAATGCCTTTGTGAAGAAAATTGAGTTTTCTCATTAGATGCTGGTAGGTATCCACTGCTTGCTCGGAGCTCATCCATTGCTTGCCCTACCTAAAGTGTGATGTAAACGTGACCCTTATCTTAAAGCTAAGCCCCAGTGTTTCCCATCAGCAAGTTTTGCTGTGCAATCGTCTCCATGAACCCTGAGTCAACCGAGTGCTTTAACACCTCTATGCATTATCATAGGCATAAAACAGTTGCGTATGTATTCATTTCCAAGCTAGAACATGTGTCCTGTGAGTCCCCTCTGTGTCTTCCAAGCAACATTACGGGAAACAGACTGTTCGGATCAGCTCTTTCTATGCAGAGGGAAAGGCAATGAAGTGCTTTCTTCCTTGCATAGCTCGTTTTCTACAGCTATAAAACAACACCTGAGACACAGTTCTAGCCAATTTTATGTTCAATGTTATCCTTCTTTTGTAAATGCCTCTGAGCTGCCTGAAAAAATCCCTGTGACTAAAGTACATCCTGGGTACTCATACCTGTGGTCTCTCTACCAGGAAACGAAGGTAGAGTTTCAGTCCAGCCAGAAAAAAAGTACCAAAATTCCGGTAACATTGTGAGACATTTGGCTGATCCAAAGTCACCTAGGCCTGACTAGGTCATTATATGGGTAATGCTCTTCACCACATGCAGAACTCCCAGCATCCAAAGTGTCATTATGGAATGGCCCATTGTGTCCCAAAAGGCTCCAATAATCAGGCATCGAGTGACATTCAATGGGTTGTGGGGTCATGTTGCTAACTGGAGAATGTCGGGAATCCCGCATTTCCCCCTTTGATAAGTGGCTGGGTTCTGGCTTCCTAGCTGCTTGTAAAACACACTGCCTATCTACTCTTCACTCCACCAATGTCTCTGTGAGGAACAGGTAGTTTTCCCGAGAGAAACCAGGTGCTTGCGATTCCTTTATGGGAGCTCATCCCAAGGCATTCTCTAGCTAAAGTGCCAACTAAATGTGACCTCTAGTCTCCAGATAAGGTGCAATTTTTCCCATCACCATAGATAGGAGGGTGTAGCAGTTTTCTGGAAGCTTTAGCCAATGGACTGCATTAGCTCTAATATGCCTCACAATGCTCAGGACTCTCATGTGTGCCCTTCTTTCCCTGGAAATACACTGTGCACCAAAAGCCTTCTGAGCATCATGAAAGGAAACACAGCTCTGGGAACAACACTCACTATGCAGTTTGAAGGGCTGGGACTGGCTTTCTTCATTGCATGGCTAGCATTCTGCAGCTTTCAAACAACCTCAGAATATGGTTCTAGACCGGCTTTCTTTCAAAGCTGGTCTGTCAAAATGAGGAGACCTGAGCTGCACTGCAAAAAACCACCAGGCCTCCAATTCATTTTGGGGACTCATGCCCAATGTCTCCCTAATTGATGCAGAGACTAGACTTTAGGTACAGCCCGAAATAAAGTGGAGATTTAACTTGAGCATTTCTATGCATTTAGAACATCCAAAATCACCTAGGCCTGCAGAGGGCATTCAGACCATTATGCAATCCACCACTTGCAAAACACGCTGCATCCAAATGTTTCATCATGGAAGGGCAAAGTGTGTTCCAAGGGTATCTTTTACCAGTCAAACATGATAGGTAAATGTGCTTTGTGTTCCACTTTGTAATTAGGAAGACTGGGAAAGGCAGAATTTCCCCCATTTGAAGTCTAGATAGTGGAGGCCTCCAGGCTGTCTGAAAAACAGTGATGTTGCCTGTCTTTTATCCACGTCTACGAATGAGTCTCTGAAGAAAAGTGAGTTTTCTCATAAGAAGCCCGAAGGTTTCCAATGCTTGCTAGGAGCTTATCCCACGGCCAGCCTTACCTAAAGTGCAAAGTAAACATAAGCCCTAGCCTCAAGGGAAGCCTCAGGGTTTCCCATCAGCAAAGTTTCCTGTGCAGCTGTCTCCATGAAACCTGAGTGGAAAAAATGCTTTAACTCCTCCATCCCTTTTCGTAGGCTTAAGGGATTTGCATATTAATTCATTCCAAGGAGAACATGTGTCCTGTGAGTCCCTTGTGTGTCTTCCAAGCAACATAACGTGAACAGAGTGTTGGAATTAACTCTTTCTACGCAGAGGGATGGGCAATGAAGTTCTTTCTTGCTTTCATAATTCGCTTTCTAAAGCTTTACAACAGCCCGGGGGACAACGTCTAGCCAGTCTTATGTTCAACTTGGCCATAGTTTTGTGAGGACCTCTGACCTGCAGTGAAACAATCCCTGTGACTAAAGTACATCCTGGGAACTCATTCCTGTCATCTCTCTATCATGACGGGAAGGAAGACTTTCGGCCCATTCTGATAAAAAGTACTGAAATACTGGAAACTTGGCCAGGCATTTGGACGATCCAAAGTCACCTGGCCTGCCTAGGTCATTGAATGGGTAATGCTATTCACTGCATGCAGAACTCCCAGCATCCAAAGTGTCATCCTGGAATGGTCCAGTGTTTCCCAAAGGTCTCCAGTAGTTAGTCAAGGTGTGCTGGTAAATGTGAGGGGGTCAAGGTGATAATTGGGGAGTGTTGGGATAGCTCGCATCTCCCACTTTGGAAAGCAACACATTTGTGACTTCCAAGCAGCCTGCAAAACCCACTGCCCATCTACTATTCACTCCACAAATGCCTCTGTGAGGAAAAACGAGTTTTCCCAAAAGAAACCAAGTGTTTGAGAGTCCGATCTGGGAGCTCATCCTACAGCTTGCTGTAGCTAAGATGCCAACAAAATGTGACCTCTAGTCTCGAAGTAAGGTACACTTTTTCCCATCACCACAGTTAGGGGAGCAGCCTTTTCCTGGAAGCTTTAATCAATGGATTGCATTAGCTCTAGTATGCCTCACAGCACTCTGGACTCTCTTTTGTGCACTTCTTTCCCTAAAAGTACACTGTGCACCAAAAACCTTCTGAGCATCATGAAGGGAAACACAGCTCTGGGAAGAACACTTTTTATGCAGTTTGAAGGGACATGCCAGGCTTTCTTCATTGGATGACCAGCACTCCCCATCTCGCAAACCACATAGGAAGATGGTGGTAGGCAGGATTTCTTTCAAAGTGGGTCTGCCAAAGTGAGGAAACCTGAGCTCCACTGCAGAAAACCACCGGGCCTCCATTCATTTTGGAGAATCATGCCTGAAGTCTCTCGAATTGAGTAGGAAACTAGACTTTGGGTACAGCCCAAAATAAAGTAGAGATTTACCCAGAGCTTTGCTAGGCATTTGGAACATCCAAAGTAACCTATACCTACCGAGGGCATTCAGATGATTATGCAATTCAACACACGCTGAACACTGTGTGTCCAAAGTTTCATCTTGGAAGGGTGAAGTGTTTTCCAAGGGTCTCTTTTAGCTAGTCAGAAAAGTAGGTAAATGTGCTGTGTGATCTACTTTGTATTTGGGAAGATGGGGAAAGGCAGTATTTTCCCCGTCTGAAAGCTAGATAATGGCGATCTCAAGGCTATCTGAGAAACAATGATGTTGCCCTTCTTTTATTCATTTCTGGAATGCCTCTGTGAAGAAAATTGAGTGTTCTCATAAGAAGCCGTGAGGTCTCCACTGCTTGCTAGGAGCTCATCCCGACGTCCGCCCGACCTAAAATGCGAAGTAAACGTGACAACTAGCCTCAAGGTAAGCCCCAGTGTTTCCCACCAGCAAAGTTTGGTGTGCCGCTGTCTCCATGAAACCTTAGTGGATCGAATGCTTTAGCTCCTCGATGTCTTTTCGTAGGCTTAAGGCAGTCGCATATGAATTCGATTCTGAGGGAAAACGTCGGTCCTGTGAGTCCCTTGTGTGTCTTCCAAACAACATAACGTCAAACAGACTGTTGGAATCTACTCTTTGTATGCAGAGGGAAGGGCAATTAAGTGCCTTCAGGCTTGCATAGCTCACTTTCTACATCTTTAAATAGCCCTGGATACACAGTTCTAGACAGTCTTATGTTCAACATGGCTGTCCCGTTGACAGGGTCTCTGAGCTTCACTGAAACAATCCCTGTGACTAAAGTACATACCGGGAACTCATATCTGTCATTTCTCTACCACGATGAGAAGGTAGGTTTTCAGCCCAGCCTGAAAAAATGTACCAAAATACTGGTAACATTGCACAGTACTTGGATGACCCAAAGTCACCTAGGCCTGACTAGGTCTTTCAAGGGGTAATGCTATTGATCACATGCAGAATTGCCGGCTTCCAAAGTGTCATCATGGAAGGGCCCAGTGTGTCCTAAACGTCTCAGTAGTCAGTCAGAGAGTGCTGATAAATGTGCTGTGGGGTCAGCATTTTAATTGGAGTATGTCCGGAAAGCCCCCATTTCCCCCTTTGGAAAGCGACATAGTTGTGGCTTCCAAGCTGCCTGAAAAACACACTGCCCATCTATTCTTCACTCTACAAATGCCTCTGTGAGGAACAGTGAGTTTTCCTGAAAGAAACCAGGTGGTGGGAATCCTTTCTGGAAGCTCATCCCACAGCTTGCTTTAGCTAAAGGGCCAACTAAATGTGACCTCTAGTCTCAAGTTAAGGTGCACATTTTCCTATCGCCAAAGATACCGGTGCAGCAGTTTCCACGAAGTGTAAGTCAATGGACTGCTTTAGCTCTAATATCCCTCACAACAGTCTGGACTCTCATCTGTGCACTTCTTTCCGTGGAAGTACACTGTGTACCAAAAGCCTTCTGAACACCATCAAGGGAAACACAGTTCTGGGAACAAACCCTTTCTATGCAGTTTGAAGTTCTAGGCCCGGCTGTCTTCTTTGGATGGCTAGCGTTCCGCAGCTTTCAAGCCATCTCTGGAAAACTGTTCTAAGCAGGCTTTCTTTCATTGCGGGTCTGCCAAAATGAGGAAACCTGAGATTCACTGCAAAAAAACACCAGGCCTCCAATTTATTTTGCGGACTCATGCCAGATGTCTCTTTAATTGAAGCAGAAACTAGACTTTAAGTCCAGCCGGAAATAAAGTAGAGATTTACCCGGAGCATTGCTAGGAATTTGGAACATCCAAAGTTACCTAGGCCTAGGTGGGCATTCAGAGGATTATGCAATTCACCACACGCAGAACACGCTATGTCCAAAAGTTTCATCGTGGAAGGGTGAAGTGTTCCAAGTGTTCCAAAGGTCTCTTTTAGCTAGTCAGAAAGTATAGTTAAATGTGCTGTGTGATCCAATTTTTTTAAAAATTATTATTTATTTATTTATTCATTCCTGGCTGTGTTGGGTCTTCGTTTCTGTGCGAGGGCTTTCTCCAGTTGCGGCAAGCAGGGGCCACTCCTCATCGCGGTGCGCGGGCCTCTCACCATCGCGGCCTCTCTCGTTGCGGAGCACAGGCTCCAGACGCGCAGGCTCAGCAGCTGTGGCTCACGGGCCCAGCTGCTCCGCGGCATGTGGGATCATCCCAGACCAGGGCTCGAACCCGCATCACCCGCATCGGCAGGCAGACTCTCAACCACTGCACCACCAGGGAAGCCCAATCCAATTTTTAATTGGGAAGACTGGGAATGCAGTATTTTCCTCATTGAAATCTAGATATTCTCGGCCTCAAAGCTGTCTGAAAAACAATGATGTTGCCTGTCTTTTATTCAGTTCTAAGAATACCTCTGAGAAGAAAAGTGAGTTTTCTTGTAGGAAGCCGGGAGTTCTCCACTGCTTGCTAGGAGCTCAACACATGGCCCGCCCTACCTAAAGTGTGAAATAAACCTGACCCCTACCCTCAAGTTAAGTCCCAGTGTTTCTTATCAGCAAAGTTTGGTGTGCAGCCATGTGCATAAACCCTGAGTCGATAGAGTGCTTTAAGTCCTCTTTACCTTTTTGTAGGCTTAAGACTGTCATGTATAATTCCCTTCCAAGGGAGAACGTGTGTACTGTGAGTCCCTTGTGTGTCTTCTAAGCAACATAATGGAAAACAGACTGTTGGGATCAACTCTTTCTATGCAGAGGGAAGGGCAATGAAGTGCTTTCTTACTTGCATAGCTCACTTTCTACAGCTTTAAAACAGCCCCAGGGACACAGTTCTAGCCAGTCTTATGTTCAACCAGGCCATCCCTTTGTGGAGGCCTCTGAGCTGCACTGAAACAATCCTGGTGACTAACGTACATCCTCAGAACTCATACCTGTCATCTCTCTACTGCAATGGGAAAGTAGACTTTCGGCCCAGCCTGAAAATAGTTCCAAAATACTGGTAACATAATCCCTCTTATAGGGACGATCCTCAGAAGATGATAGACTTATTTGATTCCATATTCTATACCCATCTCCCAACGTGGGCAGATATTGAGTCCCTGCTTGGTATGATGCTAACTAGCAGGGTGAGGTGCATGGTGGCAGGGAAAATAAGAGCGGTGGCTCAGAGCTTGCATGATGCTGGTCCTCATGGGGATCACCCCAATGATGCTCCACACCCCACCCCAATGATGCTATTCCCCTGGCAGAACTCGATTGAGACCCAAACATGGACGAATGCAGCCTCAGGTTAAATAGTTACCCCAAGTGTCTAAACAAGATACAGGAATTACAGCAGGGAATAGATCCCCTCAGCCTTTTAAAAACGTATTAACCAGACTTATCATAAATACACAGATATGGACCCTGAAGCCACAGAAAATATGAGGATGGTAATCATGACTTTTATCGGCCAATGTACCACAGATATTAGAAAGAAACTTAAGGTGGATGGAGCAATGACGATGAGTTTAGCACACCTGGTTGATATTGCATTCAAAGTTTACAATGCTAGAGAGGAATAAAAACAAAACCTGTAAAGCTTCTATATGAGTCTCGGTCACACAGAAACCCCCCAGGGAAAGACAAAGGGAAAATACTTCTGGCTGAAAGTCAGAGCAAGAGTCAGAACAAGAAGATGAAGACAAAGCAGAAAAAGGCCGATGTGCCTATTGTAAGGAGGAAAGGCACTGGAAAAGGAATTGCCCAAGATTGCAAGGAAAGTATAGAGAAAATCACCAACCCTCAGAGACTTAAAAAAATGGAGTTTCTAGGAAGATAAACTCCAAGGAGGTGTACAGCGACTGTGAAAGAGGGAGCCCGAGTTTCATAGCTATGTTAACAGCTCCCATTAACAGAGCAAAAGAGGATCCTCGGGTACAACTAGCAGTGGGGAGCAAAATGATGGACTTCTTAGTGGATACTGGGGCCACCTACTCAGTTCTAAATTGCAAACTGACTTCCCTGAGTAAAAACGCAATATCAGTGGTAGGAGTTTCAGGGCAGACTCAAAACCGTCCGTTCCTGAAACCACTGGAATGTCAGATTGTGGACAAAAAGTTAAGCCATACCTTCCTCTACATGCCTGATTGTCCCATTCTTCTACTGGGGAGAGATATGCTGTGCACACTGAATGCTCAAATAACGTTCTCACCTGAAAAATGGCTTTTGTGCCTAGAGATACCACCAGAAGGTGCCCTGAGATTTCACCAATCACTGGAAGAGGAAGAAGATAAAACGGAACTGATTCTGGAGCCAATCAAATAAATAGTGAGCACGGCTGTATGGGCCAACGGGGTGCCTGGGCATGCTAGATTTGCCACTCCAGTTTCCATCACCCTACAGGATGGAGTAATATGCCCTAGAAAGAAACATTATCCATTAAAAAGGGAAGCAACTCAAGGAATCCAACCGGTGCTGACACGATTTTTGGAACATGGTCTCATCAGACCTTGCAGGTCCCCATGCAATATCCCAATATTGCCGGTAAAGAAGCCCCACACAAATGAATACCGGTTTGTTCAGGACCTAAGAGCCATTAACGAGATTGTGCAGGATATTCATCCCACTAACATTCCGGGAGACTATGAATACTTCATCATAGTGGACTTGAAAGATGCCTTCTTTTGCATACCGGTAGAGGAGGAATCACAGTTGCTATTTGCATTTGAATGGAAAGACCCAAGAACAAAAGCAATCAGTCAAGGTCACAGATATAAGTGTTTAATTTGCCACGGTTATGATCTTTGTGCATCTTGCTATGAAAGTGATGCAACAATAGCAAGGCATACAACTGACCACCCAATGCAACGCATATTAACAGGGGTAGATGTTGATTTGTACCATGGTGGGGAAGCTTCCTCTGTAGAGCAGCCACAGTCTCTATAAACATGTTCCAGAAATTCTAGCCCTCTTGAGAGCAGTGGCTGAACCAAAGGCTGTAGCTATAATGCTACAGGACATCAAACTGCCCAGGACATCAAAAACTTACATCATTCATAGCTAGAGGGAACGAAAAAGCTGATGCAGTGGCAAAATGAGGTGCATTAAAAAGGGTAATGGTGGGACCCTTTCTTCCCCAAATAGACTGGTCACAATACCAGCCCCAGTATACTGTAGAAGATAATTAGAGAGCAAAAGAGTGAGATTTTGATTCCACAGACCCAAGTGGACAATGGAAAATCAATCCACATGGTCTTATTTTACTTCCTGCCTCCCTTGTGTGGCCAATAATAAAACACCTACATGACAACACTCACTACAGCCGAGAGACACTAATGGATTATATCAACCTCATATATGAGTATCAAACTTACACCAAACTATACAAAGGGTAAGTGAAAGCTGCCCCATTTGTATAAAAAACAATCCTAAGCCAAGTAAGCGAGGATTACCTGAGGGAACCCAACGTTTTGGAGAACACCCAGTGCTGACTGGCAGATAGATTTCACCCAAATGCCAAAGACTACAGGCTGCATAAAATACTTACTTGTGTTTGTTGATACCTTTTCTGGTTGGGTTGAAGCCTTCCCAACCAGGACTGAGAAATCTCAAGAAGTGATAAAAGCCTTACTTAAAGAAATTATTCCCAAGTATGGCCTTCCTTCATCCATAGAAAGCAATAATGGATCAGCCTTTATAGCAGAAATAACTCAAACCATAAGTAAAATTCTAGGAATCAAATGGAAGCTTCACTCCACTTGGAGACCTCAATCAAAAGGAAAAGCAGAAAGGATGAACCACACATTAAAGAAAACCCTTGTCAAACTATGCCAAGATACTCAGTTAAAATGGGACAAAATGCTGCCTATTGCTCTCCTCTGCATGTAGGTGGCCCCTAGAAGCAGGTTAGGCTTAAGCCCCTATGAAATTCTTTATGGGAGGCCATGCCTTGCTCCTCACAGGGAATAAGGAAATGTTACTCTATTACATGAGTCCAAAGTAAAACACTATGTCCAACAGCTCAATATGCTATAACTTCTATGAATGAGTTTATATTTTACAGGTCCCCTCCTCACCTGGAAGTTCCTCTACACCCCTTCAAGGCTGGAGATCAAGTGCTACTAAAAGTGTGGAAAGAACAGGGTCCAGATCAGCAACCTGAAGAAAAGTGAAAGGGATCATACGACATCCCTCTAACCATTCATACATCTCTCAAGCTCGAAGGGGTGAAGCCGTGGATCCACCACACCTGGGTGAAAAGACTTCCAGAGACGGGCCCACACCCAGGGACTTCAGAGCCAACTCCAACCATTGAAAGGAAGCCTCAAGAGTGGACTTCTCAGCCCACTGGAGAGCTTAAGTATCTCTTTAAACAAAAGAAATGATGGCTAGAGTTTTACACTGGCTTATACTAATAACCACGTTTTCCCTCAACCTAGGAAATACCTTCTTACAGTGGGCTTATTCACATGTTGACTCATTTAAGTTTTCAAATTGTTGGGTATGTGGTCAACCACCTATTTCCGGATCCTCAGCACTTACTTGGTGGGTTTCTCCCCTGTAGGGCTCTGATCGGGAACATTTGGCTGAATTTATTTTTGAAGTAAGAGATGAATACATAGCTGTTAGTATTGAGGTAACTAATTTCCTCCCCACTGACTGGCTAATTAAGAACACCATCAACCATCCTGGCCATAATTTTACCTTTGCTTTTAACTCCACAAAAGAACTAGACCTTCAAACTGCAGAAAAGACACATAATGAAAAGCATGAGTCAGTACAAGAACCACACTGCATATGGAAGAATTCAATCAAATTCGGGGTGGTTTATTTTGGCTAACACCTGAGTATGGTCGTCTGAGCAACAAGGCACCCTTCTGCTGGGAACAGAGAAATCACTCATATCAACACTGGATAAATTCCACTAGATATCTAGGCTGAATTCCCCTCAAACATTGTCAAAATCTCATAAAGTTAAAAAGTAGTGATCAGTGTCAGGTCTCTGGTGGAGGCATGTTACCAAGCACAGACACTATCTCATGAGAAGTAAATCATAGCAGATCGAAAACTTCACTTTAAAAAATGGACCAGATTTTCGGAACCAAGATGGCGGACTAGAAGGACGTGCTCTCACTCCCTCTTGCGAGAACACCAGAATCACAACTAGCTGCTGAACAATCATCAACAGGAAGACACTGGAACTCACCAAAAAAGATACCCCACATCCAAAGACAAAGGAGAAGCCACAATGAGATGGTAGGAGGGGTGCAATCAGAGTAAAATCAAATCCCATAACTGGTGGGTGGGTGACTCACAGACTAGTGAACACTTATACCACAGAAGTACAACCACTGGAGTGAAGGGTCTGAGCCCCATGTCAGGCTTCCCAACCTGGGGGTCCAGCAACGGGAGGAGGAATTCATAGATAATCAGACTTTGAAGCCTAGTGGGAATTGATTGCAGGACTTCGACAGGACTGAGGGAAACAGAGACCCCACTCTTGGAGGGCACACACAAAATAGTGTGTGCATCAGGACCCAGGGGAAGGAGCAGTGACCTCAGGAGAGACTGAACCAGACCTACCAGCTAGTGTTGGAAGGTCTCCTGCAAAGGTGGGGGGTGGATCTGTTTCACCGTGGGGACAAGGACACTGGCAGCAGAAGTTCTGGGAAATAATCCTTGGGGTGAGCTCTCCCAGAGTCTGCCATTAGCCCCACCAAAGAGCCCAGGTAGGCTCCAGTGTTGGGTTGCCTCAGGCAAAACAACCAACAGGGAGGAAACCCAGCCCCACCCATACACAGTCAAGTGGATTAAAATTTTACTGAGCTCAGACCACCAGAGCAAAAGTCAGCTCTACCCACCAAAAGAGCCTCACATCAAGCCTTTAAGATAGCCTCAACCACCAGAGGGCAGACAGCAGAAGCAAGAAAAACTACAATCCTGCAGCTTGTGGAACAAAAACCACATTCACAGAAAGGTAGACAAGATGAAAAGGCAGAGGGCTATGTACCAGATGAAGGAACAAGATAAAACCCCAGAAAAACAACTAAATGAAGTGGAGATAGGCAACCTTCCAGAAAAAGAATTCGGAATAATGATAGTGAAGATGACCCAGGACCTCAGAATAAGAATGGAGGCAAAGATCGAGAAGATGCAAGAAATGTTTAACAAAGACCTAGAAGAATTAAAGAACAAACAAACAGAGATGAACAATACAATAACTGAAATGAAAATCACACTAGAAGGAATCAATAGCAGAATAACTGAGGCAGAAGAACAGATAAGTGACCTGGAAGACAGAATGGTGGAACTCACTGCTGTAGAACAGACTAAAGAAAAAAGAATGAAAACAAATGAAGACAGCCTAAGAGACCTCTGGGACAACATTAAACGCAACAACATTCGCATTATAAGGGTCCCAGAAGGAGAAGACAGAGAGAGAGGACCAGAGAAAATATTTGAAGAGATTATAGTCGAAAACTTTCCTAACATGGGAAAGGAAATAGCCACCCAAGTCCAGGAAGCACAGCGAGTCTCATAGAGGATAAAGCCAAGGAGAAACACGCCGAGACACATAGTAATCAAATTGGCAAAAATTAAAGACAAAGAAAATTTATTGAAAGCAGCAAGGGAAAAATGACAAATAACATACAAGAGAACTCCCATAAGGTTAACAGCTGATTTCTCAGCAGAAACTATGCAAGCCAGAAGGGAGTGGCATGATATACTTAAAGTGATGAAAGGGAAGAACCTAAAACCAAGATTACTCTACACGGCAAGGATCTCATTCAGATTTGATGGAGAAATCAAAAGCTTTACAGACAAGCAAAAGCTAACAGAATTCAGCACCACCAAACCAGCTCTACAACAAATGCTAACGGAACTTCTCTAAGTGGGAAACACAAGAGAAGAAAAGAACCTACAAAAACAAACCCAAAACAATTAAGAAAATGGTCATAGGAACATACATATTGATAATTACCTTAAACGTGAATGGATTAAATGTTCCAACCAAAAGACACAGGCTTGCTAAATGGATACAAAAACAAGACCCATATATATGCTGTCTACAAGAGACCCACTTCAGACCTAGGGACACATACAGACTGAAAGTGAGGAGATGGAAAAAGATATTCCATGCAAACGGAAATCCAAAGAAAGCTGGAGTAGCTATACTCATAACAGATAAAATAGACTTTAAAATAAAGAATGTCACAAGAGACAAGGAAGGACACTACATAATGATCCAGGGATCAATCCAAGAAGAAGATATAACAATTATAAATATATATGCACCCAACATAGAAGCACCTCAATACATAAGGCAACTGCGAACAGCTATAAAAGAGGAAATCGACAGTAACACAATAATAGTGGGGTACTTTAACACCTCACTTACACCAATGGACAGATCATCCAAAATGAAAATAAATAAGGAAACAGAAGCTTTAAATGACACAATAGACCAGATAGATTTAATTGATATTTATAGGACATTCCATCCAAAAACAGCAGATTACACTTTCTTCACAAGTGCGCACGGAACATCCTCCAGGATAGATCACATCTTGGGTCACAAATCAAGCCTCAGTAAATTTAAGAAAATTGAAATCATATCAAGCATCTTTTCTGATCACAACGCTATGAGATTAGAAATCAATTACAGGGAAAAAAACGTAAAAAACGCAAACACATGGAGGCTAAACAATACGTTACTAAATAACCAAGAGATCACTGAAGAAATCAAAGAGGAAAGCAAAAAATACCTAGAGACAAATGACAATGAAAACACGATGATCCAAAACCTATGGCATGCAGCAAAAGCAGTTCTAAGAGGGAAGTTTATACCTATAGAAACCTACGTAAAGAAACAAGAAAAATCTCAAGTAAACAATCTAACCTTACACCTAAAGGAACTAGAGAAACAAGAAAAAACAAAACCCAAAGTTAGCAGAAGGAAATAAATCATAAAGATCAGAGCAGAAATAAATGAAATAGAAACAAAGAAAGCAATAGCAAAGATCAATAAAACTAAAAGCTGGTTCTTTGAGAAGATAAACAAAATTGATAAGCCATTAGCCAGACTCATCAAGAAAAAGAGAGAGAAGACTCAAATCAATAAAATTAGAGGAGTCGGATAGTGCTTGGTCACAGAGATAGGTTCGGGAAGGGGCGCAAGACTAGATTTGGGCCAATGAAATAAATGTAAGGGGAATTTTGAAAAGGGGATTCTGGGAAACTTTCCCTTCTTCTTAAAGGAAAACCATAAGAGCAGTCTCTCTTGCTGGCCATTGGCAGATACACTAGGAATACTGTAACCATCCGATTACCAGCCTGAAGATGAAGCCTGAAGATGAACACAGAAATTTTCCTCACTCCCTCCTCCCTCTCTAGGAATCACAGGGGAATGGAGACAGAGTCATCGAATTAAGTAAATCCTAAAACCTCCCTGACCTATGGATTTCCAGCCATTCATAGGTGGACCTTGTCAGAGTGTTTCCTGTGAGCTTAAACAAAGGACTAAATCTAAGGCCCAAGAAATTATATAAGCTAACATAAATATATAGTTAATTTAAGAAGGCCTAGACCAGAGCCTCCCATCAAGCCTCTTAGATAGCCTCAACCACCAGAGGGCAGACAGCAGAAGCAAGAAAAACTACAATCCTGCAGCTTGTGGAACAAAAACCACATTTACAGAAAGACAGACAAGATGAAAAGGCAGAGGGCTATATACCAGATGAAGGAACAAGAAAAAAACCCAGAAAAACAACTAAATGAAGTGGAGATAAGCAACCTTCCAGAAAAAGAATTCAGAATAATGATACTGAATATGATCCAGGACCTTGGAATAAGAATGGAGGCAAAGATTGAGAAGATGCTAGAAATGATTAACAAAGACCAGAAGAATTAAAGAACAAACAAACAGAGATGACCAATACAATAACTGAAATGAAAACTACACTAGAAGGAATCAATAGCAGAATAACTGAGGCAGAAGAACGGATAAGTGACCTGGAAGACAGAATGGTGGAATTCACTGCTGCGGAACAGACTAGAGAAAAAAGAATGAAAAGAAATGAAGACAGCCTAAGAGACCTCTGGGACAACATTAAACGCAACAACATTCGCATTATAGGGGTCCCAGAAGGAGAAGAGAGAGAGAAAGGACCAGAGAAAATATTTGAAGAGATTATAGTCGAAAACTTCCCTAACATGGGAAAGGAAATAGCCACCCAAGTCCAGGAAGCCCAGAGAGTCCCATATAGGATAAACCCAAGGAGAAACACACCGAGACACATAGAATCAAATCAGACCTAGAACTAGAGAAAGAAGAACAAACAAAACCCAAAGTTAGCAGAAGGAAAGAAATCATAAAGATTAGAGCAGAAATAAATGAAATAGAAACAAAGAAAACAATAGCAAAGATCAATAAAACTAAAAGCTGGTTCTTTGAGAAGATAAACAAAATTGATAAGCGATTAGCCAGACTCATCAAGAAAAAGAGGGAGAGGACTCAAATCAATAAAATCAGATATGAAAAAGGAGAAGTTACAACAGACACTGCAGAAATACAAAGCATCCTAAGAGACTACTACAAGCAACTTTATGCCAATAAAATGGACAACCTGGACGAAATGGACAAATTCTTAGAAAGGTATAACCTTCCAAGACTGAACCAGGAAGAAACAGAAAATATGAACAGACCAATCACAAGTAATGAAATTGAAACTGGGATTAAAAATCTTCCAACAAACAAAAGTCCAGGACCAGATGGCTTCACAGGTGAATTCTATCAAACATTTAGAGAAGAGCTAACACCTATCCTTCTCAAACTCTTCCAAAAAATTGCAGAGGAAGGAACACTCCCAAACTCATTCTATGAGGCCACCATCACCCTGATACCAAAACCAGACAAAGACACTACAAAAAAAGAAAATTACAGACCAATATCACTGATGAATATAGATGCGAAAAGCCTCAACAAAATACTAGCAAACAGAATCCAACGACACATTAAAAGGATCATACACCACGATCAAGTGGGATTTATCCCAGGGATGCAAGGATTCTTCAATATACGCAAATCAATCAATGTGATACACCATATTAACAAATTGAAGAATAAAAACCATATGATCATCGCAATAGATGCAGAAAAAGCTTTTGACAAAATTCAACACCCATTTATGATAAAAACTCTCCAGAAAGTGGGCACAGACGGAACCTACCTCAACATAATAAAGGCTATATAAGACAAACCCACAGCAAACATCATTCTCAATGGTGAAAAACTGAAAGCATTTCCTCTAAGATCAGGAGCGAGACAAGGATATCCACTCCCACCACTATTATTCAACATAGTTCTGGAAGTCCTAGCCACGGCAATCAGAGAAGAAAAAGAAATAAAAGGAATACAAATGGGAAAAGAAGAAGTAAAACTGTCACTGTTTGCGGAAGACATGATATTATACATAGAGAATGCTAAAACTGCCACCAGAAAACTGCTAGAGCTAATTAATGAATATGGTAAAGTTGCAGGATACAAAACGAATGCACAGAAATCTCTTGCATTCCTATACACTAATGATGAAAAATCTGAAAGAGAAATTATGGAAACACTCCCATTTACCATTGCAACAAAAAGAATAAAATACCTAGGAATAAACCTACCTAGGGAGACAAAAGACCTGTATGCAGAAAACTATAAGACACTGATGAAAGAAATTAAAGATGATACGAACAGATGGAGAGATATACCATGTTCTTGGATTCGAAGAATCAACATTGTGAAAATGACTATACTACCCAAAGCAATCTACAGATTCAATGCAATCCCTATCAAATTACCAATGGCATTTTTTACGGAACTAGAACAAATCATCTTAAAATTTGTATGGAGACACAAAAGACCCCGAAAGCCAAAGCAGTCTTGAGGGAAAAAAACGGAATTGGAGGAATCAGACTCCCTGACTTCAGACTATACTACAAAGCTACAGTAATCAAGACAATATGGTACTGGCACAAAAACAGAAACATAGATCAATGGAACAAGATAGAAAGCCCAGAGGTAAACCCACGCACCTATGGTCAACTAATATATGACAATGGAGGCAAAGATATACAATGGAGAAAAGACAGTCTCTTCAATAAGTGGTGCTGGGAAAACTGGACAGCTACATGTACAAGAATGAAATTAGAACACTCCCTAACACCATACACAAAAATAAACTCAAAATGGATTAGAGACCTAAATGTAAGACCGGACACTATAAAACTCTTAGAGGAAAACATAGGAAGAACACACTTTGACATAAATCACAGCAAGATCTTTTTTGATCCACCTCCTAGAGTAATGGAAATAAAAACAAGAATAAACAAATGGGACCTAATGAAACTTCAAAGATTTTGCACAGCAAAGGAAACCATAAACAAGACAAAAAGACAACCCTCAGAATGGGAGAAAATATTTGCAAACGAATCAACGGACAAAGGATTAATCTCCAAAATATATAAACAGCTCATTCAGCTCAATATTAAAGAAACAAACAACCCAATCCAAAAATGGGCAGAAGACCTAAATAGACATTTCTCCAAAGAAGACATACAGACGGCCACGAAGCACATGAAAAGATGCTCAACATCACTAATTATTAGAGAAATGCAAATCAAAACTACAATGAGGTATCACCTCACTCCTGTTAGAATGGGCATCATCAGAAAATCTACAAACAACAAATGCTGGAGAGGGTGTGGAGAAAAGGGAACCCTCTTGCACTGTTGGTGGGAATGTAAATTGATACAGCCACTATGGAGAACAATATGGAGGTTCCTTAAAAAACTAAAAATAGAATTACCATATGACCCAGCAATCCCACTACTGGGCATATACCCAGAGAAAACCGTAATTCAAAAAGACACATGCACCTGAATGTTCATTGCAGCACTATTTACAATAGCCAGGTCATGGAAGCAACCTAAATGCCCATCGACAGACGAATGGATAAAGAAGTTGTGGTATATATATACAATGGAATATACTCAGCCATAAAAAGGAACGAAATTGAGTCATTTGTTGAGACGTGGATGGATCTAGAGACTGTCATACAGAGTGAAGTAAGTCAGAAAGAGAAAAACAAATATCGTATATTAATGCATGTATGTGGAACCTAGAAAAATGGTACAGATGAGCCGGTTTGCAGGGCAGAAATTGAGACACAGATGTAGAGAATGGACATATGGACACCAAGGGGGGGAAACTGCGGTGGGATGGGGATGGTGGTGTGCTGAATTGGGCGATTTGGATTGATATGTATACACTGATGTGTATGAAAATGATGCCTAGAAAAAAAAATAAAAATAATAAAAAAGAAGGCCTAGACCAATAAAATGATGATAATTCTATATCATGTTACTAAGGAAAATACGTTTATCCAAGTGTTATACACCTTTGGTGATAGACAATCATATTTATTCACAAGACATTCCTTAATGCTACTGTCAGGGAGAAACTGAGCAGAGTGAGTTATTTGTCTCACTAAGAAAGGTATTTGTTTACCCTCATGCTAGGACTAAGTTTCCTCATCTATCAAATGGGAATATTGTTATTGACTATATAGATATTTTGGTAGAGAATTAAATAAGATAAACTATGTGAAAACATTTTGCGAACTCTTCAGCTTTCATTTCACTTATATATTCCACTCATGCAGTTACTGATTACTTCCCTGTACTGGGAATAGGAACACAGTAATGACCAAGTTGAAGTCCTAGAATCTGTGGAATTTATATTCTTTTGGAGATAACAGATACTAACACTAAATTATGCCATCAATTATTCATAATTGTGGTATTGCTAAGAAGGACAAAATTCTGATCTGGATTAGGCAGGCAGTGAAGGTTACTTTGAAAAAGTGACACTTCAGATGAACTCTGAAGATCAAGTTAGAATTAATTAGACACAGGGGGAACCAGCTCCAAGCAGAGGAAAGGCCATGTACAAATGCTCTGAGGTGGAAAAAATAAGATTGTGTTATGAGAACATAAATATAAATGTGAGGTTTGTTGTCAGAAAATACAGTGAGAGTGGCATAAAATCAAGCTGGTGAAGTAGGTTGGGGTGGCTGATTCAGGTCCTTGCCAGATCTTTATACTATGAGGGAATGATCAGGTGTGTATTTTTAAAGGATCTCCCTGGCTACCCTTTAGAAAGTGAACTGGGAATGGATTTGGTGAAATTGATTTAGAGGCTACTTCAGTTGACCAAGGAAGAAGTGATGGTAGCCAGACCAGGCTGGTAGTAGCACAGATACAGAAAGGCATCCTGCAAGGGGTCACTGTAATTGACATTGCTATCAATGTAAATGTTATTCTGTGTTAAGCATGGTTAGATTTTCAAAGTGAAACCTTAAGCCTCTGTGTCCACTTGTCTGTAATGCTTTGCTTATTGAGGTCAAATGAGCTGAGTGAAGGTCCTTTTTGCTGTCAATTGTTCATAAATGAATAAGCATGGGTGTAAACAGTGTGGGTAGAAATAAAAGTCACATTACTTAATATGAACAGCCCCAATATACGTGGTATTTAAAAAATAGGGAAGTTTCATTTTATCAGCTGCTACATGATGAATAGTTTGCCTGGAATTTCTGAAATTTAGGTTTCATCCTCTGGTTTGGGGAGCATTATCTAAGTTCAGAGGCTTTGCTCCTTCTAAATTTTAAGTAGAGAGAAGTGGTCTTGTGAAGTAGGGTAAAAAGTCCTCCTTTTTGGGAGTTGTTTGTTCAGTTTAGATAGTGACTTCTTATTAGGAGACGTGTATTACTGTGTCTCTCCAAGTTACTTCCTGATTTGGTTGAATCTTTACGAAGGAGCCTACTTGGGAGGTCACAGCAGAGGGGAAATAGATGTAGCCTAGATAAATATAAACCTTGCCTGAGAAGTAGGCAACTTAAGACGCAAGTAAAATTTTAAAAAATCCAGGCCTTGCAATGACTTTAAAGGCAAATAACATTCAAGCAATATATCATAATTTTTAGCTTCCACAGAAGTCAAACAAATACTATTTATTCCACATATAATACTGTAAAATCCACATTTATATTTAAGATCATTAAGTATAATCAGAAGTGTAGCAGAGATCAAGTGGTCTTGGTTCATATTACGTTAGAGATGCTCCAAGAGGGCACAGCTCAGGATGAAACCAAGAGTAGAAGACCAATACGGAAAAAAATCTATATATATATCATGCAAACTATGAAATGAAATAGACTTCAAGACAAAAATTGTTACTAGAGACAAAGAAGGGTATTATGATAAAAAAGTCAGTCTATTATGAATATATAAAATGCATAAACATATTGTCACCTAACAACAGAGCTCTAACATATATGAAGTAAAAACTTACAGAATTGATACTAATGGATAATAATAATAAAAACAAACACTCATATAGCATATATATGTTCCAGGCACATTCCATACCTTGTTATGCAGGAAATTATTTAAATATCATTATAACCCAATAACCTTATATGTAGGTACAATTACCATTTCAAAAATGAGGCGACTGAGGCAGAGAAAGGTGAAGTAACTTCCTAATGTCACAATGCTAGTAAGTGAAAGACAGTATTCAAACCTAGGCAGCTTTACTCCAGAGCCTACCTTTATTTTATTTTAAACATGCCAGTGTTTACAATTTGCAACTACTCCAAATTATAATAAAAATTGTGAAATGACAATTCAAAAATATATTTCAAAGAAGTGGCATGGATTTTCAAAATTCTTTTGTGATGTGCAAGCAAAACTTGTTTGAAGACTAATACTCTAGAGCAGTTATGTTTAAATCCTTTACTGAGGACCAGGTAAACTGGGTTTGGTCCCCTCAAACAATTACAACCACATTGATAGCCTTCCTTCAACATCTCTTTCACCTTCCTTAGAAAGCATCTACTGCCCAAGATACCAAGTCAGGACTGCTTACCCATGTCTGAGCAACTGATTTAATCTCTGTGACCCATGACTTCACCTCTGTGTCTAACAACATGTACTTGAAACATTTACACTAAAACATGACTTTGGATCCATTTAGCTTAACACGGTAAAGTAGAAACTAATCCCTTCCAAGTTCATGTAATTGTGGAAACTCTTCTATTTAAATAAAAGTAGAATACATACACACAGCAAACATTGAACAGTAAAAACTGAACAAAGAAAGAGATCTAACCTGGTATAGTGTTTTTTCAAAACGTAGTGGCCAGTTTGAGTACCTGAAGTGAAAATCACCACGCCCACTGATATATTTCTTTGCCTCTCATCATTTATCCCACCCTGAGATGCCCTTTCTGCATTCTTTCCTTGAAATTAGCAGTGGATATTGAATGAGCTGTTGTCAGTGGGCTGAATACTCATTGCACTGGGCAACTTCCAGGCTGATGATTGGTACGAATAGATGCCCCTGAGTTATAGACTGAAAAAGAAGGCTGAGCTCAAGTGCTGGAGCTGAGGGCAAAATAGAGGCAGTGACTCAGAAGGAGGCATGGGCAGACTGATGCCAGTTATAGCCACTGGCTGAAACAAAGATGGTTGCCAAAAAGGTAGTGTCCCAAACTGATGCTAACTAGGGCTTGCACATTGAAGCTTAGGCAGCAGCTGAGAAAATAAAGACCCAAAGCCAGGTCATGAGCTGACAAGAGAACTGGCCATGGTGGATACCATGTTTAAAAGCAACACAGAATCGTGGGCAGAGACTGAGGCCATGGCCTAGGCAAGGGCTGAGTCCATGCCTAGACATTGCCATATCAAGATGGAAGCCAAGGCAAAGGCCGAGAAATGGATCAGCAGTGGTTCCAAGGTTAGAGCTGGCATTAGAATTGCCTTTTAGTCAAATTCAAATTTCTAGTCAGAGCTGACACTAACATAATGTAGGGGTGATGGTTAGACAGCACTGTGAATATACTGAATGACACTGAATTGTACACTTAAAATGATTAATTTTATATAATGTTTTACCTGAATTTTTTAAAAAAAATGTATATATAGTAATATCTGTCCTTGAGGAGCTTATATCCTAGATGGAGAGAGAAGAATAACTCAAATATTTTTGTAAGTTTAAAAAAGGTAATAAAGTGCAGAAAAAATAACAGGTAAACTATAGAACCGATCTTTTAGTTCAGCTGTGAAAAATTTAACAATATGTGGTTCTTTAGATAAATTGTGTGTAGCATAATTAAATTTGCAGGGTGTTTTGTTTTGTTTTGTTTTGTTTTTGTGCCTGACAGAAAAATAATCTACTCCAAATTAGGACAAATTAATCCTAAATTGTATTGACCATTTTCTAGATTGAGAATCTAATGGGTTGAGTTTCAGACTAAATTTCCTTTCAAGACAGCCTTGTTACTTTTGTTGAAGTCAGAAATCAGAAAAAGACCAGAAAGAAGTTTGGTTTTAGTCCTAGAACCAAATTTGGTCCCTTGTGGTGGTAACATTGATTTGTTTAATTGTTAAAACTAAGGATCCATTCATAGCTAGGACTACTATAAACAATACATCCACATTTGCCCAAGGTCTCAGTTTTAAAATGGGAATGATTTCAGTTTTGATCACAATAATCCCTACCCTCACAGTTAGGCTAAGAACTGTAAAGAACTTTTGGTAATTAGAGTAAAATTAGACTATCCATCAATCAAGTGATGGAGTATACTATCTCTTATACTTCAGATATAGATATGGGACTGGCTAGATTAAGATGGTTAAAGTGCCAAAATATTATTAATGATTATTGATACAAAAAGCAGACATGGCAGATATTATTTCCAAATACAACACTTCTTAGTCACAGGAAGTAGAAAAAACAAGTTAAGCATTTTGAAAGTGTTTTAAAATTTTCTGAAATATCTAATCGTAAGAAAAGGACTGCTCAGTAAAATAAGCACCAATCTTTAACCAGAAAGACAAAATACTTACTACATTGCTCTGTGAGACCACATAGATCACAGTTTCCAAAGGAGACCATTGATATTCTCTAAGCTAGGTTCAGTTAAAGTTCACTTTCCCCATCTTCTAATCCACTACTGGTCCATGAATGTAAAGTGTGTACTAAAAAATATGTGATGTTGGCTTACTGTAATGATGCCAGGGTGAGAAAGAAAAAGTCCCTGATTTATGACCAAACTTTGGCTATCCATATGCTCCCAATAAGCCTCAAGTATAGTTTTAGTTTTACAGACTGGAATCAACACCTTGTATAAATGGCATTAATACAGATGTTCCCCATAATGTTCTCTGGGTTAAACCCGGACTATTCCATGGATTCTGAGTATGAAAACTTGAACTAAAAATTCATGTTAGTTTCTAATCTTAATGTTAGGAATGACAACTTTACTTTGGTATCCTATATCTGCTAGTGAACATACACGTCATAAATAAATTTTCCTATTATTCATTAAAAAACAAAAAAAAACAAAAAAAAAAACAAAAAAAATAAAATAAATAAAATTAGAAGTGAAAAAGGAGAAGTTACAACAGACAACACAGAAATAAAAAGCATCCTAAGAGACTACTACAAGCAACTCTATGCCAATAAAATGGACAACCTGGAAGAAATGGACAAATTCTTAGAAAGGTATAACCTTCCAAGACTGAACCAGGAAGAAAGAGAAAATATGAACAGACCAATTACAAGTAATGAAATTGAAACTGGGATTAAAAATCTTCCAACAAACAAAAGTCCAGGACCAGATGGCTTCACAGGTGAATTCTATCAAACATTTAGAGAAGAGATAACACCCATCCTTCTCAAACTCTTCCAAAAAATTGCAGAGGAAGGAACACTCCCAAACTCATTCTATGAGGCCACCATCACCCTGATACCAAAACCAGACAAAGACACTACAAAAAAAGAAAATTACAGACCAATATCACTGATGAATATAGATGCGAAAAGCCTCAACAAAATACTAGCAAACAGAATCCAACAACACATTAAAAGGATCATACACCACGATCAAGTGGGATTTATCCCAGGGATGCAAGGATTCTTCAATATACGCAAATCAATCAATATGATACACCATATTAACAAATTGAAGAATAAAAACCATATGATCATCTCAATAGATGCAGAAAAAGCTTTTGACAAAATTCAACACCCATTTATGATAAAAACTCTCCAGAAAGTGGGCATAGACGGAACCTACCTCAACATAATAAAGACCATATACGACAAACCCACAGCAAACATCATTCTCAACGGGAAAAACTAGAAGCATTTCCTCTAAGATCAGGAACGAGACAAGGATGTCCACTCTCACTATTATTATTCAACATAGTTTTGGAAGTCGTAGCCATGGCAATCAGAGAAGAAAAAGAAATAAAAGGAATACAAATTGGAAAAGAAGTAAAACTATCACTGTTTGCAGATGACATGATACTATACATAGAGAATCCTAAAAATGCCACCAGAAAACTACTAGAGCTAATCAATGAATTTGGTAAAGTTTCAGGATACAAAACTAATGCACAGAAATCTCTTGCATTCCTATACACTAATGATGAAAAATCTGAAAGAGAAATTATGGAAACACTCCCATTTACCATTGCAACAAAAAGAATAAAATACCTAGGAATAAACCTACCTAGGGAGACAAAAGACCTGTATGCAGAAAACTATAAGACACTGATGAAAGAAATTAAAGATGATACGAACAGATGGAGAGATATACCATGTTCTTGGATTCGAAGAATCAACATTGTGAAAATGACTATACTACCCAAAGCAATCTACAGATTCAATGCAATCCCTATCAAATTACCAATGGCATTTTTTACGGAACTAGAACAAATCATCTTAAAATTTGTATGGAGACACAAAAGACCCCGAAAGCCAAAGCAGTCTTGAGGGAAAAAAACGGAATTGGAGGAATCAGACTCCCTGACTTCAGACTATACTACAAAGCTACAGTAATCAAGACAATATGGTACTGGCACAAAAACAGAAATATAGATCAATGGAACAAGATAGAAAGCCCAGAGGTAAACCCACGCACCTATGGTCAACTAATCTATGACAAAGGAGGCAAAGATATACAATGGAGAAAAGACAGTCTCTTCAATAAGTGGTGCTGGGAAAACTGGACCGCTACATGTACAAGAATGAAATTAGAACACTCCCTAACACCATACACAAAAATAAACTCAAAATGGATTCAAGAACTAAATGTAAGACTGGACACTATAAAACTCTTAGAGGAAAACATAGGAAGAACACTCTTTGACATAAATCACAGCAAGATCTTTTTTGATCCACTTCCTAGAGTAATGGAAATAAAAACAAGAATAAACAAATGGGACCTAATGAAACTTCAAAGATTTTGCACAGCAAAGGAAACCATAAACAAGACGAAAAGACAACCCTCAGAATGGGAGAAAATATTTGCAAACGAATCAACGGACAAAGGATTAATCTCCAAAATATATAAACAGCTCATTCAGCTCAATATTAAAGAAACAAACAACCCAATCCAAAAATGGGCAGAAGACCTAAATAGACATTTCTGCAAAGAAGACATACAGATGGCCAAGAAGCACATGAAAAGATGCTCAACATCACTAATTATTAGAGAAATGCAAATCAAAACTACAATGAGGTATCACCTCACACTGGTTAGAATGGGCATCACAGAAAATCTACAAACAAAAAATGCTAGAGAGGGTGTGGAGAAAAGGGAACCCTCTGGCACTGTTGGTGGGAATGTAAATTGATACACTCACTGTGGAGAACAGTATGGAGGTTCCTTTAAAAACTAAAAATAGATTTACCATATGATCCAGCAATCCCACTACTGGGCATATACCTAGAGAAAACCATAATTCAAAAAGACACATGCACACCAATGTTCATTGCAGCACTATTTACAGTAACCAGGTCATGTAAGCAACCCAAATCCCCATCAGCAGACAAATGGATAAAGAAGTTGTGGTACATATATACAATGGAATATTACTCAGCCATAAAAAGGAACGAAATTGAGTCATTTGTTGAGACGTGGATGGATCTAGAGACTGTCATACAGAGTGAAGTAAGTCAGAAAGAGAAAAACAAATATCATATATTAATGCATGTATGTGGAATCTAGAAAAATGGTACAGATGAGCCGGTTTGCAGGGCAGAAGTTGAGACACAGATGTAGAGAACAGACATATGGACACCAAGGGGGGAAAACTGCAGTGGGGTGGGGATGGTGGTGTGCTGAATTGGGCAATTGGGATTGACATGTATACACTGATGTGTATAACACTGATGACTAATGAGAACCTGCAGTTTAAAAAAACAAACAAAACAAAACAAACAAACAAACAAAAAATAGTTACTGGTTTGGACTCTAAGACCTGGTATTTATTGGAGAGCCCCAAACGGGACCCGCTGGCATTGTGGAACTTACCTATGGCCGTGGCTCCCTCCAGGGTGGATAGGCAGATGTACCTTAGGATTTCCATGGGCCCAGGGACACCAACGAGAGTCCCTAGAAAAGGCCAAGGTTACTAATCTACTGTATATCTGTACTAGATGGGCTAGGTCCGTTTTTAAATGGTATGATCACCTGCTTAATTTCTTTGACCCAAATATTGGCTTGGAAAGCATGACATTACACATAGAAGCACCAGGTGAATTTACCAAACAGGCCCTCAATGATACTCAGAAAACCTATCTTTATTGAATACTGAAGTTACATTAATGAGAAAAGACGTCTTACAAAACCGATGGCCTTAGACGTGTTAACTGCAGCCCAAGGGGGAACATGCACTTTCATACACACTGAGTGTTGCACTTTCATACTGGATGCATCAGAAAATATATCTCTGCTGCTGAATGATTTAAAGACCCAAGTACAAACCATAGATAATGCAGATGCTTATACTATTGAAGTTGTCTCACAGGTCTCAGATTGGTTTTCAAATATGTTCTCTTGGATTCCTCAAGGTATCCAGTCTTTTTCCTAGGAATTTTCCATTTCTTGCTTTCCATGCTTCTTCTGGGGAACAGTGCCTATCTAGTAATGAGACTCTCTATTTGTTGTATACCATTCATCTATAAAACCTGCAAAAAGACTGTTGCAAAGGGCCCCACTGGTGTATGGCAAGGAAATGTTCATTTCTTCCATAAAAAGAAGCCATTTATGTCCCCCCCCATTCAAGTTGAAGCAGCCACATCAGAACGAGGCCCCTAATCCTTTCTCCATTGATATGGAGGGAATGAACTAGCAGTGGGGAATTTGTTGCAACAAAAATAGAAATGAGGTTTTTCCTTTCCCAATAACCTGGAAAATAAAGGGAACAGTGAACAGTCTAGAGAAGAAACATAAACCTGCCTGTTAAACAATCCTAGTTTTATTTTAACTGTTACTAATCTGTGTGTCTGCAGTTAGACTGTCCTTCATAAGGCTAATCACCCCTAATCCTGTGTAATTTAGGTAATTTACATCCTGCACCTGGTATTTACTCTTTACTCTCTCTGTAAACTCTTGCAGCAAATCACCACTTTTAGCTGTTTGCATTTCAGAAAGGAGGTCACAGACCGATAAACCAGAGGCTAACGGACCCAATTACCAGGTTGCCTGACTCCAGTGATGACTGTTTTGAAATAATGCAAAAAGAAGAAGAATGCAAGGCCTTCACCATTTTGATCCTTATCACTCACTTCAGTTTGTGAACTCCCCTACAAGAACCACTGTACAATTCTTGAAGCACTAGCTTACTGTATCTTCCCATTGCCTGGCAAAGAAAATAAAAAGCCTCTCTATTTCTTGTCTTCCAGATCTCTGTCTCCATATTTTTACTTGGCATTGGTGCACAGGGAGACAAGATTTGGCAACAACACTACGTGGAAGAGCACTGTGTACTGGGAGTCGCCTCTGTGTCTTCTGAGCAACATCAAGCAATAGAGACTGTTGGGATCAACCCTTTATATGCAGAGGGAATAGTAATGAACTGCTTTCTTCCTTGCATAGCTCGCTTTCTACAGATTGAAAACAGCCTCAGGAACACAGTTCTAGACAGTCCTACATTCAATGCAGGTCTCCCTCTGTGAGGAAATCTGAGCTGCACTGAAAAAAATCACTGTGACTAAAATGCAATCTGGGAACTCATACCTAATGTCTCTGTACCACAAGCAAAAACTAGACTTTAGGTCCAGCCTGAAAAAAGGTACAGTTTTACCATTAATATTGCTGATCATTTGGAAGATCCAAAGTCACCTAGGCCTAACTAAGGCATTACCTGGGTAATGCAATTCACCACATGCAGAACTCCCTGTGTCCAAAAGTTTATTTATGGAAGGGCCCAGTGTGTTCCAACTGTCTCCTGTAGCTAGTCAGAAACTGCAGATAAATATGCTGTGTGGTCAAGTTTGAAATTGGAGACAGATGGGAAACCTGCATTTTCCCCATTTGGAAGCTACTTTGTTGCAGCTTCTAAGCTGCCTGAAAAACAGTGACGTTGCCCATCTTCTATTCACTGCAGGAATGCCTCTGTGAGGAAAAGTGAGTTTTCTCCAGAGACCAGGTGCTTGCAATTCATTCCTAGGAGCTTGTCCCATAACACTCTTTAGCTAAAGTGCAAACTGAATGTGACCTCTAACCTCAAGGTAAGGTACACTTTATCCCATCAAAAACATTAGGTGTGCAGCAGTTTCCATGAAGCCTTGGTCAATGGACTGCGTTAGCTCTAGTATGCCTCTCAGGACTCAGGACTCTTGTGTATGCACTAGTTTCCATGGAAGAAAACTGTGTACTGGAAATCTCTTCTGTGGCTTCTGAGCAACATCAAGTGAAATAGTCCATTGGGAACTACTCTTTATATGCAGATTGAAGGGCTATGAACTTCTCTCTTCCTTGGATAACTAGTATTCCACAGCTTTAAAACAGCCCCAGGAACACAGTTCTAACCAGTCTTTCATTCATTTATAGTCTGCCACAGTTAATAGCCCTGAGCTGCACTGAAGAAAACACTGTGCTTAGATAAGAAATTTTGTCACAGTGAAGTAATCCAATAATATATTTACATTGTGAACATGTGATGAATTTTTTAAAATTATTATTATTTTAATCAGTCATCAATTTTATACACATCAGTGTATACACGTCAATCCCAATTGCCCAATTCAGCACACCACCATCCCCACCCCACTGCAGTTTTCCCCCCTTGGTGTCCATATGTCTGTTCTCTACATCTGTGTCTCAACTTCTGCCCTGCAAACCGGCTCATCTGTACCATTTTTCTAGGTTCCACGTACATGCATTAATATATGATATTTGTTTTTCTCTTTCTGACTTACTTCACTCTGTATGACAGTCTCTAGATCCATCCACGTCTCAACAAATGACTCAATTTCGTTCCTTTTTATGGCTGAGTAATATTCCATTGTATATATGTACCACAACTTCTTTATCCATTTGTCTGCTGATGGGCATTTGGGTTGCTTACATGACCTGGTTACTGTAAATAGTGCTGCAATGAACATTGGTGTGCATGTGTCTTTTTGAATTATGGTTTTCTCTAGGTATATGCCCAGTAGTGGGATTGCTGGATCATATGGTAAATCTATTTTTAGTTTTTAAAGGAACCTCCATACTGTTCTCCACAGTGAGTGTATCAATTTACATTCCCACCAACAGTGCCAGAGGGTTCCCTTTTCTCCACACCCTCTCTAGCATTTTTTTGTTTGTAGATTTTCTGTGATGCCCATTCTAACCAGTGTGAGGTGATACCTCATTGTAGTTTTGATTTGCATTTCTCTAATAATTAGTGATGTTGAGCATCTTTTCATGTGCTTCTTGGCCATCTGTATGTCTTCTTTGCAGAAATGTCTATTTAGGTCTTCTGCCCATTTTTGGATTGGGTTGTTTGTTTCTTTAATATTGAGCTGAATGAGCTGTTTATATATTTTGGAGATTAATCCTTTGTCCGTTGATTCGTTTGCAAATATTTTCTCCCATTCTGAGGGTTGTCTTTTCGTCTTGTTTATGGTTTCCTTTGCTGTGCAAAATCTTTGAAGTTTCATTAGGTCCCATTTGTTTATTCTTGTTTTTATTTCCATTACTCTAGGAGGTGGATCAAAAAAGATCTTGCTGTGATTTATGTCAATGAGTGTTCTTCCTATGTTTTCCTCTAAGAGTTTTATAGTGTCCAGTCTTACATTTAGTTCTTGAATCCATTTTGTGTTTATTTTTGTGTATGGTGTTAGGGAGTGTTCTAATTTCATTCTTGTACATGTAGCGGTCCAGTTTTCCCAGCACCACTTATTGAAGAGACTGTCTTTTCTCCATTGTATATCTTTGCCTCCTTTGTCATAGATTAGTTGACCATAGGTGCGTGGGTTTATCTCTGGGCTTTCTATCTTGTTCTATTGATCTATATTTCTGTTTTTGTGCCAGTACCATATTGTCTTGATTACTGTAGCTTTGTAGTATAGTCTGAAGTCAGGGAGTCTGATTCCTCCAATTCCGTTTTTTTCCCTCAAGACTGCTTTGGCTTTCGGGGTCTTTTGTGTCTCCATACAAATTTTAAGATGATTTGTTCTAGTTCCGTAAAAAATGCCATTGGTAATTTGATAGGGATTGCATTGAATCTGTAGATTGCTTTGGGTAGTATAGTCATTTTCACAATGTTGATTCTTCGAATCCAAGAACATGGTATATCTCTCCATCTGTTCGTATCATCTTTAATTTCTTTCATCAGTGTCTTATAGTTTTCTGCATACAGGTCTTTTGTCTCCCTAGGTAGGTTTATTCCTAGGTATTTTATTCTTTTTGTTGCAATGGTAAATGGGAGTGTTTCCATAATTTCTCTTTCAGATTTTTCATCATTAGTGTATAGGAATGCAAGAGATTTCTGTGCATTAATTTTGTATCCTGCAACTTTACCAAATTCATTGATTAGCTCTAGTAGTTTTCTGGTGGCATTTTTAGGATTCTCTATGTATAGTATCATGTCATCTGCAAACAGTGACAGTTTTACTTCTTTTCCAATTTGTATTCCTTTTATTTCTTTTTCTTCTCTGATTGCCGTGGCTATGACTTCCAAAACTATATTGAATAATAGTGGTGAGAGTGGACATCCTTGTCTCGTTCCTGATCTTAGAGGAAATGCTTCTAGTTTTTCCCGTTGAGAATGATGTTTGCTGTGGGTTTGTCGTATATGGCTTTTATTATGTTGAGGTAGGTTCCGTCTATGCCCACTTTCTGGAGAGTTTTTATCATAAATGGGTGTTGAATTTTGTCAAAAGCTTTTTCTGCATCTATTGAGATGATCATATGGTTTTTATTCTTCAATTTGTTAATATGGTGTATCATATTGATTGATTTGCGTATATTGAAGAATCCTTGCATCCCTGGGATAAATCCCACTTGATCGTGGTGTATGATCCTTTTAATGTGTTGTTGGATTCTGTTTGCTAGTATTTTGTTGAGGCTTTTCGCATCTATATTCATCAGTGATATTGGTCTGTAATTTTCTTTTTTTGTAGTGTCTTTGTCTGGTTTTGGTATCAGGGTGATGGTGGCCTCATAGAATGAGTTTGGGAGTGTTCCTTCCTCTGCAATTTTTTGGAAGAGTTTGAGAAGGATGGGTGTTATCTCTTCTCTAAATGTTTGATAGAATTCACCTGTGAAGCCATCTGGTCCTGGACTTTTGTTTGTTGGAAGATTTTTAATCCCAGTTTCAATTTCATTACTTGTGATTGCTGTTCATTTTTTCTCTTTCTTCCTGGTTCAGTCTTGGAAGGTTATACCTTTCTAAGAATTTGTCCATTTCTTCCAGGTTGTCCATTTTATTGGCATAGAGTTGATTGTAGTAGTTTCTTAGGATGCTTTCTTAGGATGTATTTCTGTGTTGTCTGTTGTAACTTCTCCTTTTTCATTTCTAATTTTACTGATTTGAGTCTTCTCCCTCTTTTTCTTGATGAGACTGGCTAATGGCTTATCAATTTTGTTTATCTTCTCAAAGAACCAGCTTTTAGTTTTATTGATCTTTGCTGTTGCTTTCTTTGTTTCTATTTCATTTATTTCCGCTCTGATCTTTATGATTTCTTTCCTTCTGCTAAGTTTGGGTTTTGTTTTTTCTTGTTTCTCTAGTTCCTTTAGGTGTAAGGTTAGATTGTTTACTTGAGATTTTTCTTGTTTCTTTAGGTAGGCATCTATAGCTATAAACTTCCCTCTTAGAACTGCTTTTGCTACATCCCATAGGTTTTGGGTCGTCGTTTTTTCATTGTCATTTGTCTCTAGGTATTTTTTGCTTTCTTCTTTGATTTCTTCAGTGATCTCTTGGTTATTTAGTAACGTATTGTTTAGCCTCCATGTGTTTGTGTTTTTTACGTTTTTTTCCCTGTAATTGAATTCTAATCTCATAGCATTGTGATCAGAAAAGATGCTTGATATGATTTCAATTTTCTTAAATTTACTGAGGCTTGATTTGTGACCCAAGATGTGATCTATCCTCGAGAATGTTCTGTGCGCACTTGAGAAGAAAGTGTAATCTGATGTTTTTTGATGGAATGTCCTATAGATATCAATTAAATCTATCTGGTCTATTGTGTCATTTAAAGCTTCTGTTTCCTTATTTATTTTCATTTTGGATGATCTGTCCATTGGTGTAAGTGAGGTGTTAAAGTACCCCACTATTATTGTGTTACTGTCGATTTCCTCTTTTATAGCTGTTAGCAGTTGCCTTATGTATTGAGGTGCTCCTATGTTGGGTGCATATATATTTATAATTGTTATATCTTCTTCTTGGATTGATCCCTTGATCATTATGTAGTGTCCTTCCTTGTCTCTTGTGACATTCTTTATTTTAAAGTCTATTTTATCTGATATGAGTATAGCTACTCCAGCTTTCTTTGGATTTCCGTTTGCATGGAATATCTTTTTCCATCTCCTCACTTTCAGTCTGTATGTGTCCCTAGGTCTGAAGTGGGTCTCTTGTAGACAGCTTATATATGGGTCTTGTTTTTGTATCCATTTAGCAAGCCTGTGTTTTTTGGTTGGAGCATTTAATCCATTCACATTTAAGGTAATTATCAATATGTATGTTCCTATGACCATTTTCTTAATTGTTTTGGGGTTTTTTTGTAGGTCCTTTTCTTCTCTTGTGTTTCCCACTTAGAGAAGTTCCTTTAGAGATTGTTGTAGAGCTGGTTTGGTGGTGCTGAATTCTCGTAGCTTTTGTTTGTCTGTAAAGCTTTTGATTCCTGCATCATATCTAAATGAGATCCTTGCTGGGTAGAGTAATATTGGTTGTAGGTTCTTCCCTTTCATCATTTTAAGTAAATCATGCCACTCCATTCTGGCTTGTTGAGTTTCTGCTGAGAAATCAGCTCTTAACCTTATGGGAGTTCTCTTGTATGTTATTTGTCATTTTTCCCTTGATGCTTTCAATAATTTTTCTTTGTCTTTAATTTTTGCCAATTTGATTACTATGTGTCACGGCATGTTTCTCCTTGGGTTTATCCTGTATGGAACTCTCTGCGCTACCTGGACTTGGGTGGCTATTTCCTTTCCCATGTTAGGGAAGTTTTCAACTATAATCTCTTCAAATATTTTCTCTGGTCCTTTCTCTCTCTCTTCTCCTTCTGGGACCCTTATAATGTGAATGTTGTTGTGTTTAATGTTGTCCCAGAAGTCTCTTAGGCTGTCTTCATTTCTTTTCATTCTTTTTTCTTTAGTCTGTTCCACAGCAGTGAGTTCCACCATTCTGTCTTCCAGGTTACTTATCCATTCTTCTGCCTCAGTTATTCTGCTATTGATTCCTTCTAGTGTGATTTTCATTTCAGTTATTGTATTGTTCATCTCTGTTTGTTTGTTCTTTAATTCTTCTAGGTCTTTGTTAAACATTTCTTGCATCTTCTCGATCTTTGCCTCCATTCTTATTCTGAGGTCCTGGATCATCTTCACTCTCATTATTCTGAATTCTTTTTCTGGGAGGTTGCCTATCTCCACTTCATTTATTTGATTTTCTGGGGTTTTATCTTGTTCCTTCATCTGGTATATAGCCCTCTGCCTTTTCATCTTGTTTATCTTTCTGTGAATGTGGTTTTTGTTCCACAAGCTGCAGGATTGTAGTTTTTCTTGCTTCTGCTGTCTGCCCTCTGGTGGTTGAAGCTATCTAAAAGGCTTGATGTGAGGCTCTGGTGGTGGGTAGAGCTGACTGTTGCTGTGGTAGTCAGAGCTCAGTAAAATTTTAATCCACTTGACTGTTGATGGGTGGGGCTGGGTTCCATCCCTGTTGGTTGTTTTGCCTGAGGCAACCCAACACTGGAGCCTGCCTGGCCTCTTTGTTGGGGCTAATGACAGACTCTGGGAGTGCTCACACCAAGGAGCTCTTCCCAGAACTTCTCCTGTCAGTGTCCTTGTCCCCACGGTGAAACAGAGCCACCCCTCACCTCTGCAGGAGACCTTCCAACACTAGCCGGTAGGTCTGATTCAGTCTCTCCTGGGGTCACTGCTCCTTCCCCTGGGTCTCAATGCACACACTATTTTGGGTGTGCCCTCCAAAAGTGGGGTCTCTGTTTCCCTCAGTCCTGTTGAAGTGCTGCAATCAATTCCCACTAGGCTTCAAAGTCTGATTCTCTATGAATTCCACCTCTCATTGCTGGACCCCCAGGTTGGGAAGCCTGAAGTTGGGCTCAGAACCTTCACTCCAGTGGGTGGACTTCTGTGGTATAAGTGTTCGCCACTCTGTGAGTCACCCACCCACCAGTTATGGGATTTGATTTTACTCTGATTGTGCCCCTCCTACCGTTTCATGTGATGAATTTAATGTTAATTTAATTTGAGCTTATTGTGACATCATCAAAAGAGATAGGTATTTTTCTGATGAGAAGAGTATTATACATTGCATTGATTTTTCACACAGTTTAAAAAAAAAGTTTTTTTTAAACATCTTTATTGAAGTATAATTGCTTCACAATGGTGTGTTAGTTTCTGCTTTATAACAAAGTGAATCAGTTATACATATACATATGTTCCCATATCTCTTCCCTCTTGCATCTCCCTCCCCCCTACCCTCCCCATCTCACCCCTCTAGGTGGTCACAAAGCACCGAGCTGATCTCCCTGTGCTATGCGGCTGCTTCCCACTAGCTAGCTATTTTACATTTGGTAGTGTATATATGTCCATGACACTCTCTCACCCTGTCACAGCTCACCCCTCCCCCTCCCCATATCGTCAAGTCCATTCTCTAGTAGGTTTGTGTATTTATTCCCGTCTTGCCACTAGGTTCTTCATGGCCTTTTATTTCCCCTTAGATTCCATATATATGTGTTAGCATACTGTATTTGTTTTTCTCTTTCTGACTTACTTCACTCTGTATGACAGACTCTAACTCCATCCATCTCATTACAAATACCTCCATTTAATTTCTCTTTATGGCTGAGTAATATTCCATTATATATATGTGCCACATCTTCTTTATCCATTCATCCAATGATGGACACTTAGGTTGCTTCCATGTCCTGGCTATTGTAAATAGAGCTACAATGAACATTTTGGTACATGACTCTTTTTGAACTATGGTTTTCTCAGGGTATATGCCCAGTAGTGGGATTGCTGGGTTGTATGGTAGTTCTATTTGTAGTTTTTTAAGGAACCTCCATACTGTTCTCCATAGTGGCTGTATCAATTTACATTCCCACCAACAGTGCAAGAGGGTTCCCTTTCCTCCACACCCTCTCCAGCATTTATTGTTTCTAGATTTTTTGATGATGGCCATTCTGACCGGTGTGAGATGATATCTCATTGTAGTTTTGATTTGCATTTCTCTAATGATTAAGGATGTTGAGCATTCTTTCATGTGTCTGTTGGTCATCTGTATATCTTCTTTGGAGAAATGTCTATTTAGGTCTTCTGCTCATTTTTGGATTGGGTTGTTCGTTTTTTTGATATTGAGCTGCATGAGCTGCTTGTAAATCTTGGAGATTAATCCTTTGTCAGTTGCTTCATTTGCAAATATTTCCTCCCATTCTGAGGGTTGTCTTTTGGTCTTGTTTATGGTTTCCTTTGCTGTGCAAAAGCTTTTAAGTTTCATTAGGTCCCATTTGTTTATTTGTGTTTTTATTTCCATTTCTCTAGGAGCTGGGTCAAAAAGAATCTTGCTGTGATGTATGTCATAGAGTGTTCTGCCTATGTTTTCCTCTAAGAGTTTGATAGTGTCTGGCCTTATACTTAGGTCTTTAATCCATTTTGAGTTTATTTTTGTGCATGGTGTCAGGGAGTGTTCTAATTTCATACTTTTACATGTATCTGTCCAATTTTCCCAGCACCACTTATTGAAGAGGCTGTCTTTTCTCCACTGTATATGCTTGCCTCCTTTATCAAAGATAAGGTGACCATATGTGTGTGGGTTTATCTCTGGGCTTTCTATCCTGTTCCATTGATCTATATTTCTGTTTTTGTGCCAGTACCAAACTGTCTTGATTACTGTAGCTTTGTAATATAGTCTGAAGTCAGGGAGCCTGATTCCTCCAGCTCCATTTTTCGTTCTCAAGATTGCTTTGGCTATTCGGAGTCTTTTGTGTTTGCATACAAATTGTGAAATTTTTTGTTCTAGTTCTGTGAAAAATGCCAGTGGTAGTTTGATAGGGATTGCATTGAATCTGTAGATTGCTTTGGGTGGTAGAGTCATTTTCACAATGTTGATTCTTCCAATCCAAGAACATAGTATATCTCTCCATCTGTTTGTATCATCTTTACTTTCTTTCATCAGTGTCTTATACTTTTCTCCACACAGATCTTTTGTCTCCTTAGGTAGGTTTATTCCTAGCTATTTTATTTTTTGTTGCAATGGTAAAGTTCCCTCTATGCCTAGTTTCTGGACGGTTTTTATCATAAATTTGTGTTAAATTTTATCAAAAGCTTTTTCTGCATCTATTGAGATGATCATATGGTTTTTATTCCTCAATTTGTTAATATGGTGTATCACATTGATTGATTTGCGTATATTGAAGCATACTTGCATTCCAGGGATACACCCCACTTGATCATGGTGTATGATCCTTTTAATGTGTTGTTGGATTCTGTTTGCTATTATTTTGTTGAGGATTTTTGCATCTACATTCATCAGTGATATTGGTCTGTAGTTTTCTTTTTTTGTGCCTTTTTTTCTGGTTTTGGTGTCAGGGTAATGGTGGCCTCTTAGACTGAGTTTGGGAGTGTTTCTCCCTCTGCTATATTTTGGAAGACTTTGAGAACTATAGGGGTTAGTTCTTCTCTGAATGTTTGATAGCATTCACCTGTGAAGCCATCTGGTCCTGGACTTTTGTTTTTTGGAAGATTTTTAATCACAGTTTCAATTTCAGTGCTTGTGATTGATCTCTTTATATTTTCTATTTCTTCCTCGTTCAGTCTCATAAGTTGTGCTTTCCTAAGAATATGCCCATTTCTTCCAGGTTGTCCAATTATTGGCATATCGTTTCTTGTAGTAATCTCTCACGATCTTTTGTATATCTGCATCATCAGTTGTTACTTCTCCATTTTCATTTCTAATAGATTGATTTGAGTCTTCTCCCTTTTTCTCTTGACGAGTCTGGTTAAAGGTTTATCAATTTTGTTTATCTTCTCAAAGAACCAGCTTTTAGTTTTATTGATCTTTTTTATTGTTTCCTTCATTGTTTTTCATTTATTTCTGATCTGATCTTTATAATTTCTTTCCTTCTGCTAATTCTGTTTTTTTTGTTGTTGTTGTTCTTTCTCTAATTGCTTTAGTTGTAAGGTTAGGTTGTTTATTTGAGATGTTTCTTGTTTCTTGAGGTATGATTGTATTGCTATAAATATCCCTCTTTGAACTGTTTTTGCTGCATCCCATAGGTTTTGGGTCATCGTGTTTTCATTGTCATTTGTTTCTAGGTATTTTTTGATTTCCTCTTTGATTTCTTCAGTGATCTCTTGGTTATTTAGTAGTGTATTGTTTAGCCTCCATGTGTTTATATTTTTTACAGATTTTTTCCTGTAATTGATATCTAGTCTCATAGAGTTTGGTCAGAAAAGATATTTGACATGATTTCAATTAACTTAAATTTACTGAGGCTTGATTTGTGACCCAAGATATGATCTATCCTGGGGAATGTACCATGAGCACCTGTGAAGAAAGTTTATTATGTTGTTATTGGATAGAATGTCCTATAAATATCAATTAATTCTATCTTCCTTAATGTATTATTCAGAGCTTGTGTTTCCTTATTTATTTTCATTTTGGATGATCTGTCCATTGGTGAAAGTGGGGTGTTAAAGTCCCCTACTATTAATGTGCTACTGTTGATTTCCCCTTTTATGGCTGTTAGCATTTCCCTTATGTATTGGAGTACTCCTAAGTTGGGTGCATAAATATTTACAGTTGTTATATCTTCTTCTTGGATTGATCTGTTGATTATTATGTAGTGTCCTTCTTTGTCTGTGTTAATAGTCTTTATTTTAAAATTTATTTTGTCTGATATGAGAATTGCTACTCCAGCTTTCTTTTGATTTCCATTTGCATGGAATATCTTTTTCCATCCCTTCACTTTCAGTTTGTATGTTTCCCTAGGTCTGAAGTGGGTCTCTTTTAGACAACATATATATGGGTCTTGTTTTTGTATCCATTCAGTCAGTCTATGTATTTTGGTGGCAGCATTTAATCTATTTATATTTAAGCTAATTATTGATATGAATGTTCCTATTGCTTAATTTTTTTCTTAATTGTTTTGGGTTTGTTATTGTAGGTCTTTTCCTTCTCTGTGTTTCCTGACTAGAGAAATCCTTTAGCATTTGTTGTAAAGATGGTTTGGTGGGGCTGAATTCTCTTATTTTTGCTTGTCTGTAAAGGTTTTAATTTCTCCATCAAATCTGAATGAGGTCTTTGCTGGGTAGAGTGATCTTGGTTGTAGTTTTTTCCCTTTTATCCCTTTAAATATGTCCTGCCACTCCCTTCTGGCTTGCAGAGTTTCTGCTGAAAATCAGCTGTTAATCTTATGGGGATTCCCTTGTATGTTACTTGTTGCTTTTCCCTTGCTGTTTTTAATGTTTTCTTTGTATTTAATTTTTGATAGTTTGATTAATATGTGTCTTGGCATGTTTCTCCTTGGATTTATCCTGTATGGGACTCTCTGCACTTCCTGGACTTGACTATTTCCTTTACCATATTAGGGAAGTTTCCAACTATAATCTCTTGAAAAATTTTCTCAGTCCATTTTTTTTTCTCTTCTTCTTCTGTGACCCCTCTATTTCTAATGTTGGTGTGTTTAATGGTGTCCCAGAGGTCTCTGAAACTGTCTGCTATTCTTTTCATTCTTTTTTCTTTGTTCTGCTCTGTGGTAGTTTTTTTCCATATTTTATCTTTCAGTGCACTTATTCATTCTTCTGCCTCAGTTATTCTGCTATTGATTCCTTCTAGAGAATTTTTAATTTCATTTATTGTGTGCTTTCTCTTTAGTTCTTCTAGGTCTTTTTTTACACGTTTCTTGTATTTTCTCCATTTTATTTCCAAGATTTTGGATCATCTTTATTATCTTTACTTTGAATTCTTTTTCAGGTAGAATGCCTATTTCCTCCTCACTTTTTTTTTTCTTCATGTTTTGTTCTCCTTCATCATCTGGTGTGAATTTCTTTGTCTTCTCTTTTTGTTTAGCTTATTGTGTTTGGGGTGTCCTTTCACAGCGTGCACATTCATCATTCCCTTTGTTTTTGGTGTCTGCTCCCAGTGGGTAAGTTTCATTCAGTGGGTTGTGTAGGCTTCCTGGTGGAGGGAACTCGTGCCTGTGTTCTGGTGTATAAGACTGGATCTTGTCTTTCTGCTGGGCAGGAACAAGTCCACTGGTGTGTTTTGGGGTGTCTGTGAACTTAATATGATTTTAGGCAGCCTCTCTGCTAATGGGTGGGGTTGTGATCCTGTCTTTCAAGTTGTTTGGCATAGGGTGTCCAGCACTATAGCTTGCTGGTCATTGAGTGGAGCTGGGTCTTAACGTTGAGATGGAGATCTTTTTGGAGAACTTTTTCCATTTCATATTATGTGGTGCCAGGAGGTCTCTGGTGGACCATTGTCTTGAACTTGGCTCTCCCACCTCAGAGACACTGGCCTGACACATGGTCAGAGCACCAATACCCTGTCAACCACATGGCTCAGAAGAAATGGGAGGGGAAAAAAGGAAAGATAGAAAAAATAAAGTTATTAAAATAAAAATAAAAATATTATTACAAATGAAAAAATAAAAAATAATAGAAAAAGAAAGAAAGAAAGAACGCACCCAAACCAAAAAACCAATCCACTAATAACAAGCACTAAAATCTATCCAAAAAACAAAACAAAAAAACAAACAAACAAACAAAAAACCCAGACATATAGAACCCTAGGAGAAATGGTAAAAGCAAAGCTATACAGACAAAATCAAAGAAGCATATACATACACACTCAAAAAAAGAAAAAAACTACATATATAAAGAAAAAAGAAAAGAGAGGAACCAAATCAATAAACAAATCTATCAATGATAATTAGCTTAAATATTAAACTAAGATAAAAATAAAACCAGAAACAAATTAGATGCAGAAACCTAACCCCAAGTCTACAGTTGCTCCCAAAGTCCACTGCCTAAATTTTGGGATGATTTGTTGTCTATTCAGTTATTCCAGAGATACAGAGTACATCAAGTTGATTGTGGATATTTAATGTGCTGCTCCTGAGGCAGCTGGGAGAAATTTCCCTTTCTCTTCTTGTTCACACAACTCCTGGGACTCAGTTTTGAATTTGGCCCCACCTCTACATGTAGGTCATCTGAGGTCATCTGTTCCCCGCCCAGACAGGAAAGGGTTAAAATAGCAGCTGATTAAGGGGCTCTGGCTCACTCAGGCTCTGGGTAGGTAGGGGTATGCGATGTGAGGTGAGCCTGCAGCGGCAGAGGCTGGCGTGAAGTTTGCAACAGACTGAGGCACACCATGTGTTCTCCCGGGGAAGTTGTCCCTGCATAATGGGACCCTGGCTGTGGCAGGCTGCACAGGCTCCTGGGAGGGAAAGTGTGGATAGTGACCTGTGCTTGCACACAGGCTTCTTGGTGGCTGCAGCAGCAGCCTTAGTGTTTCATGCCCATCTCTGGTATCTATGTTGATAGCTGTGGCTTGCGCCCATCTCTGAAGTTCATTTAAGCAGTGTTCTGAATCCCCTCTCCTCAAGAACCCTGAAACAATGGTCTCTTGTTCTTTGGCAGGTCCAGTCTTTTCCCCTGCTGCCCTCCCGGCTAGCTGTGGTTCACTAGTGCCCTTCAGGCTGTGTTCACGCAGCCAACCCCAGTCCTCTCTCTGGGATCTGACTTCCGAAGCCTGAGCCTCAGCTCCCAGCCCCCACCCGTCCCAGCATGTGAGCAGACAAACCTCTTAGTCTGGTGAGTGCTGGTCGGCACCAATCCTCCATGCGGTAATCTCTCTGCTTTGCCCTCTGCACCTCTGTTGCTGCTCTCTCCTCCATGGCTCCAAAGTTTCCCCCACGCCCACTCCTGTCTCCACCAGTGAAGGTGCTTCCTAGTGTGTGGAAACTTTTCCTCCTTCACAGCTCCCTCCCAGAAGTGCAGGTCCCGTCCCTTTTTGTTTTTCCTTTTTTCGTTTGCCCTACCCAGATACGTGGGGGAGTTTCTTGCCTTTTGGGAAGTCTGAAGTCTTCTGCCAGTGTTCAGTAGGTGTTCTGTAGGAGTTGTTCCACATGTAGATGTATTGTTGATGTATTCGTGGGGAGGAAAGGGGTCTCCACGTCTTACTCCTCTGCCATCTTGAAGTACTGCCCTTTAATTTGTTTTCTGTTTTGTAATCCCCTTTACATTAGTGAAGAGAATGTGCTTCTATTAGAAAAGGTTTTTCCCTTACAGGTAAAGAGGGCAAACCCTATCTGTAAATTTTTTTTAAGAAGTATCCACTAGGTGGCGATATTGGATTACATTTTCAGGTGTTATTGTAAAACCTTATTGTCTGAGCTAACATTTTTTTAAATTGTTTTAAGTTCTGAACCACAAAGTATTTTATAGCATCCGTGTCTGTTTATTACAATGTTTTTAATTTTTTTTTTTCCTGAAACGTATGAAGGTAAATGAAAAATATCTTTTTTTTTTTTGTTTGGTTTTATTTTGAGAAGTTTTATTTTTACAGCAAAATTGAGCAAATAATAGACTTCCCATATCACTCCCCTCTCCCGTGTACACAATTTCTACAAAATCTTACATTATTAGTATGGTACATTTATTATAACTGTTGAACCAGTATTGTTATATTATCATTAATTAAAGTTCATAGTTTGTTCAGATTGCCTTAGTTTTTTTCCTCAATCAAGATTTTTTCTTTTTTTTTTTACATCTTTATTGGAGTATAATTCCTTTACAATTGTGTGTTAGTTTCTGCTTTATAACAAAGTGAATCAGCTATACATTTACATATATCTCCATATCTCTTCCCTCTTGCATCTCCCTCCCTCCCACCCTCCTTATCACCCCCCTCTAGGTGGTCACAAAGCACCGAGCTGATCTCCCTGTGCTATATGGCTGCTTCCCACTAGCTATCGGTTTTACATTTGGTAGTGTATATATGTACATGCCATTCTCTCAGTTTGTCCCAGCTTACCCTTCCCCTCCCGTGTTCTCTAGTAGGTCTGTGTCTTTATTCCCGTCCTGCCCCTTGGTTCTTCATGACCATTTTTTTTTTATTCCATATATATGCATTAGAATACAATGGAATATTACTCAGCCATAAAAAGAAATGAAATTGAGTTATTTGTAGTGAGGTGGATGGACCTAGAGTCTGTCATACAGAGTGAGGTAAGTCAGAAAGAGAGAAATATCTTTTTGTGTTTTGTTATCATTAGGTGATTTACCCTAATATATCTTCCCATATGACATTCTTTTCTTCGTATGGCATAGTCAAGACCTTTTCCCACAGTGAATTGTGATGATAGTAAATTTGAAAACTCATATAGCATTTTATGGATCACTGTTTTAAGTGATTTACCCACATTATCTTATTTATCCCTCATAATACCTCTGTGGGTTCAGTACTGTTGTTAATATCCCACTCTACACATGAGGAAACTGAGTAGAGTTTAATATTTTGCCCAAGATTACAAGATAACTGGTTGAGCTGGGAGTTAAACCTAGGCAAGCTGACTCCAGAATCCCTGTTAACTACTATCAGTTGGTGGGAGGTGGAGGGGTGAGAGGAAAGGCACAAAGTTTACCTTCAGTTTGTAGTGTTTAGCAAGAAAAATAATCATGGAGAATGTAGCTATACTCCTGTTTTTATAGATCAGGAAAATGAGGCCCACACTAATTTTGGCTCTTCCAGAGGCAGATAATCTTCCATCTGCTACTGTGTCTTCCATTTCTGTTTGTGATGGTGCCTCAAAGTGATATGTATGTGTACTTGTGAATTTAAAGGAGAAAAAAGAAAACACTCAGGATTGGAATCTTTAGTCATATTGTTTTATATTGAAATAAAGGCTTTGTTTCTGTTTAAATCAATTTATTTATTTATTTATTTTGGGGTCTTCATTGCTGTGCACAGGCTTCTCATTACGGTGGCTTCTCTTGCTGTGGAACACGGATGATAGGTGCATGAGCTTCAGTAATTGTGACACAGGTGCTTAGTTGCTCCGTGGCATATGAGATCTTCCTGGGCCAGGGCTTGAACCCATGTCTCTTGCATTGGCAGGTGGATTCTTAACCACTGCACCACCACAGAAGTCCCAAAGACTTTGTTTTAATTAAAATTATTCCAGCTACCAAATGGAGGAGCATAGTGTTTGAAAATTAATACTTAGTTTCTCCAAGGAGACTTCTATTTGTTTTTTTTTTTTCATGTTTTAAAAATAAATTTATTGGGCTTCCCTGGTGGTGCAGTGGTTGAGAATCTGCCTGCCAATGCAGGGGACACGGGTTCGAGCCCTGGTCTGGGAAGATCCCACATGCCGCGGAGCGACTAGGCCCGTGAGCCACAATTACTGAGCCTGCGCGTCTGGAGCCTGTGCTCTGCAACAAGAGAGGCCGCGACAGTGAGAGGCCCGCGCACCGTGATGAAGAGTGGCCCCCACTTGCCGCAACTAGAGAAAGCCCTCACACAGAAACGAAGACCGAACACAGCCAAAATAAATAAAATAAATTTATTTAAAAAAATAAATAAATAAATAAATAAATAAATAAATAAATAAATTTATTTATTTATTTATTTTTGGCTGTGTTGGGTTTTCTTTGTTGCATGCAGGCTTTCTTTAGTTGCAGAGAGCGGGGGCTACTCTTTGTTGTGATGCGCGGACTTCTCACTGTGGTTGGTGGCTTCTCTTGTTGCATAGCATGGGATCTAGGCATGCGGATTTCAGTAGTTATGACATGCAGGCTCAGTAGTTGTGGCTCACAGGCTTTAGAGCACAGGCTCAGTAGCTGTGGTGCACAGGCTGAGTTGCTCTGCGGCATGTGGGATCTTACTGGATCAGGACTCAAACCCGTGTACCCTGCATTGGCTGGCAGATTCTTAACCACTGAATCACCAGTGAAGCCTGAGACGTCTATTTGGATGCAAACTGTTGGTTAAACATGACACACTTCGGAATTAAAAAAGAAAAAAAGTGACTGGAAAAGTTAATCTTTAAAAAAATCTGTAAATATATGTTAGAGATACCTTTAAGTTTTGTATTTTGTTAGATACCAATCTGTAAAATGGAGAGGTTTTTTACTTCTCAAGTTATATTGTAGGTTCGTGTCATTTAAAACTGTTTTTTAAGTAAAACTATTCTTTATAAATATAAAAGATAGGATTTCTTTCCGTTTTAAAATGTTTGGTCAAATATCATGGTTTCATTTTGTTTGTAAATAAATTTGTGGGTTTTTTTAAATTATTAATTTATTTTTGGATGTGTTGGGTCTTCGTTGCTGTGCACAGGCTTTCTCTACTTGCAGCAAGTGGCGGCCACTCCTCATTGCAGTGACGGGTCTCTCACTGAGGTGGCTTCTCTTGTTGTGGAGCACGGGCTCCAGACATGCGGACTGCAGGAACCGTGGCTCAGGGTCCCAGGAGTTGTGGCTCACGGGCTCTAGAGCGAAAAGTGGCGCATGGGCTTAGCTGCTCCACAGCACGTGGGATCCTCCCGGACCAGGGCTCGAACCTGTGTCCCCTGCATTGCCAGGTGGATTCCCAACCACTGCACCACCGGGGAAGCCCTAAATTTGTGTTTTATAATATTTTATAACATTGTATCTATTTAACACATTCTCCTATTCTAAACTGCATACTAGTGGCTTTTTCTTTCACTCACTCTGTACTAGTAGCCATTTTTCCCTGTCTACCACCTACCCAATTCTGCATTTTATTAGCCTTCTTGAAATAACAGAACTGAATAATATTTTTAAGTATCCAAAATGAATGCCCATCATTAGCCTGGATGCCTATCTTCATTTTATTCTCATAACAGTGGAAGGTAGTTAAATTACTGGCTGATCACCTTGAAGATATTGAGGCTTGTGTTTCTTTCTTAGTCCAGATCTGTAGAAAGCCCAAAGTTTTTTCTAAACACTTTTAACTTGACAGGACTCAAATCCCAAATTTTGATCCCTTGTGGTAAGGAGAAGAAATCCCTGCTCTGTTTTCAGACTTCCAGCTCTTGCTCTCCACTAGGCTTCTTGGAGTTTCCCCTGCTTGTATGCCAGTCAGAGGTCAATGAAGGACTTACACACAGTTTTGTGGCTTCCTCCTCTGTGACTCCTCCTTCCTGGGATTTCCTTTCTTAACTTATAGCTACTGGCAGTCCTAAATTCCATCCTGTCACACCTTAAGCCAACGATATTGCAGCTTTCTGACTAGGGTTTGTCATCAGGGGAAAAGTCATATTAACATGGATCTCACCCAGTGAGATCTTTCAGGGATCGAATCCTAGCCAGTTCCTGCCTATTTTGTTTACTCTTCAGTACCTTCAAGTAGATTTTCTTTTTTTTTACGTCGTAAGTTAGCAAATTTGCAGAAGAGATAGCATGGTAAACGTTTTTCTTCTATTACCTGCCCAGGAACTTTGTATTGAGTATAGTTGTCATGTATTTTGTGTAGTCTCTATGTTTATGTATAAGGAAGTTGGGATTGTTACTTTTGCTTTTAAGAACTAAAATGCAGGGGAGAGGAGAAGATGGCAAGAGAGTAAGAAAGACGCAGAGATCACCTTCCTCCCCATAGATACATCAGAAATACAACTACACGTGGAACTGCTCCTATAGAACACCCACTGAATGCTGGCAGAAGACATCAGACCTCCTAAAAGGCAAGAAACTTCCCACATACCTGGGTAGGGCAAAAGAAAAAAGAAATAACAGAGACAAAAGAATAGGGACGGGACTTGTACCAGTGGGAGGGAGTTGTGAAGGAGGAAAGGTTTCCACACACTAGTAAGGCCCTTCACGGGCAGAGACTGTGGGTGGCGGAGGGGGGAAGCATCGGAGCCACGGAAGACAGTGTAGCAACAAGGGTGTGGAGGGAAAACCGAAGAGATTCCCGCACAGAGGAGCAGTGCCGACCAGCACTCACCAGCCCGAGAGGCTTGTCTGCTCACCCACCGGGGCGGGTGGGGGCTGGGAGCCAAGGCTCGGGGTTCGGAGGTCGGATCGCAGGGAGAGAACTGGGGTTGGCAGCGTGAACACAGCCTAAAGGGGTTAGTGCACCACAGCTAGCCGGGAGGAAGTCTGGGGAAAGGTCTGGACCTGCTGAAGAGGCAACAGACTTTTTCTTGCCTCTTTTGTTTCCTGGTGCTCGAGGAGAGGGGATTGAGAGCACCGCTTTAAGGAGCTCCAGAGACAGGTGCGAGCTGCGGCTATCAGCACGGACCCCAGAGACGGGCATGAGATGCTAAGTCTGCTGCTGCCACCACCAAGAAGCCTGTGTGCAAGCACAGGTCACTATCCATACTGCCCCTCCCTGGACCCTGTGTCACCCACCACTACCAGTGTCCCGTGATCCAGGGACAACTTCCCCAGGAGAACGCATGGCGTGCATCTGGCTGGTGCAATGTCACGCTGACCTCTGCCACTGCAGGTTCACCCCGCATCCGTACCCCTCCCTCCCCCTGGCCTAAGTGAGCCAGAGCCCCCGAAGCAGCTGCTCCTTTAACCCCGTGCTGTGTGAGCAAAGAACAGACGCCCTCAGGCAACCTACACGCAGAGGTGGGGCCAAATCCAAAGCTGAACCCTGGGAGCTGTGCAAACAAAGAAGAGAAAAGGAAATTTCTCCCAGCAGCCTCAGAAGCAGCAGATTAAAGCTCCACAATCAACCTGATGTACCTGCATCTGTGGAATACCTGAATAGACAACGAATCATCCCAAATTGAGGAGGTGGACTTTGGGAGCAAGATATGTTCTTTTTTCCCATTTTCCTCTTTTTATGAGTGTGTATGTGTATGCTTCTGTGTGAGATTTTGTCTGTATAAATTTGCTTTCACCATTTGTCCTAGGGTTCTGTCTGTCATTTTTTTTTTTTGGTTTTTTTTTTTCCTTAAAAAAATTTTTTTCTTAATAAATTTATTTTATTTTATTTTATTTTCTACTCTTTCTTTCTCTTTTTTCTCCATTTTATTCTGAGCCGTGTGGATGAAAGACTCTTGGTGCTCCAGCCAGGCATCAGGGCTGTGCCTCTGAGGTGGGAGAGCCAACTTCAGGACACTGGTCCACAAGAGACCTCCCAGCTCCACATAATACCAAACAGCGAAAATCTCCCAAAGATCTCCATCTCAACACCAAGACCCAGCTTCACTCAATGACCAGCAAGCTACAGTGCTGGACACCCTATGCCAAACAACAAGCAAGACAGGAACACAACTCCATCCAATAGCAGACAGGCTGCCTAAAGTCATAATAAGGCCACAGACACCTCAAAACACACCACCAGACGTGGACGTGCCCACCAGAAAGACAAGATCCAGCCTTAATCACCAGAACACAGGCACTAGTCCCCTCCACCAGGAAGCCTACAAAACGCAATGAACCAACCTTAGCCACTGGGGACAGACACCAAAAACAACGGGAACTATGAACCTGCAGCCTGTATAAAGGAGACCCAAAACACAGTAAGATAAGAAAAATGAGAAGACAGAAAAACACACAGCAGATGAAGGAGCAAGGAAAAAACACACCAGACCTAACAAATGAAGAGGAAATAGCCAGTCTACCTAAAAAAGAATTCAGAATAATGATAGTAAAGATGATCCAAAATCTTGGAAATAGAATAGACAAAATGCAAGAAACATTTAACAAGGACGTAGAAGAACTAAAGAGTAAACAAGCAACGATGAACAACACAATAAATGAAATTAAAAATACTCTAGAAGGGATCAATAGCAGAATAACTGAGGCAGAAGAACGGATAAGTGACCTGGAAGATAAAATAGTGGAAATAACTACTGCAGGGAAGAATTAAAAAAAAGAATGAAAAGAACAGAGGACAGTCTCAGAGACCGCTGGGACAACATTAAACACACTAACATTCGAATTATAGGGGTCACAGAAGAAGAAGAGTAAAAGAAAGGGACTGAGAAAATATTTGAAGAGATTATAGTTGAAAATTTCATTAATATGGGAAAGGAAATAGTTAATCAAGTCCTGGAAGCACAGAGAGTCCCAAACAGGATAAATCCAAGGAGAAACACGTCAAGACACATATTAGTCAAACTATCAAAAATTAAATATAAAGAAAACATATTAAAAGCAGCAAGGGAAAAACAACAAATAACACGCAAGGGAATCCCCATAAGGATAATAGATGATCTTTCAGCAGAAACTCTGCAAGCCAGAAGGGAGTGGCAGGACATATTTAAAGTGATGAAAGAGAAAAACCTACAACCAAGATTACTCTACCCAGCAAGGATCTCATTCAGATTTGATGGAGAAATTAAAAACTTTACAGACAAGCAAAAGCTGAGAGAGTTCAGCATCACCAAGTCAGCTTTACAACAAATGCTAAAGGAACTTCTCTAGGCAAGAAACACAAGAGAAGGAAAACACCTACAATAACAAACCCAAAACATTTAAGAAAATGGGAATAGGAACATACATATCGATAATTACTTTAAATGTAAATGGATTAAATGCTCCCACCAAAAGATACAGACTGACTGAATGGATACAAAAACAAGACCTTTATATATGCTGTCTACAAGAAACCCACTTCAGACCCAGGTACACATACAGATTGAAAGTGAGGAGATGGAGAAAGATATTCCATGCAAATGGAAATCAAAAGAAAGCTAGAGTAACAATTCTCATATCAGACAAAATAAACTTTAAAATAACCCTATTACAAGAGACAAAGAAGGACACTACATAATGATCAAGGGATCGATTCAAGAAGAAGATATAACAATTGTAAATATTTATGCACCCAACATAGGAGCACATCAATACATAAGGCAAATACTAACAGCCATAAAAGGGGAAATTGATGGTAACACAATCATAGTAGGGGACTTTAACACCCCACTTTCACCAATGGACAGATCATCCAAAATGAAAATAAATAAGGAAACACAAGCTTTAAATGATACATTAAACAAGATGAACCTAATTGATATTTATAGGACATTCCACCCAAAAACAACAGATTACACATTTTTCTCAAGTGCTCATGGAATATTTTCCAGGATAGATCATATCTTGGGTCACAAATCAAGCCTTGGTAAATTTAAGAAAATTGAAATCATATCAAGTATCTTTTCTGACAACAATGCTATGAGACTAGATATAAATTAAAGGAAAAGATCTGTAAAAAAATACAAACACATGGAGGCTACACAATACACTACTTAATAACGAAGTGATCACTGAAGAAATCAAAGGGGAAATAAAAATATACCTAGAAACAAATGACAATGGAGGCATGACGACCCAAAACCTATGGGATGCAGCAAAAGCAGTTCTAAGAAGGAAGTTTATAGAAATATAATCCTACCTTAAGAAACAGGAAGCATGTCAAATAAACAACATAACCTTGCACCTAAAGCAATTAGAGAAAGAAGAACAAAATCCCCCAAATTTAGCAGAAGGAAAGAAATCATAAAGATCAGATCAGAAATAAATGAAAAAGAAATGAAGGAAATGATAGCAAAGATCAATAAAACTAAAAGCTGGTTCTCTGAGAAGATAAACAAAATTGATACACCATTAGCCAGACTCATCAAGAAAAAAAGGGAGAAGACTCAAATCAATAGAGTTAAAAATGAAAAAGGAGAAGTAACAACTGACACTTCAGAAATACAAACGATCATGAGAGATTACTACAAGCAACTCTATGCCAATAAAATGGACAACCCCAAAGAAATGGACAAATTCTTAGAAATGCACAGCATGCCGAGACTGAACCAGGAAGAAATAGAAAATATGAACAAACCAATCACAAGCACTGAAATTGAAACTGTGATTAAAAATCTTCCAACAAACAAAAGCCCAGGACCAGATGGCTTCACAGGTGAATTCTATCAAACATTTAGAGAAGAGCTAACACCTATCCTTCTCAAACTCTTCCAAAATATTGCAGAGGGGGGAGCACTCCACAACTCATTCTACGAGGCCACCATCACCCTGATACCAAAACCAGACAAAGATGTCACAAAGAAAGAAAACTACAGGCCAATATCACTGATGAACATAGATGCAAAAATCCTCAACAAAATACTAGCAAACAGAATCCAAGAGCATAATAAAGGGATCATACACCATGATCAAGTGGGGTTTATTCCAGGAATGCAAGGATTCTTCAATATATGCAAATCAATCAACGTGATACACCATATTAACAAATTGAAGGAGAAAAACCACATGATCATCTCCATAGCTGCAGAGAAAGCTTTCGACAAAATTCAACACCCATTTATGATAAAAGCCCTGCAGAAAGTAGGCATAGAGAGAACTTTCCTCAACATAATAAAGGCCATATATGACAAACCCACAGCCAACATCGTCCTCAATGGTGAAAAACTGAAACCATTTCCACTAAGATCAGGAACAAGACAAGGTTGCCCACTCTCACCACTATTATTCAACATAGTTTTGGAAGTTTTAGCCACAGCAATCAGAGAAGAAAAAGAAATAAAAGGAATCCAAATTGGAAAAGAAGAAATAAAGCTGTCACTGTTTGCAGATGACATAATACTATACATAGAGAATCCTAAAGATGCTACCAGAAAACTACTAGAGCTAATCAATAAATTTGGTGAAGTAGCAGGATACAAAATTAGTGCACAGAATTTTCTTGCATTCCTATACACTAATAATGAAAAATCTGAAAGTGAAATTAAGAAAACACTCCCATTTACCATTGCAACAAAAAAGAATAAAATATCTAGGAATAAACCTACCTAAGGAGACAAAAGACCTGTATGCAGAAAATTATAAGACACTGATGAAAGAAATTAAAGATGATACAAATAAATGGAGAGATATACCATGTTCTTGGATTGGAAGAATCAACATTGTGAAAATGACTCTACTACCCAAAGCAATCTACAGATTCAATGCAATCCCTATCAAACTACCAGTGGCATTTTTCACAGAACTAGAACAAAAAATTTCATACTTTGTATGGAAACAGAAATGTCCCCGAATAGCCAAAGCAATCTTGAGAACGAAAAATGGAGCTGGAGGAATCAGGCTCCCTGACTTCAGACTATACTACAAAGCTACAGTAATCAATACAGTATGGTACTGGCACAAAAACAGAAATATAGATCAATGGAACAGGATAGAAAGCCCAGAGATAAACCAACGCACATATGGTCACCTTATCTTTGATAAAGGAGGCAAGCATATACAGTGGAGAAAAGACATCCTCTTCAATAAGTGGTGCTGGGAAAACTGGACAGGTACATGTAAAAGTATGAAATTAGAACACTCCCTAACACCATACACAAAAATAAACTCAAAATGGGTTAAAGACCTAAATATAAGGCCAGACACTATAAAACTCTTAGAGGACAACATAGGCAGAACACTCTATGACATAAATCACAGCAAGATCCTTTTTGACCCAGCTCCTAGAGAAATGGAAATAAAAACATAAATAAACAAATGGGACCTAATGAAACTTAAAAGCTTTTGCACAGCAAAGGAAACCATAAACAAGACCAAATGACAACCCTCAGAATGGGAGAAAATATTTGCAAATGATGCAACTGACAAAGGATTAATCTCCAAGATTTACAAGTAGCTCATGCAACTCAATAGCAAAAAAACGAACAACCCAATCCAACAATGGGCAGAAGACCTAAATAGACATTTCTCCAAAGAAGATATACAGATTGGCAATAAGCACATGAAAGAATGCTCAACATCATTAATCTTTAGAGAAATGCAAATCAAAACTACAATGAGATATCATCTCACACTGGTCAGAATGGCCATCATCAAAAAATCTAGAAAGAATAAATGCTGGAGAGGGTGTGGAGAAAAGGGAACCCTCTTGCACTGTTGGTGGGAATGTAATTTGATACAGCCACTATGGAGAACAGTATGGAGGTTCCTTAAGAAACTAAAAATAGAACTACCATGCGACCCAGCAATCCCACTACTGGGCATATACCCTGAGAAAACCATAATTCAAAAAGAGTCATGTACCAAAATGTTCATTGCAGCTCTATTTACAATAGCCAGGACATGGAAGCAACCTAAATATCCATCAACAGATGAATGGATAAAGAAGATGTGGCACATATATACAATGGAATATTTCTCAGCCATAAAAAGAAACCAAATGGAGTTATTTGTAGTGAGGTGGATGGATTTAGAGTCTGTCATACAGAGTGAAGTAAGTCAGAAAGAGAAAAACAAATATAGTATGCTAACTCATATATATGGAATCTAAGGGAAAAAAAAAAAAGAAAGGTCATGAAGAACCTAGTGGTAAGACAGGAATAAAGACACAGACCTACTAGAGAATGGACTTGAGGATATGTGGAGGGGGAAGTGTTAGATGTGACAAAGTGAGAGAGTGGTATGGACATATATGCACTACCAAACGTAAAATAGATAGCTACTGGGAAGCAGCCGCTTAGCACAGTGAGATCAGCTCACCCCTAGAGGGGTGAGATAAGGAGGGTGGGAGGGAGGGAGATGCAAGAGGGAAGAGATATGGGAACATATATATATGTATCACTGATTCATTTTGTTATGAAGCAGAAACTAACACACCATTGTAAAGCAATTATACTCCAATAAAGATGTTAAAAAAAAAGAAAACCTATTCCAGTGAGCACCGCTGGAGAAAAATGAGAAAGCTATGGGAGGAACAAATCCAGGAGGCAAAGATGATGATAGGTTTGTTGTTATACCAAGTGCATCTCTACAGTGGTGTATTGGAGCTCTGGAAAGGCAGGAAGACCATGAAGAAATATTTGGAAGCCACTCACTTAGCAATGACAGCAGAAAGAAAATGAATAAAGAAAAAAATGAATGAGATTATGGTACATAATTTCCTATAGATCTTTTTGGAATGAGATTATGAAACGATTTCTTAGTGAAGTTCTTTTTATATATGTTCATTTGCACTAAAAGTATATGCTTCATTTCTCTAAAACCCTAATTCTTCATATGAGATACATTTTGCATCTTAAATTAGAGTAAATATTGAAGTGTTTTAAATGAGCAATTTAAGTTTTTAAAAGTAAGAATTGTTATTTTACTTAGATCCTTTAAAATAACATAATTTCGCTGGAGCTGATGGAATCCTAGACACAGCAGTTGACATGAAGTGATATAGATCTTTAAAAACATCTCTCTGGCTATTATGTTGAGAATAAATTAGAGTGGCTATAAGATGATGGGCTAGAAATGTGTTGCAGTAATACAGGTGAGAGATGATGGCAGTCTAATCTATGATTACATCAGTGGAGAAGGAGAGAAATGAAGGTGTTATGGGCTAAATTGTATTCCACCGAAGTTCGTATGTTAAAATCCTATCCTCCAGTACTTCAGAATGCATCTATATTTGGAGAAAGGACTTTTAAAGAGGTAATTAAGTTAAAATGAAGTAATATGGGTGGACCATAATTTAATATGATTGATGTTCTTATAAGAAGAGGAGATTAAGACACAGAGGCATGGAAGAAAGAACATGTGAAGACAAAGAGAGAAGGCAGCCATCTGCAAGCCAAGGAGAGAGACTTCAGAAGAAAAATAACTCCACTGTCACCTTGATTCTGGACTTCTGGTCTCCAGACTGTGAGAAACAAATATCTCTTGTTTAAGTCACCCACTCTGTGGTCCTTTGTTATGGCAGCACTAGCAAATTAATACAGGATGCGTTCAAGATATATTTTGAATATAGAATTGCTAGAATTGGGGTGAATCCCCAATTAGATGTTGAAGAGGATGAATTTAAGAGAGATATGTTAAGTTTCCTACTTTGAACAATTGCCTAAATGGTATTTCAGTGATTATACCTCTAAATTGAGGTATAACTTGTCAAAGTCCCTCAGCTAGGAAGGAGTGGAACTGGGTCTGACTCTAAAACTACAGTCTTAACCTCTATGTTGTTATATTCCTCACATATAAAAAAAATTGTATTTAGAGCTATAAAAATTTTAAAGCAAAAATGAGCCCCAGGCGTCATTTAACTTCTCCTCTTCATTCTACAGCTAGAAAACTGAGGTTAGAGAGAAGTGACAGACCTCTTCATTTTAAGAGAATAATTACAGTTTATCTTTGTATGGTAAGAAGAACTAGAGTAAGCATTCTACCTACTATCTATATAAGAACAGAACAAACTTTCTCTGCTGATTAAGGGTGCACCTTTGAATAGTGAAAGTCAAAGTTATTAGCATTTCAAATAATATATTTAACTAAACTTCTCTTCATCTGGTCTTTTATGTTTAATGAAATACTACCTTTGTAGCATAAAACTATACATGATTGGTATTAGCTGAACTTAATTTTAAATCTTGACTTATTTAATTGTAGAACACTGTAACTTAGAATAGTGCTTATGCTTTTTTCTTCCTTATACAATCTCACTTCATTTTTCTCCAAACGTCTTTCTTATTTTCAGAAATATTTTAATCTGCACACCTAGAGAACAAGCATACACACTCACAAACCAAGAAACATCTCAAGCAATACCTCTTGGAAATGACTACTAATATCAAAGTCCTGTTTAGAACTTTGACAACTGAGGTGAAAATTAGAGCTAACATTAAAACCTGTGAAAGAAGGGGCTACATTAAAAGGATCAAGGTAGAATAACTACCTCCTATCTCATTCCCTCCCCACTACCAACAGCATCATCACTATCACCATCACTATCTTCTCTACCACACACACAAAAAACTCCACCAGATCTCAGTCTTACAATTTCAGTCTTGGACCCTCTTACAAGGCGCCGTGATATGATATGAGACAGATGAGAAATAAAATATTGCCTGTCATATCAGTAAATAAAGGATGTCACAGCTATCCCCAACGGTGAGCCCTGAAGGAGTTCAGGATGGAAACAAGGAATGCCTACCATCTAGAAGCCATCAGACTGCAGCCATCCTCAACTATGCAGCCTGAGGACACTCAGGGTGAGAAAACATAGGATACTGGTTCCAGAGGCTGAGGTGCATATCAAAGGAATGATTTCAGTGAGCCCAGACTCTTGCATCTTCCCATACATAGAAAAATGTTATATTCATCCACTTGAGATGTCTGGTTTCCTTTAATTAGCAGCAGACGTTTGATGTTCCAACTACCTAGTTTTCTGTTGCAAAACTATATATCCTGGCTTCCCCCCTTCCTCTTCAGAACAGTTTTCTCAGTGTTAGCCTCTGAGAGGCTATTTCCTAGGCTTGAAGTCCTAAGAATGTCTACTGAATAAAACATAACTCTCAACTTTCAGTTGTGCATTTTTTTCAGTCATGTAGAGTTAGTGGAAAACATCATTCTTATATTATTTCCCATGGAAATCCAGTGGGGTTGTTAGTCTGGAAACTGGAGTTTTAGTAATGAACAACATTAAACAGTCATCTGGCTCTTGTCAGCTCATAATTATCTCTAATCATAAATTTTCTTGCCTATAAAATGAGAGAAATTATTTTTAAGAGAAATGGGACAATACTGAGGAAAACCAAACCTTTAGAGTTAAACATACTTGACTCAAATCCCAGCTCTGCTAGTGTTACATACTTAAGCTCCTCTGAACTTGTTTTGTCACCTATAAAATGAACCTTACATTATTTAAATAAGGCTTTGTGGAAGAATTAATTGGGATTACACACATAAATCACCGGTTACTAGGAAGAGTCTCATTAAATATTCATCCTATCAATGTGTTCTCAAGCTCTATGACCTTAAATAAGATTTGAATGAACAATCAGGAAATGTCCTAGGAAGTAAAATAAAAGAGAATGTCAGTGCCCCTGAAACCGTACACCAGATGGTAAAACTTCATAGTTGATTAATTGAGAAACATTTACTGAGTGCTGTACATTTTCCTTGGCATCAGGATACAAAGATGCCTGTTATATAATTCGTGCTCTCAGGAACTCAGTCTACTCAGGGAAGTGAATACAAACAAGATTTATAAAGTAGTGTGACAAGGTTAGTGACAGAGCTCAATACAGGATATTACAGGCACATCTATGAGATCTGCAGTCAAACTTAGGATGGATTCCATGCACTTGAATCTGTGGTCTCTTCTTACCGTCATCTGATATAACAACTTCCTCTCTCGGAAGATGTTAAGCTATGAATGTCTTGTTGAGGGGTGATAGCCTCACAACTGAAAAAATAAAGAACCAGGCAATATCTCAATCTGAAGCAATATTCTTGGGGTGCTTTCATGCTTAGCTCTGTTTTGGAGCCCTGATTTAGAGACTCTCATTATTTGTAATTATCGAAGATTTTATTTTCACCTTTTAGAAGGTCTTCTTAAAGACCACATTTCAACATCACTTTGCAAATCTCCTTAAGAGATATAAGGCTCCATTGCACCTAGTTTAAAAATGGCTTAATTATCATTATAGTACAATGGAAGGGGATCTTATGCTGACTAAAAAGAAAGGGAGAGAATGTTGAATGGCTTTGACTTCTACATGATATTAAGGGATGATATTTTTATACAGAGGTGTGGCACTGAGAGTCATTTAAGCAGTGAGATATGGATGGCTCCTTCTCTGGAGGTCTTTTCTTTTTCTTTTTTTTTTTTTAAAGAGCTCCTGACTTATTTATTTATTTATTTATTTATTTATTTATTTATTTATTTATTTATTTATTTTTATTTTTTTGGCTGTGTTGGTTCTTCGTTTCTATGCGAGGGCTTTCTCTAGTTGTGGCAAGCGGGAGCCACTCTTCATCACAGTGCACAGGCCTTTCACTGTCACAGCCCCTCTTGTTGTGGGGCACAGGCTCCAGACGCGCAGGCTCAGTAGTTGTGTCTCACGGGCCTAGTTGTTCTGTGGCATGTGGGATCTTCCCAGACAGGGCTCGAACCCGTGTCCCCTGCATTGGCAGGCAGATTCTCAACCACTGCGCCACCAGGGAAGCCCCGTCTTTTCATTTTTTAATGAACTCTTCATTCTGAAACAGTACATCTCTGAGCTGATTACTTTATTCTATCTTCTTGATCTTCCTCTTTCTGGAAAAGGAGTAACTGAAAACAAAAACTTTTTTCCTGGCCTGTGCTACAGGATGTGGTAACTACATTGTATTTTCAGAAAAAATAAACAATCTGGGAGGAGAGGATCAAAATGGCAGAGTAGGATAATGTAGACCTCACCTTCCGCCCCCGCCCCCAAACACATCAAAACCACATCTGCAATATTTTGTGAGAAACAATTCTCACAGAAAACCAACTGGAAACTGGGAGAATATCTGTTATACAAACAAAGCTTCAAGAAATACCCCCATATAACTGGATAGGACAGAAAAAAGGCATTGGGATGGGTTTTGCTCCTCTGGGAGGGAGCTGTGAAGGAAAGATCCACATGCGTGGCCCCCTACCCTGGGATCACTCACTTCCCTGTTTGGAGGTCTTCCAGGACAGATAGAGGGGCTGGAGGGGCCTGAAATCTTTTCAGGAGGAATGTGTGCATGCTGACTTGCTAGCAATCATGATGGACAGTGACCTGGTGCTGATGACTGCCACTTTGCTGCATTTCTCAGCCTGAAAATCACAGCAAGTGGGGCTGCCAGTACACACAGTGACTAGGCATTGCATTTTGGGTAGAAGGGCCCTGGGAGAGGACTTGGTCTAACCATGCTGAGATGGGGGGAGAGCCTAAAGTGTGGTCTGGGCCAAGCCTTGGAGTCCATTGTCTGTGCTCAAAAGGAGGGGATGGGTCTGGGGGTGGGTCCTGCAGCTGTGGACTTTGTTGACGAGCACAACTGGTACCATCACAGAATTGCACATCTCAGGTGGATAGCCCATGGGAAGGAGTACACAGTGATTCCTTTTCCTGTGGGAGTGCTCTGGTTCCACCCACCACACACCACAGTTTGGAGCCAGATATGAGGTGGAGAGGTCCTGGGAAATCTCTGGCACACAGGTAGCCCAGGTCACAGGAAACAGCACAACAATCTCAATCCCCACAGCCACAGTGCCCTGGCCACAACACTAGGTCTGGGACAAACACAATGGAAAAAGAAACGTGACTTTGGACTCCTTCTGGGGAGAACCACTGACACATGCATGGTAGGTGTATACGTTTGCTGTGACCACATGGGCTTCACTTGCTTTAGTGCTAACCTCCTTTGGGACAGAGTACACCTTTAAGGGCAATAGAGCCTTAATGAACCTGACCCTTAGGGCTTCTACACCAACACCTGGGGAGCAGACTCTACCCTTGAAAGAGCTATGACAGCTATGGAACAAAGAAGATGTCCCACCTCACATCCAGTTCAGGTTTCAGACTTCCTAACACCAATCACACCATCAAAGGGATAATGACCAGCACACTCTGAGGAAAGACATGGCTGACATATATACCCAAAACAGCCCTTGCACCAAAAATATTGGACTCACACAGTCTACACAGGGATGCTCCCACATAAAAACACCCCTTCAGGGCTTCCCTGGTGGCGCAGTGGTTGAGAATCTGCCTGCCAATGCAGGGGACACAGGTTCGAGCCCTGGTCTGGGAAGATCCCACATGCCACAGAGCAACTAGGCCCTTGAGCCACAACTACTGAGCCTGCACATCTGGAGCCTGTGCTCCGCAACAAGAGAGGCCACGAGAGTGAGAGGCCCGCACACCACAATGAAGAGTGGCCCCCGCTTGCTGCAACTAGAGGAACCCTCGCACAGAAACGAAGACCCAACACAGCCAAAAATAAATAAATAAATAAAAGATATATTCTAAAAACAAAAACAAAAAAAAATACATCCCTTCAAGACCACAGTAGACAACTGTTTTTCTAAATTCATAGAGACAGAGAAAGTTAAGTAAAATTAAAAAGCAGGGTACTCCCAATTCAAAGAACAAGAGGAATCCCCTGAAAGAATAAATAACAAAGTAGACCTCATCTGTCTACTAGACTCCAAGTTCGAAAAGGAGGTAATAAAAATGCTAAAAGAATTAAGAAAGATTATTGATAGAAATGCAGATCATTGTAACAAGGAACTCAAAACTATAAAGAGGAACCAATCAAAATTAGACAACTCAAGTGTCAAGATACAAACCAATCTAGAAGCAATAAATAGCAGACTAAATAACTCAGAAGAATGAATAAGTGATGTGGAAGATAGAATAATTTGAAATCACACAATCAGAAGAGCAGACAGAAAGACAAATGAAGAAAAGAAAAGAAAACAACATATGAGATCTATCAGATAATATAAAGCATGCCAACTTACATACAATAGGGGTTCCAGAAGGAGAAGAAAGAGAGAAGGGGATCAAAAATGTATTTGAAGAAATTATGGCTTAAAACTTCCCAACCTAAAGAAGGAAACAGATATCCAGGTACAGGAAACACAGAGGGTGCCAAGCAAGGATGAACCCAAATGGACCCACATCAAGACATATCATAATTAAAGATAAAGAGAGGATTCTAAAGGCTGCAAGAGAAAAACAAAGACTCAGTTACAAGGGAGGACCCATAAGGCTATCAGCTGATATTTCTGCAGAAAGTTTGCAAGCCAGAAAGGAGTGGCATGATATATTCAGAGTCCTGAAAGGGTAAAACCTGCAACCTAGGATACTCTACTCAGTAAGATTATCATTTGCAATAAAAGGAGAGATAAAGAATTTCTCAGACAAGCAAAAACAAAAAGAATACAGCAATAGTAAACCTAACCTAAAAGAAATATTTAAAGATATTCTCTAAATAGAAAAAACAAAACAAAACAAGAATCTATAGGAAAGGCAAAATAACAATAGGGAAGGCAAATATATAAAAAGAAGATCACTTTAAATCAACTCCCTACCACTGTAGTTCTGTTGTCATTCCTGAGTTTGTGGCACATGGTTAGTACTTTTTTTTTTTTTTTTTAATTTTATAGCTACTTTTTTTATTTATTTATTTATTTTTGGCTGTGCTGGGTCTTCAGTTCGTGCGAGGGCTTTCTCTAGTTGTGGCAAGCGGGGGCCACTCTTCATCGCGGTGCGGGGACCGCTCTTCATCGCGGTGCGCGGGCCTTTCACTATCGCGGCCCCTCCCGCTGCGGGGCACAGGCTCCAGATGCGCAGGCTCAGTAGTTGTGGCTCACGGGCCCAGCTGCTCCGTGGCATGTGGGATCTTCCCAGACCAGGGCTCGAACCCGTGTCCCCTGCATTAGCAGGCAGATTCTCAACCACTGCGCCACCAGGGAAGCCCCAAAAAGAAGATCACTTTAAAAAGCCAGCACACAGACTAAAAAACAATCAAAATATGTTTGTAAATGCAAATATAACTACAATAAACAGCAAAATGATAAACATGAAGCTGTAAAATAGGACATCAAAATCACAAAATATGGGGTGAGGGGAATAAAAAAATGTAGACCTTTTAGAATGTGTTTGAAATTATATGATTATCAGTCCAAAGCAAGTAGTTAAAGTTATGAGTTAACACACTTGAAAACCAGATTAACCACAAATCAAAAACACAATACATTCACAAAAAACAAAAGAAAGGAAATCAAGCATAATACAGAAGAAAACCATCAAACCACAAAAGGAAAAATATATAGAAGAAGAAATGAACAAAGAATAACTACAAAATCAACTGGAAAACAAGACTTAAAATGGCAATAAGTATATATCTATCCATAATTACTTTAAATGTCAATAGACTAAATACTTTGATCAAAGCACATAGAGTAGCATATTGGCTTAAAAAAAAAACAAGCTCCTACAATATGTTACCTATAGGAGATTTACTTTAAGATGAAAGACTCACACAGATTAAAAGTGAGGGGAATGAAAAAGATATTTCATACAAATGGAAACAACAAGAAAGTGGAGGTAGCAATAGTCATATCAGGTACAATAGACTTTAAAAAAAGTCCATAATGAAAGACAAAGAAGGGCATTATATAATGAAAAAGGGATCAATACAGGAAGTGGATAATACACTCATTAACATATATGTACCCAATATAGGAGTGCCTAAATACTAATACTAGGGGCACCTAAAAAATACTAACAGACATAAAAGGAGAAATTGACAGGAATACAATAAAAATAAGAGATTTTAGCACCCCATTGACCTCAATGGTCAGATCTTCCAGACAGAAAATCAATAAGGCCACAAAGATCCTAAATAATGAAGTAGGCCAGTTGGACTTAATTGACATTACAGGATAGTTCATCCCTCACAAGACAGAATACACATTCTTTTCAAGTGCGCATGGAACATTCTCTAGGATAGACCACATACTAAGTCACAAAAAAAGCCTCAACAAATTTTAGAGGATATAAATTATTTCAAGTATCTTTTTCTGACCACAATGATATGAAACTAGAAATCAGCAACAGAAAGAAAAATGGGGAAAAAAAGAACACGTGGAGACTAAACAAAATGCTACTAAAAACCAGTGGGTCAAAGATCAAATCAAAGAGGAAATAAGAAAATACCTTCAGACAAATGACAATGAAAACACAACCTTACACAATCTATGGGATATGGCAAATGCAGTTCTAAGAGGGAAGTTCATAGCAATACAGGCCTTCCTCAAGAAACAAGATAAATGTCAAAAAACAACCAAACCTACCACCTAAAAGAATTAGAAAAAGAAGAACAAACAAAACCCAAAGTCAGTAGAAGGAAGGAAGTACTAGATCAGAGAGGCAATAAACAAAGTAGAGATCAATTAAATAATAAAAGATCAATAAAACTATAAGAGAGAGCTTTTTGAATAGACAAACAAAATTGAAAAATCTCTAGCCAGGCTCACCAAGAAAAGAGAGAAAACCCAAATAAACAACAAAAAAAAAAAAATGAAAGAGGAGAAATAACAATGGATATGGCACAGATACAAAAAATCATAAGAGGATACTATGAATAGTTATATGCTAACAAATTGGACAACCTAGAAAAAATGGATAAGTTTCTAGAAACATACAGGCTGCCAAAATTGAGTCAAGAAGAAGCAGATAATTTGACAAATCCAATCACTAGAAGTGAAATAGAATCTGTGATTTAAAAAAACAAACTGGGGGAACAAGTCCAGGACTGGATGCCTTCACTGGGGAATTCTATCAAACATACAAAGAAGAACTTATACCTACCCTTATCTAACTATTCCAAAAGATTGAAGAGGAGGGAATACTCTCAAATTCATTCTATGAAGCCACTATTACCCTGATACCAAAACCAGACAAAGACTCTACAAAAAAAGAAAGTTACAGGCCAATATCTTTGATGAATATAGATGCCAGAATTCTTAACAAAAGATTAGCAAACCAAATTCAACAATAGATAAAAAGGATCATACACGATGATAAACTTGAATTCATTCCAGGGTCACAAAGATAGTTCAACATATGGAAATCAATAAGTGTGATACACCACATTAAGAAAATTAAAAAATCACATGATCATCTCAATAGGTGCAAAAAAAGCACTTGATAAAATTCAACATCGATTCATGATAAAAACTCTCTCCAAAGTGAATATAGAGGGAATATATCTCAATATAATAAAAACTATTTATGACAAACCCACAGCCATCATAATACTCAATGGTGAAATCCTGAAAACCTTGGTGCTAAATTCAGGAATAAGACAAAGAGGCCGACTTTCACCATTTCTATTTAACATAGTATTGGAAGTCCTAGTCACAGAAATCAGACAAGAAAAAGGAATAAAAAGAATCCAGATTGGAGAGTAAGTGGTAAACTGTCACTGTTTGCAGATGACGTGATACTCTGTATAGAGAATCCCAATGACTGCATAAAAAAATTATTAGAATAAATAAATGAATTCAGCAAGACAGCAGGATATAAGATCCATATACAGCAGTCTGTTGCAGTTTTCTTTTAACTTTTTATTTTATATTGGAGTATAGCCAATTAACAATGTTGTGATAGTTTCAGTTGCACAGCAAATGGGCTCAGCCATACATATACATGTATCCATTCTTACCAACAATGAAATAGAGAAAGAATGTAAAAAATAAATCTCAATTAAAATCACATAAAAAATACCTAGGAATAAACTTAACAAAGGAGGTAAAAGGTCAATACACTGAAAATATTAGAAGAGGGTTGATAAAGGATATTGAAGATGATTCAATGAAATGGAAAGATATCCCATGCTCTTGAATTGGAAAAAATAATCTTGTTAAAATGACCATTCACAAAGAAATCTACAGATTTAATATGGTACCTATGAAAATACTTATGACATTTTGCACAATGTTATAGAACAAATAATTCTAAAATTTACATGGAACCACAAAGGCCCAGAATTGCCAAAGCAATCCTAAGGAAAAAGAACAAAGCTGGAAACATAACCCTTCCAGAGTTCAGATAATTCTACAAAGCTACAGTAATCAAAACAACATGGTATTGGCACAAAAACAATATATAGATCATTGGAATAAAATAGAGAGCCCAGAATTAAACTGATACATCTAAGATCAATTAACCTATGACAAAGGAGGCAAGAATATAAAATGATGAAAAGACTGTCTCTTCAGCAAGTGATGTTGGGAAATGGACAGCTACATGTAAATCAATGAAATTAAAACACTCCCTCACATCATGTACAAAAATAAATTCAAAATGGTTTAAAAATATTAAAGACATTTAAACATGATACCATTAAACTCCTAGAAGAGAACATAGGCAAAACGTTCTTGAACATAAATTGTAGTGATATTTTCTTAGATCACTCTCTCAAGGCAAAAGAAATAAAGGCACAAATAAAGGGGACGTAATCACACTTAAAAGCTTTTACACAGCAATGGAAATCATAATAAAATGAAAAGACAACATACAGAATAAGATAAAATATTTGCAAATTATGCGATTGACAGGGGGTTTATAACTGAAATACACGAACAGCTCATACAACTGAATAACAAAAAAACCAAACAACCCAATAAAAAAATGAGCTGAAGACCTAAACAGACATTTCTCCAAAGAAAACATATGAGGGACAACAAGCACATGAATGGATGCTCAACATCGCTAATTATTAGAGAAATGCTAATCAAAATCACAATGAGGAATCACCTCACACCAGTCAGGATGGCTATCATCAAAAAGTCTAAAAATAATAAAGCTGGAAAGAGTGTGGAGAAAAGGAAACACTCTTACACTGTTGGTGAGAATGCAAAGTGGTGCAGCCACTATGGAGAATCGGTTTTTTATGGAGGTTCCTTAAAAAACTAAAAATAGAGTTACCATATGATCCAGCAATTCCACTCTTAGGCATATATCCATAAAAGATGAAAACTAATTTGAAAAGATGCATGCACGCAAATATTCATAGCAGCAGTATTTACAACAGCCAAGAATGGAAACAACCCAGTGCCCATTAACAAATGATTGGTTTAAGAGATGATTGGTTTAAGAAGACTTTATTTATATATATATATATATAAATATATATATATATTTATATACATATATATATTTATATATATATATATATAATATATAATATATAGGAATACATATAGGAATATTACTCAGCCATGAAAAAAGAATGAAATATTGCCATTTGCATCAACATGGTTGGACCTAGAGAATATCATACTAAGTGAAGTAAATCATAGAGAGAAAGAAAAAATATTATATGATATCACTTATTTGTGGAATCTAAAAACTAATACAGATGAACCTATACACAAAAACATAAACAGACTCACAGAAATAGAAAACAAACTTTTCGTTATCAAAATGAAAAGGGTGGGAGGGAGGGAGAAATTAGGAATATGAGATTAACAGATACAAAGTACTATAAATAAAATAGACACACAACAAGGATTTACTGTATAGCATAGTGTATTCAATATCTTGTAATATCCTATAATGGAAAATAATGTGAAAAAATATATAACTGAATCACTTTGCTGTACACCTGAAACTAATACAATACTGTAAATCAAGTATACTTCAGTTAAAAAAATCTGGGCTTGTTAATAACCAAATTAATACCATGAGATACTTGGGATTGTTAAACTGGAAACCTGTAAATTATAGAATGTGTAAACAAATTAATAAAATATTTGAATGAATGTGTTTATGTAAAAATCCCTGACATAAAATATTCTGGGGATATTTTTATTTAATGCTATATAAAATTCCTAAGGTGATGAGACTTTCATAACAGAAAATCTGTAAGCATGTATAACAGGAATACATTAAAGTTTTCTGGTCATAATACTTTCCAATCCAATTTTTAAAAATCTGTCCTTTTCTTGTGTGTGTCTGTGTTTGTGTCTATGTGTGTTTCAGTGGAGAGAGAGGGGGAGAAACAGAGAGAGAGAGGCACCTGGGAAAGAAGAAATTCGCCAATTCTTCATTATTGAATGCCAACCACAGAATTCCACATTAAATGCCCACCATCAGGGGTAGTTAATTCCCACTGCATTGATTTTTGGTGTCAAGTGATAAGAGATGAAATCTTAAGCTTTTAGCATCCAGTATCCGTAGCTCTGTCAGAGGATTCAAAGTATACTCATCTCAGCTGAGATTTAGCAGAGACTATGGAAATGTAAGGGTCAAATGCAGCACAAAACCTGGGGTGGGGGTGGAGTCTCCCTCTCTTCTTAAGACATTATAACATATGTAACACATGTTAACAACAGATATTATTCTCAAAAAACTATTATTTTCTCTACCTTGATGTTACTTATGTTGTAGAAATGAGTGGAAAATAGGCCCCAGTTTTCAAGTGTGTGATAAAAGATATAATTAGATCTTATAAAAACCATAATTATGAAAATTTTGGAAATCATATTAAACAAAGGCAAGCAAGTTTATTTACTGCAGGGATTTATTAAAGCTGTTAACATGCATCACCAGACTGTAAGGTGGTAGGGGAGAGAATGTTTGTCATTTTTAGTTAACTAGGATAAGTAGCAAAATAGAGGAAAATAAAGAGTAGTATCTAGCAAGTAGACCTCCATTCCCCTTAAGACAAGCTGCATTTTCTGACTTTTTCTTGGCAAACAGTTTCAATGGATTTGGCTAAGTGAGATTTAGATTGTTGAGTGCATGGATGTTTTAAGACCTTTATAGCCTTGGCACTATTTCTTTTGGAGACCCCATTCCACTTCTTATCAAAAATTTTAAATGTAATCAAATGTTTTATTAAATAAAATGTGTTGTTGTAAAAAATAATTTTAAAGCACTTTAGAAGTTTACTTTTCTGACAGCAACATGATAAATTGAAGAAACAAAGGCAATGCAATGCAAAACTTGAAAAATAAATGGCCTATCATAAAGAGTTGGCAATCAGTGGAAATGCTAAAAAAAATGTCAAGGGAAAAGAGATTGGCAGTGCACATTAAAATACCTTAGGAAAAAGAGACCATCATGACCACTCTGCAAAACTCCAAGAGGCATCATTTATATAGACTGTCATGTGAATAGCACTTGCTAAAATTGTGCTACATGGCAGCTCTGTCGCTGCTTGATACAAGAACAGACTTGTCCTGTTTAGAAGGCAGGCATATTTGTGGGAAAGAGCACATCCACCTGTCAGAACTGAAGACAATTAAGCACTGCAATCAGAAACAGGATTCCAGGATCACTGTGCAATTTTCTGATTACAATTTCACTTCCCATGCAGCTTCCTACAGGGAAAGAATATGATGGTAAGAGAAATGAGTATCTATTCCCTTTGGCAATTATTTTTCTCATTGTAAGTGAAATCAGCACTTTCGCATTATCAAGTAGTTCATTGTAGTCTTTTTTAGAGTGAATAAACATCTCCAAATTTGATCTAGTCCAGGAGGCAAAGAAGACCAAGTTTTGAGTTTGGAAGTATGAAGATCAGACTCTGGCCTGGTATGATTTTGCAAATATAGTACAATTTTGTAATACTTGTTAAGGATTGTCAGTGGGCCAAAACTGGAATTGCAGTGGCTCAAACATCCATACATTTGAACTTAAAATAGGGTGAGATTCTGGGTAATAATTACTAGACTATTTTCAAGCAGAGAAATAAAGATAGTTGATAAAGAAAATAAAATCAATGTTAATTGCACATACAAAAATCTTGTAATTAGATCATTTAATTTAAATCTCAGAGCCTTGTGAAGTAAGTTAATGTTAAACCCAATTTAATTAAGAGAGAACGAATGCTCAGTGAGATTCCTGTATATCTAAGGCCACATAGAAATTGGGAGGAGCCAAAACTGGATCAGAGAATTAATGGATTTTAATTGCATACATGTACTATAACATCATGTAAGTTAAGTGACTGGATGAAATAGCCTAATATGACTGACTGGAGAATGGAGAAATATCTTAAAATAAAAAAAACAAAGAAGAGAACTGGAGAATACTCAAAAAGCTAGGGCTTGCTGAGGAAGATATTGATATAATTAGCGAGGAGTTTAGACTATGCTAATGAATGGCAACAAATGGTGAACACTGTAAAGAAATAATGTCCTTCTCCATCAAGAAGTCAACAAATGTGCAAAGACTAATTTATTTAATGTGTACAATTTGAGTTAGACAGTTGGCATATTTAGCCACACCTGTGGGTTTATCTATTTCTTTAAAAATAATAATTTGCTTGCAAATAGGTGGAGATATACCCATATAAAACAACAGTATGAGATTTGTGGATAAATGGACTTTGTAAAGCATGCAATTATGTACATCAAAAGGAATTGTCGGGACTTCCCTGGCGGCACAGTTGTTAAGAATCCGCCTGCCAATGCAGGGGACACGAGTTTGATCCCTGGTCTGGAAAGATCCCACATACCGCAGAACAAGTAAGTCCGTGCGCCACAACTCCTGAGCCTGCATGTCACAACTACTGAGGCCTGCAAGCCTAGAGGCCGTGCTCTGCAACAAGAGAAGCCACTGCAATGAGAAGACTGTGCACTGCAATGAAGAGTAGCTCCTGCTCCCCACAACTAGAGAAAGCCCACGCACAGCAACGAAGACCCAACACAGCCAAAAATTAATCAATTAATCAATCAATTAATTAAAAAAGGAATTGTCCAGCTTACAAGAAATAATTTTTAGTAGGAATTCAAGATATACAAGCTAAAAGAAGTCATGACATTTCATACATTACTGTAATGGATAGCTAATCAGTCATATGTTGATTTCAAAGGAAATGTATGGCATTTTCAGTATCAGAGGATCAGATATAAAGGATTCTACACCAACTGGATCTGTATTGCTATCCAACAATATGAAATTTGGCAAAAGTGTGTTCACGCTGATCACAGTGTGTTTGCTTTTGATTAGAAACACCACTGTGGTAGTTTTAATTAGAGAGATGTCAAATAATTTAGTGTTAACAGTGGTATGGATAAACCAGCTTTGGTTACCATCTGAAAAACTCTATGGACATTTACACCATGTACGGGATTCTCTTTGCAACATTTTTTATGAGCTGAAAATAATTCATATTATGTCTGCTGGTCATTAAGTCATGTCCTATTGTGTTAATGCCATGACTAAATGGGGGAAAAAAGAGATGTGGCAATTAAAAATGAAAAGTGATACCCATTTATTTTTGGCTGGAAAATTACTACAAAAGAAGAATTTTTTTTCTTCCTTAGCCTAAGAGATGGTATGGACAGAGTTACTGTTATTTTCCTGCTGCTTATAAATAGTTCATGAACCATAATCAACACCCAACAACCTGCAGTTTTCTATTTTAAAACTATTTAAACATATGCTTCTTATATTCATTTACTGAAATTTCTCTGAACTCTAGAATAAAATGTAATATGTGTGTTACCCTTTTTGTGTATGTGGTAGACAGTTTGGTGAGAAAAAAGCAGTTAAATAACTAAAATAAAATAGCAGTCTGATCAAGACTTGTATGCAAAGTGAAATTTGCAAGTATAGAGATAGAGCATATAGAATGCCATTTCTTAAATCTATAGCACACTATTGTAATACCAAACTGGTCATGCCTTTGTTTGACAATAATTGATTAAATTAGCTATACAAAGCCAATTTTAAGAAGATCAAAAATATTATATTAAATAAATTTTTAAAGATTTCTATAGGTTAAATATTTTTAAATAGCATTTTTGTAAAGATTTTTGAAGACTTTTAGAAAATTAAAGAATAAGAGACAGCTTCTGTTGTCATCATGCTTATAATCTAGTAAGGGACAACATAAGTAACTAAATTTAAAACAAAGTATTTTAAGTATGTGAAACTCTATAGGACTATGGTAATAAAACTGTGAATAAACACAATTCCCTATAAAAATCCCAGCTGAGTTGTTTGAATAAATTGGCAAGCTGATCCTAAAATTCGTATGAAAATTCAAGGCACCAAATCTTGAAAGAGAAGAAAAATTTGAAGGAAAACTTTATGATTTCAATACTTAATACACAGCTACATTAATGAAGATGGTGTGGTACTGACATGAAGAGAAACATGTAGATCAGTGTGATAGAACTGAGGGTTCAGAAATCCTTTCATTTATGGTCAGTTAATTTTTTTCCATTGAAGTATAGTTGATTCACAATGGTATATTAGTATCAGGTGTACAACATAGTGATTCAATATTTTTATAGATTATATTCCATTTAATGTTATTACAAAACAAAGGCTATATTTCCCTGTGCTGTATAATATATCCTAGTTGTTTTTCTATTTTAAATATAGTACTCTGTTTCTCAATTCCATACCCCTATCTTGCCCCTCCCTCCTTCCCTTTCCTCACTGGTAACCACTAGCTTTTTCTCTATATCTGTGGGTCTGTTTCTGTTTTGTTTATATTTTCATTTCTTTTATTTTTTAGATCATCAAAACAGTTTGGTACTTGCACAAAGACAGGAAAATAGATCAATGGAATAAAAGAGAGAGCCCAGAAATAAACCCACTCACCTAAGGTCAATTAATCTATGACAAAATAAGAAAGAATATACAATGGAAAAAAGATAGTCTCTTCAATAAATGGTGCTGGGAAAACTGAACAGCTTTATGTGAAACAATGAGACTAGAACATTTCCTCACATCATATACAAAAAAAAAATCAAAATGTTTTTTTTTCTCAATGATTTTTTAAAATTGTATTTATTTGTTTATTTATTTGGCTGCATCATGTCTTAGTTACAGCACGTGAGATCTTCACTGTGGCATGCAGGATCTTTCATTGCTGTGCACGGTCTCTTCATTGTGGAACTCAGGTTTCTCTAGTTGTGGCACACAGGCCCTAGAGCATGCAGGTTCAGTAGTTGTGACATGCAGTCTTAGTTGCCCCACAACATGTGGGATCTTATTTCCCTGACGAAGGATTGAACCCATGTCCCCTGCATTGGCAGGTGGATTCTTAACCACTGGACCATGAGGGAAGTCCCCCAAATGGTTTAAAGACCTAAATGTAAGATCAGAAACCATAAAACTCCTGGAAGGGAACATAGGAAATCTTTGACATAAATTATAGAAAAAATTTTTTCAATCTGTCCCTAAGACAAAAGAAATAAAAGCAGAAATAAACAAATTGCACCTAATAAAACTTAAAAGCTTTAGCACAGCAAAAGAAACCTCTAGAACAAAAAGACAACCTATTGAATGGGAGAAAACATTTGCAAATGTTATGACTAATGAAGGGTCAATATCCAAAATATATAAACAGCTCATACAACTCAATATCAAAAAAACAAAAGCCCCAATTAAAAACTGAGAAGAAGACCTGAATAGGCATTTTTCCAAATAAGACATACAGGTGGCTAACAGGCACATGAAAATTTGCTCAACATTGCTAACCTTTAGATAAATGCAAACAAAACCACAATATCACCTCACACCTGTCAGAATGGCTATCATCAAAAAGTCTACAAATAAGAAATGTTGGCAATGATGTGGAGAAAAGTGAACCTTGTACATTATTGGAGGGAATGTAAATTAGTTCAGCCACTATGGAAAACAGTATGGAAGTTACTCAAAAAACAAAAACAGAACTACCATATGATTCAACCATTCTATTCCTGGGTATATAGCCAAAGAAATGAAAATACTGACTTGAGAAAACACTTGTATCACAATATTTATAGAAGCATATGTACAATAACCACTATTGGAAGCAACCTAAGTGTCCATCAACAGATGAATGGATAAAGAATATATATATATCATATAATTATATCTAATTATATTATATATAATATATATAATTATATATACATAATCACACACACAAAAAAAACTAATGAAATTCTTCCATTTGTAAAAATATGGATGGACCTAGATAGTATTCTGCTTAGTGAAATAAGTCATATAGAGAAGCACAAATACTCTTATGTTGGTGGTCCCCAACCGTTTTGGCATCAGGGACCAGTTTCATGGAAGACAATTTTTCTACAGTTGGGGTAAGGGGTGGATGGTTCAGGTGGTAATGTGAACCATGGGGAGCAATAGGGAGCAGCAGATGAAGCTTCACTCGCTCACCGGCCATTCACCTCCAGCTGTGTGGCCTGTTTCCTAAAAAGCCACAGGGGGTTGGGGACCCCTGCTCTATGTTATTCTTATATGCAGAATCTATGGTCAGTTGATTTTGATAAAAGTGTCAAGACAATTCAATGGAGGAAACTGTTTTCAAAAATTTGTGCTGAGATAAATGGAGAGCCACATGCCAAAGAAACTCTACTTTACATTAAATGCAAAATTAGTCCAAAATGGATCAAAAAATCAAAAACTAGTGCTTCAAAGGATACCACTGAGAATGTGAAAAGACAGTGGAGTGATGTCGTCAAGATGATGACAAGGCCATTCCAAATTTCAGTCCCCCTCTTAAGAACACCAACTAGCAACTATCTACTGTGAAAATCCCAGAACCTGGGGATAAGCCTGAAGTACCTCCCTGGCCCTCAGACACCAAGAAGGTTGGCATTAGAAAGGCAAGAAAACAGCTACATTCTAACTGCATCCGTCCTCCCCCAGGTTATCACAGTTCCCACCAAGAGGGACCCTGTGGGCCTACTTTTTCCCCAGTGGAAAAATGAGAGCCCAAGGTGGATATCCAGATCTCCCAACATTGCAGGATGCTTTTCAGGATGCCCACTCAGGTCTTGCCTCATGGGGATCACTGGAGAAATCTGTGGAGCTCAACCACTGAGGATCAGATAGAGACAGAGAAGAGGGGTGGGGCTTACAGCAACCAGTGTTCATAACTTGATGGACCACATTCCTGCTTTCAGTGGTACAAACCATAGGTCTCAGCCACTGGATCTTCCCATTTGGCCAAGAATCTCAGTTGGCAGTTCTACCTGATTTGGGTCCCCAGCCAAAAAGACATACTAACCATGAAGCCTCTTTTATGACCCCACCAAGGCAGGGAAGCAAATTCGGAGCCTTATCCAACTGCTAAATATTGGCTTCAGTTGCACCCAACCAGTAAGTCTGGACAGAGAACCTGGACAGTTTCAGGGCCTATCATACAGCAGCACTTGGGTGGGAAGATAAGCTAGCAGCCCTGCCCAACGGTTAAGTATAACCTTTGGCCTGGTATAAATGGTGAGCCTGAGCACTGACTTTAGGCAGGCTTCTAGGACAGCTATGTTACTGCTCAGCCATGGAATCAACCCTACAGCACTTCTCTGCAGGAGAGATCAGACCTTGCCCAATTGCTGAAGATTACCTGCAGCTTCACCCATACAGTGACCCCAGCCAACTGCAGAGCAAAGCGTCTAGCCCAACCCAAATGCAGAATATAAAGACGTCCCCTCCTGATCATAGAACCCAGACAGTGAATTTGCCCAAAAGTGGAGCACAAGCAGAAGCCCAGCCCAACTACAGGGCACAGCCTGTGGCCCCACCTGATTGCAGACTACAGCTTGAGGCCCCATCCAATAGTGAAGCACTGCTTGCAGTCCCACCTGAACACAGAGTTCAGCCAGTGGCACTATACAGTCTGGATGCACAGCCTGAGACTCCACTTGAGCAGGGGCAATTGTAGAATACAGACCTACTCAATCATGGAGTCCAACCTGTGTCATCACCCTGCCAGGAAACACAGTCTGCAAAGTTGCCCAACCAGAGGTGATTTCAGAGCCCAGTTACTGGTCCTACCTGATGATGGAACACAGCTGGTAGCCATGCCTAATCAGAGAGCCCACCCAATAGCCCTGCATGAATGCAGAACCCAGCCAGCTGGCCACTCAACCACAGAATCAGGCCAACAGCAACCCACGGACTTCAGAGCATCAACAATGACCTCATCCAACTAGACACGCTGATAGCCCACAGATGCTACCAGATGACCCACCCACTACACCAAGCTGAGCTGACTGGTGAAGATTTTTTTGTGCCAAAGTGAACCTGGAAGAGGAGACTGCTTCCTCAGATGCACAGACCAGTTCAAGTCCTCAAGGATCATGAAGATTCATGTTAACATAACACTATAAAAGGAAACTAATACATCTCCAATAACTGAACCAATAAAATGGAGATCTATGAAATCTCTGACAAAGAATTCAGAATATTCTTCTTAAAGTTTAGTGAACTACAATAACACATAGACACACAACTAAAGGAAATAAGGAAAACAATGTATGAAAAAAATTGGTTCAACAAAGATATTGAAACCATAAAAATAAAACCAAACAGAAATCTTAGAGATTAAGAACAAAATGACTAAACTGAATAAGTAAATTCAACAGTGGACCTGACCAAACAGAAAAAAAATAACCAGTGAATTCAATGATAGATCATTTGAAATTACTCAATGAGAGAAGTAAGTGGGTGAAAGATCTGTACACTGAAAACTACAAGACATTGATGAAAGAAATTGAAGAATATAAAATCAGTTGAGGGCTTCCTTGGTGACACAGTAGTTAAGAATCTGCCTGCCAATGCAGCGGAAATGGGTTTGATCCCTGGTCTGGGAAGACCCCACGTCCCGCAGAGCAACTAAGCCCATGCACCAAAACTACTGAGCCTGTGCTCTAGAGCCCGCTAGCTACAACTACTGAAACCCACGCTCCTAAAGCCCGTGCTCCACAACAAGAGAATCCACCACAATGAGAAGCCCGTGCACTGCAACAAAGAGTAGCACCCACTCACTGCAACTAAAGAAAGCCCCCACACAGCAATGAAGACCCAACGCAGCCAAAAAAAAAAAAAAATGTAAAAAAAAAAAAAAATCAGTTGAAAGATTTTCGATGTTCATTTTTTGGAAGACTTAACATTGTTAATATGTTCATACTACTCAAAGCCATCTATAGAGTCAATGCAATCCCTATCAAAGTTCTAATGGCATTTTTCACAGAAATAGAAAAAGCCATCCTAAAATATGTATAAAACCACAGAAGATCCAGAAGCCAAAGAAATTTTGAGAATGAAGAACCAAGCTGGGGGCATCATGTGTCGTGATTTTAAACTATATTACAAAGCTATAGTAATCAGAATGGTACCAGCATAAAAACAGATACATAGAGTAATAGAACAAAATTAAAAACCCAGAAGGAAATCCATGAATTAATCAAGTCAATTTATATTTGACAAGGGAGCCAAGAATACTCAATGGGGAAAAGATAGTCTCTTGAATAAATGATGTTGGAAAAACTGGATATTCACATTCAAAAGAATGAAACTGGTATCCTATCTTATAACATTCACAAAAATTAACATGAAATGGATTAAAGACTTAAATGTAAGACCTGAATCCATAAAATTCCTAGAAGAAAACAGGGAAAAAACTCCTTTATGTTAGTCTGACAATGATTTCATGGATATGACACAAAAAGCACAAGCAACATAAACAAGCAGGACAACATCAAACTTAAAACCTTCTGCAGAGCAAAAGAAATAATCAATAAAATAAAAAGGAAGCCTATGGAATGGGGAAAATATCTGCAAATCACATAACTGACAAGGTTAATATCCAAAGTAGACATAGAACTTATACAAATCAATAGCAAAAAAACCAAATAATCTGGGTAAGAAATGGGCAATGTACCTTAATATACATTTTTCCAAAGAAGATATTCAAAACCCAGCAGGTAAATGAAAAAGGTCCTCAACACTACTAATCATCAGAAAAACGCAAATCAAAACCACAATGAGATATCACCTGACACCTGTTAGAAAGGTTATCCTCAAGAAAACTATAACAAGTGTTGGCAGGGTTTGGAGAAAAGGGAACCCTTGTGCATTGTTGGTAGGATTGTAAACTTGTTCAGCCACCATAGAGAGCAGTATCAAGGTTCCTCAAAAAATTAAAACTAGGATTACCATGTTATTCAGTAATCCTATTTCTGAGTATATATTCAAGGATTATGAAAGCAGGATACTGAAGAGACGTGCACATCCATGTTTATTGCAGCATTATTCACAATAGCTAAGATATGGAAGCAACCTAAGTGTTCATTAATGAATGAATAGATAAAGAAAATGTGGTATATATATACAATGGAATACTATTCAGTCACAAGAATAAAAGGAAACTTTAAAAAAAAAAAAAGGAAACTTTACCATTTGCAACAACATGAATGGACACTGAAAACATTATGCTAAGTGAGATAAGTCAGAGCAATACAAACACTGTATGATATCTCTTATATGTGGAATCTAAAAAAACCAAAATCATAAAATAGACACTAAAATTATGGTTACCAGGGCCTGGGGTGGGGGGTGAATGGGAGAGATGTTGTTTAAGGGTACATACGTGCAATGAGTAGATAAATAAATCCTGGAGAGCTAATATACCATACAGGGATTATAGACAACAAAACTGTATTATAAACATTAAACTTGCTAAGGTACTGGACTTAATTGTTCCCAATACTAGAAGAAATGATAATTATATGATGCAATAGAATGTTAGCTAATGCTACAATGGCAATCATATTACAATATAAATGTATCAAATCAGTATGTTGTACAGCTTAAACTTACACAGTATTATATGTCAAATACATCTCAATAAAAAAGAAAGAGGAAGGAAGGAAGGAAGGAAGGAAGGAAAAGTAAGGAAAGAAAAGAAAGGAAAGAATGAAAGGTACAAAACTATTAAATTGGTTTGCACTGCAATAGTCCTTGGAGAAAACTAAGAAAAGCCAACCAAAATAAATTATTAGAAATAATGTAGCTGAATCATATAACAACTGAAGTGAGCTAGAAAATACAATGGAATACAAAATATTCCATTCCACATAATCCCCACAGTGTTAAATATCTAGGAATTGACTTAAAATAAATATGTAGGACTTACTTGAATAAAATATAAAATTTTACCAAAGTCCTAAAAAGACTTGGATAGAAAGGCTGACCACTATAAAGATTTCAGTTCTCATTAATTTGGGTAGCTTAATGTGAAGTCCCATGATTTTTTTTTTTTTTTTTGGTAATTTAATAAAATATTAAGTTCATTGGAAAGAATTAATCGTTAATATGAAAAATAATTCCTCTCCTGAAGAGATATTAAGGGACACTAAAATAATAAAATATATTGTAATATTGTAATATTTTTAAATACTATATTCCTGTGATAAAAATAATTATATCAGAGTCAAATTGGAAAGCCCCCAAATAAATCCTAGAATGTAAAAGATTTTACATTCTGATTTTGATAAAGATGGAAATTCAAATGATTAGCATAAATAAATGGTTCTTGTCAATTTATTAATTAAATTTTAAATTAAAAAAAATTTAAATGCCAAGTCAGCATTGTAGGATACACCACACTTTTATATACTGCTAAGAGAAAATAAAGCAGATAAACTAAAACAAAAAGTTTTCTTATCACACAGACACATTACTCTTGTTACCAGGGCAAACATGACCCACCACCTGCTTTTGTAAATAAAATTTTGTTAAACATAGACATGTCCATTTATTTACATATTGTCCATGACTGTTTTTGTGCTACAGTGACTGTATTGGATACTTGTGACAGAAACTGTCCCACAAAGCCTAAAATATTTACTATCTGTCTCTTCAAAGGAAAGTTTGCTGGCTCATTTGCTACAGTTTTTGAGAATTATTTTAGACTTCCTTAGATATAGACTTTTAATCATATACCACTTTTGTCTGTAAGTTTAATGCAAGAAATTAGTTAAGATACAATAAAATTTCTTCCCGAAGTCCAGGTCTTTTAATTCACTTTTTTACTCAGGTTATCCATATATATGTATACATATATATATATATATATTTATTAATTTCATACTGTAGTGTTCTCTGTTGAATCTAGGACTTTGGTGATATGGCATTTCTTAAAATCATGTTCTAACTTTTGTTTCTTGTGTTTTCTTCCACCACTCCTACACCCATTCTCAAGTAAGATGATGACACTGTCCTGATCTTACCAGAGAGAATCAGACAAGGAGTATGGCTTTACTGCAGTGATAGTAAGACTTCATTGGTTGTAAGAGGGATTCTGCTTTCAGAGACATTAAACTGTGAAAATTGTGTCTTAGAATTAATGAAATACAGTTGATAATTTCCTTAAACCATATGAGAATAAATTATGGATGAAATAAAAAGCTAAATATAATAATAAATGCATAAAAGTTCTAAGGGAAACAAGGGCAAGTATGTATATAATCTGGTAGTGAGAGAATCTTTTCTAAAAATAATAGCATAAGGAGAAACCATGATGGAAAACATTGATAGACTTAATTGCACTGGGATCTTGGGCAGAAACTTTTATCTGAGTCTCACTTTTCCTGTCTTTAAGATGAGGAAAACTATAGTGACTACCTCATAGATTGTTTTGGGAATTAAATTAGTTGATATATAACTCATTTAGAATAATGTAAATTACAGTGAATTAGACAGTTCATAACTATAAGAGACATCAACCGGTCAGTGTTTAACATGTCTCATTAACCTCTATTCATTTTGAAACCCAAATGATATCAGATATTCTTTTTTTTTTCTTTTTTTTTAAAAAGAAAAGTGTTTTAATCTAATGTTTAAAGTAAATGAACCAAATATAATTTTGAAATATCAAACTTAACTGCATTTACAAATCTTTGTAGACATTGCTTTAAATACAATTATGCCACTCAAGACACACAGGCTTTCTGGTTGTTTTGCAGATACAGCAAGTTCATTTCCTTTTCAGGGCTTGGTACTTGTTAATCTTATTGTCTGAAATGCTCACATCCTATACCTTTAAATACACACTCCCTCCTTTTACTCAGTGTACTGTTTATATGTCGCTTTCACTGAGACATCTCTATAATTATAATGTTCCAGTAAAACAAACAAACAAACAAAAAAGACCATGCCTCCTTTTTTTTTCCACAGGAAAAAAACCCCACCATAAATAAAGTCAAAAGTCAATGGCAAACTGGGGAGAAATATTTTCAAATTATATTACAGATAAAAGGTTAATTTTTTCTTAAAATGTAGGGAAAAATTATCAAAAGTTTCATGAAAAAGAGGTCAAAACATAATTAGACTATGCTTAGCTGTTAACAGGGGAAGTATAATGAAGACTACACCAAAACACCATTTCTTGTCAGACTGGCAAAAATTAAAAGGACTGGCAGCAATGTGAGAAGACAGGCCCTTTCATATATTGCTCCTGAATAAACAATGTGATAGAGTTTCTGTGGAATTAGGAAATACCTTAACAAAATTCTTACGCATTTTTCTTTTGAATCACAATTATAGAAATTTACCTTTCAAATATACCTTCATAGGTATAAAACAACATACACACAAGGTTAGTCATTATGGCAAAGTTTTTGTAGTACTAAAATATTTGAAACAACTTCACTAGAGTCTGAATTCCTGGATTCCAAATCCACACCCGTATGTTTACTGGGAGGGTAACTGTCCCCAAGCTACACAAAGGTTTTAGAGTCTCTCAGACTTGGGTCAGAATTGCATTCATCATATTCAGTACATACTAGCTATATGTCACTGGGAAATATATTTAACTTCTTAAAGGCTTGGCTTCCTTCTTTTTAATAAAAAAGATAACACCTACTTCAGAGTAGTTTTGATTATTAGTGAGATTACCTACATATAACAAAATAAATAACAGGAGTTTTAATGGACATTTTGTTTCTCTCAATGTTTCACTATTATAAAAGAGGTGGAATATATTCAGGTATATTTGTGTGCACCTCAGGGAGGACTGTATTTCTATAGGTTAAATGCCTAAAAGTGGAATATTTAGGTAATAGGTTATGCATTCTTGAAATTGTCTTTTTGAATTTTTGAATTTTATTTATTTTTTTATACAGCAGCTTCTTATTAGTCATCCGTTTTATGAACATCAGTGTATACATGTCAATCCCAATCTCCCAATTCATCACACCACCACCACCTCCCCCCACTGCTTTCCCCCCTTGGTGTCCATACGTTTGTTCTCTGCATCTGTGTCTCAACTTCTGCCCTACAAACCGGTTCATCTGTACCATTTTTCTAGGTTCCACGTACACGCATTACTATATGATATTTGTTTTTCTCTTTCTGATATACTTCATTCTGTGTGACAGTCTCTAGATCCATCCACGTCTCTACAAATGACCCAATTTCGTTCCTTTTTATGGCTGAGTAATATTCCATTGTATATATGTACCACAACTTCTTTATCCATTCATCTGTCGATGGGCATTTAGGTTGCTTCCATGACCTAGCTATTGTAAATAGTGCTGCAATGAACATTGGTGTGCATGTGTCTTTTTGAATTATGGTTTTCTCTGGGTATATGTCCAGTAGTGGGATTGCTGGGTCATTAGGTAATTCTATTTTCAGTTTTTTGAGGAACCTCCATACTGTTCTCCATAGTGGCTGTATCAATTTATATTCTCACCAACAGTGCAAGAGGTTTCCCTTTTCTCCACACCCTCTCCAGCATTTGTTGTTTGTAGATTTTCTGATGATGCCCATTCTAAGTGGTGTGAGGTGATACATCATTGTAGTTTTGATTTGCATTTCTCTATTAATTAGTGATGTTGAGCAGCTTTTCATGTGCTTCTTGGCCATCTGTATGTCTTCTCTGGAGAAATGTCTATTTAGGTCTTCTGCCCATTGTTGGATTGGGTTGTTGGTTTTTTTGATATTGAGCTGCATTAGCTGGTTATATATTTTGGAGATTAATCCTTTGTACGTTGATGTGTTTGCAAATATATTCTCCCATTCTGAGGGTTGTCTTTTCGTCTTGTTTATGGTTTCCTTTGCTGTGCAAAAGCTTTTAAGTTTCATTAGGTCCATGTGTTTATTTTTGTTTTTATTTCCATTACTCTAGGAGTTAGGTCAAAACAGATCTTGCTGTGATTTATGTTAAAGAGTGTTCTTCCTATGTTTTCCTCTAAGAGTTTTATAGTGTCCAGTCATACATTTAGGTATCTAATCCATTTTGAGTTTATTTTTGTGTATGGTGTTAGGGAGTGTTCTAATTCCATTCTTTTACATGTAGCTGTCCAGTTTTCCCAGCACCACTTATTGACGAGACTGTCTTTTCTCCATTGTATATCCTTGCCTCCTTTGTCATAGATTAGTTGACCATAGGTGCATGGGTTTATCCCTGGGCTTTCTATCTTGTTCCATTGATCTATATTTCTGTTACTGTGCCAGTACCATATTGTCTTGATTACTGTAGCTTTGTTGTATAGTCTGAAGGCAGGGAGTCTGAATCCTCCAGCTCCGTTTTTATCCCTCAAGACTGTTTCAGCTACTCGGGGTCTTTTGTGTCTCTACACAAATTTTAAGATGTTTTGTTCTAATTCCATAAAACATACCATTTGTAATTTGATAGGGATTGCATTGAATCTGCAGATTGCTTTCGGTAGTATAGTCATTCTCACAGTATTGATTCTTCCAATCCAAGAACATGGTATATCTCTCCATCTCTTGGTATCATCTTTCATAAGTGTCTTAGAGTTTTCTGCATACAGGTCTTTTGTCTCCTTAGATAGGTTTATTCCTAGGTATTTTATTCATTTTGTTGCAGTGGTAAATGGGAATGTTTCCTTAATTTCTCTTTCAGATTTTTCATCATTAGTGGATAAGAATGCAAGAGATTTCTGTGCATTAATTTTGTATCCTGAAACTTTACCAAATTCATTCATTAGCTCTAATAGTTTTTTGGTGGCAACTTTAGGATTCTCCATATATAGTATCATGTCATTGGCAATCAGTGACAGTTTTACTTCTTCTTTTCCAATTTGTATTCTTATTATTTCTTTTTCTTCTCTGATTGCCATGGCTAGGACTTCCAAAATTATGTTGAATAATAGTGGTGAGAGTGGGCAACCTTGTCTTGTTCCTGATATTAGTGGAAATGCTTTCAGTTTTTCACCATTCAGAATGATGTTTGCTGTTTGTCGTATATGGCCTTTATTATGTTGAGGTAAGTTCCGTCTATGCCCACTTTCTGGAGAGTTTTTATCACAAATGGGTGTTGAATTTTGTCAAAAGCTTTTTCTGCATCTATTGAGATGATCATATGGTTTTTATTCTTCAATTTATTAATATGGTGTATCACATTGATTGATTTGCATATATTGAAGAATCCTTGCATCCCTGGGATAAATCCCACTTGATCGTGGTGTATGATCCTTTTAATGTGTTGTTGGATTCTGTTTGCTAGTATTTTGTTGAGGCTTTTCGCATCTATATTCATCAGTGATATTGGTCTGTAATTTTCTTTTTTTGTAGTATCTTTGTCTGGTTTTGGTATCAGGGTGATGATGGCCTCATAAAATGAGTTTGGGAGTGTTCCTTCCTCTGCAGTTTTTGGAGGAGTTTGAGAAGGATGGGTGTTAGCTCTTCTTTAAATGTTTGATAGAATTCACCTGTGAAGCCATCTGGTCCTGGACTTTTGTTTGTTGAAAGATTTTTAATCACAGTTTCACTTTCATTACTTGTGATTGGTCTGTTCATATTTTCTATTTCTTCCCAGTTCAGTGTTGGAACATTGTACCTGTCTATGAATTTGTCCATTTCTTCCAGGTTGTCCATTTTACTTGCATAGATTTGCTTGTAGTAGTCTGTTAGGATGCTTTGTATTTCTGTGGTGTTTGTTGTAACTTCTCCTTTTTCATTTCTAATTTTATTAATTTGAGTCCTCTCGCTCTTTTTCTTGATGAGTCTGCCTGATGGTTTATCAATTTTGTTTATCATCTCAAAGAACCAGCTTTTAGTTTTATTGATCTTTGCTGTTGTTTTCTTTGTTTCTATTTCATTTATTTCTGCTCTGATCTTTATGATTTCTTTCCTTCTGTTAACTTTGGTTTTTGTTTGTGCTTCTTTCTCTTGTTCCTTTAAGTCTAACGTTAGATTGTTTATTTGAGATTTTTCTTGTTTCTTGAGGTAGGCTTTCATAGCTATAAACTTCCCTCTTAGAACTGCTTTTGCTGCATCCCATAGGTTTTGGATCATCGTGTTTTCATTGTCATTAGTCTCTAGGTATTTTTTGTTTTCCTCTTTGATTTCTTCAGTGACTCTTGGTTATTTAGTAACCTATTGTTTAGCCTCCATGTGTTTGTTTTTTACGTTATTTTCCCTGTAATTGATTTCTAATCTCATAGCGTTGTGGTCAGAAAAGATGCTTGATATGATTTCAATTTTCTTAAATTTACTGAGTCTTGATTTGTGACCCAAGATGTGATCTACCCTGGAGAATGTTCCATGCACACTTGAGAAGAAACTGTAATCTGTTGTTTTTGGATGGAATTCTTATAAATAACAAATCTATCTGATCTATTGTGTCATTTAACACTTGTGTTTCCTTATTAATTTTCTGTTTGGATTATCTGTCCATTGGTGTAAGTGAGATGTTAAAGTCCCCCACTATTATTGTGTTACTGTCAATTTCCTCTTTTATAGCTGTTAGCAGTTGCCTTAGGTATTGAGGTGCTTCTATGTAGGGTGCATATATATTTATAATTGTTATATCTTCTTCTTGGATTGATCCCTTCATCATTATGTAGTGTCCTTCCTTGTCTCTTGTAACATTCTTTATTTTAAAGTCTATTTTATCTGATATGAGTACTGCTACTCCAGCCTTTTTTTGATTTCCATTTGCATGGAATATCTTTTTCCATCCCCTCACTTTCAGTCTGTATGTGTTCCTAGGTCTGAAGTGGGTCTCTTGTAGACAGCATATATATATGGGTCTTGTTTTTGTATCCATTCAGCAAGCCTGTGTCTTTTGGTTGGACCATTTAATCCATTCACGTTTAAGGTAATTATCGATATGTATGTTCCTATGGTCATTTTCTTAATTGTTTGTGTTTGTTTTTGTAGGTTCTTTTCTTGTCTTGTGTTTCCCACTTAGAGAAGTTCCTTTAGCATTTGTTGTAGAGCTAGTTTCGTGATGCTGAATTCTCCTAGCTTTTGCTTGTCTGTAAAGCTTTTGATTTCTCCATCGAATCGAATGAGATCCTTGCTGGGTAGAGTAATATTGGTTGTAGGTTCTTCTGTTTCATCACTTTAAGTATATCATGCTACTCCCTTCTGGCTTGTAAAATTTCTGCTGAGAAATCAGCTGTTAACCTTATGGGGCTTCCCTTGTTTTTTTGTGGTTTTTTTTGTCGTTTTTTTCTTGATGCTTTCAATAATTTTTCTTTGTCTTTAATTTTTGCCAATTTGATTACTATGTGTCTTGGTGTGTTTTTCCTTGGGTTTTTCCTGTATGGGACTCTCTGCACTTCCTGAACTGGGGTGGCTATTTCCTTTCCTATGTTAGGGAAGTTTTTGACTATAATCTCTTCCAATCTTTTCTGGGGTCCTTTCTCTCTCTCTTTTCCTTCTGGGACCTCTACAATGTGAATGTTGTTGCATTTAATGCTGTCCCAGAGGTCTCTTAGGCTGTCTTCATTTCCTTTCATTCTTTTTTTCTTTATTCTATTCTGTAGCAGTGAATTCCACCATTCTGTCTTCCAGGTCACGTATCCGTTCTTCTGCCTCAGTTATTCTGCTATTGATTCCTTCTAGTGTAGTTTTCATTTCAGTTATTGTATTGTTCATGTCTCTTTGTTTGTTCTTTAATTCTTCTAGGTGTTTGTTAAACATTTCTTGCATCTTCTCGATCTTTGCCTCCATTCTTTTTCTTAGGTCCTGGATCATCTTCACTATCACTATTCTGAATTCTTTTTCTGGAAGGTTGCCTATCTTCACTTCATTTAGTTGTTTTTCTGGAGTTTTATCTTGTTCCTTCATCTGGTACGTAGCCCTCTGCTTTTTCACCTTGTCTACCTTTCTGTGAATGTGGTTTTTGTTCCAGAGGCTGCAGGATTGTAGTTCTTCTTGCTTCTGCTCTCTGCCCTCTGGTGGATGAGGCTCTCTAAGAGGCTTGTGCAAGTTTCCTGTTGGGAGGGACTGGTGGTGGGTAGAGCTTGCTGTTGCTCTGGTAGGCAGAGCTCAGCAAAACTTTAATCCACTTGTCTGCTGATGGGTGGGGCTGGGTCCCCTCCCTGTTGGTTGTTTGGCCTGAGGCAACCCAACACTGGAACCTACCTGGGCTCTTTGTTGGGGCTAATGGTGGACTCTGGGAGAACTCATTCCAAGGAGTACTTCGCAGAACTTCTGCTGCCAGTGTCCTGTCCCCATGGTGAGCCACAGCCCCACCCCCTGCCTGTGCAGGAGACCCTCCAACACTAGCAGGTATGTCTGGTTCAGTGTCTATGGTTTCACTGCTCCTTCCCCTGTGTCCCGATGCTCACACTACTTTGTGTGTGCCCTCCAAGAATGGAGTATCTGTTTCCCCCAGTCCTGTCCAAGTCCTGCAATCATATCCCGCTAACCTTCAAAGTCTGATTCTCTAGGAATTCTTCCTCCCATTGCCGGACCCCCAGGTTGGGAACCCTGATGTGGGGCTCAGAACATTTTCTCCAGTGTGTGGACTTCTGTGGTATAATTGTTCTCCAATTAGTGAGTCACCCAGCCAGCAGTTATGGGATTTGATTTTATTGTGATTGCACCCCTCTTACCATCTCATTGTGGCTTCTCCTTTGTCTTTGGATGTGGGGTATCATTTTTGGTGAGTTCCAGTGTCTTCCTTGATATCATATATTCACATTGCCTTGAACGCAGAAAATTTTAATTGTCTGTATCCCTATTTCTTACTCATATTTGGATTGACTGACAGTTTAAGGGAGGTGTTGTGTGCCATGTGGATCTGTGTTATATGAGTATATGTGTGCATATGTGGATACAGGCAGAAGCCTATAACTAAGCTCCTTCTCATGCAACTAGAGAGGCTGCTATAATCCCTTTCTTAGACATTTCACAGAGTGGGAGGGAAGAGGAGATTGTGACTGATAATAAAATCCACTCAGACCTTTCATAGGGATTAATTCCATTATATTATGCAAAGTTCCTATCTGGGTAATCCTATCAGAAAGTGAAGGAATCCTCCCTCTAAACAGATCTAAACAAAGCATAGAATATGCATATTTTATTCATGCTCCTCAATGCAAACATGCAACTATGTTAACATAGGGAACAATGCTCTTTGGCAATCATTACCTAGAAAAATATTTATAATATAATATTGTGTACTCCCATAAGTAGGAAAAAGCTTTCATGTTCTGGTCTAAAGATAATTTTAGTTCCCATAAGGCGGGGGTGGGTGGGGAGTGGTTCTGGAAGAATCTATCCTTGCACCATGCATTAATTTTGTTTTTTCGTTTAGTTTCATTGAGATATAATAGACATACAGCATTGCATAAGTTTAAGGTGTACAGAAAAATGATTAGATTCACATAAATCATGAAATGATTACCACAATAAGTTTAGTGAACATTCATCATCTTGTAAAAATACAAAATTAATTTTAAAAATTTGTTTCCTTGCGATGAGAACTCTTGGGATTTACTCCCTTAACAACTTTCAGATATAACTTACAGCAGTGTTAATTATACTTATCATGCTGTACAGTACATCCCTAGTCTTTATTGACCTTATAACTGGAACTTTATAACTTTTGACTGCCTTCATCCAGTTCCCACTCTCTCCACACCCCACTTTGGTAAACAAAAACTGGTCTCTTTTGGTATATGTTTGCTTGATTGTGTGTTAGTCTTTGATATATAAGTGACCTACAACACTATGTTGGTTCCTGTTACATGACATAGAGATTTTATATTTTTATACATTTTAAAATGATCACCATGGAAATTCTAGTTACCATGTGTCATTGTACAAAGATATTAAATAATTATTGACTACATTCCCTACACTGTAATTTCATACCTGTGATTCATTTATTTTGCAACTGGATATTGGTACCTCTTAATCTCCCTCACCTACTTTAATCCTCTCCTTACTCTGACAATGGACTGTTTGTTCTCTGTTCCAATGAATCTATCTCTGTTTTGTTATGTTTATTCATTTGTCTTGCTTTTTAGATTTCACATATAAGTGAAATGATACAATATTTGTCTTTTTCTGTCTGACTTATTTCATTTAGCATAATACACTAGGTTCATCCATGTTGTTGCAAATGATAAAATTTTATTCTTTTTTATGGCTGAGTGATATTCCATTATACATCTTTATATATTCTCACATTTAGTAGTCAATCTTTTCATTTTGTTGATAGTTTCCTTCACTGTGCAAAACCTTTTTTGTTTTATGTAGTCCCATTTATACTTTATTCAGGTATATTTGTGTGCACCTCAGGGAGGACTGTATTTCTATAGGTTAAATGCCTAAAAGTGGAATATTTAGGTAATAGGTTATGCATTCTTGAAATTGTCTTTTTGAATTTTTGAATTTTATTTATTTTTTTATACAGCAGCTTCTTATTAGTCATCCGTTTTATGAACATCAGTGTATACATGTCAATCCCAATCTCCCAATTCATCACACCACCACCACCTCCCCCCACTGCTTTCCCCCCTTGGTGTCCATACGTTTGTTCTCTGCATCTGTGTCTCAACTTCTGCCCTACAAACCGGTTCATCTGTACCATTTTTCTAGGTTCCACGTACACGCATTACTATATGATATTTGTTTTTCTCTTTCTGATATACTTCATTCTGTGTGACAGTCTCTAGATCCATCCACGTCTCTACAAATGACCCAATTTCGTTCCTTTTTATGGCTGAGTAATATTCCATTGTATATATGTACCACAACTTCTTTATCCATTCATCTGTCGATGGGCATTTAGGTTGCTTCCATGACCTAGCTATTGTAAATAGTGCTGCAATGAACATTGGTGTGCATGTGTCTTTTTGAATTATGGTTTTCTCTGGGTATATGTCCAGTAGTGGGATTGCTGGGTCATTAGGTAATTCTATTTTCAGTTTTTTGAGGAACCTCCATACTGTTCTCCATAGTGGCTGTATCAATTTATATTCTCACCAACAGTGCAAGAGGTTTCCCTTTTCTCCACACCCTCTCCAGCATTTGTTGTTTGTAGATTTTCTGATGATGCCCATTCTAAGTGGTGTGAGGTGATACATCATTGTAGTTTTGATTTGCATTTCTCTATTAATTAGTGATGTTGAGCAGCTTTTCATGTGCTTCTTGGCCATCTGTATGTCTTCTCTGGAGAAATGTCTATTTAGGTCTTCTGCCCATTGTTGGATTGGGTTGTTGGTTTTTTTGATATTGAGCTGCATTAGCTGGTTATATATTTTGGAGATTAATCCTTTGTACGTTGATGTGTTTGCAAATATATTCTCCCATTCTGAGGGTTGTCTTTTCGTCTTGTTTATGGTTTCCTTTGCTGTGCAAAAGCTTTTAAGTTTCATTAGGTCCATGTGTTTATTTTTGTTTTTATTTCCATTACTCTAGGAGTTAGGTCAAAACAGATCTTGCTGTGATTTATGTTAAAGAGTGTTCTTCCTATGTTTTCCTCTAAGAGTTTTATAGTGTCCAGTCATACATTTAGGTATCTAATCCATTTTGAGTTTATTTTTGTGTATGGTGTTAGGGAGTGTTCTAATTCCATTCTTTTACATGTAGCTGTCCAGTTTTCCCAGCACCACTTATTGACGAGACTGTCTTTTCTCCATTGTATATCCTTGCCTCCTTTGTCATAGATTAGTTGACCATAGGTGCATGGGTTTATCCCTGGGCTTTCTATCTTGTTCCATTGATCTATATTTCTGTTACTGTGCCAGTACCATATTGTCTTGATTACTGTAGCTTTGTTGTATAGTCTGAAGGCAGGGAGTCTGAATCCTCCAGCTCCGTTTTTATCCCTCAAGACTGTTTCAGCTACTCGGGGTCTTTTGTGTCTCTACACAAATTTTAAGATGTTTTGTTCTAATTCCATAAAACATACCATTTGTAATTTGATAGGGATTGCATTGAATCTGCAGATTGCTTTCGGTAGTATAGTCATTCTCACAGTATTGATTCTTCCAATCCAAGAACATGGTATATCTCTCCATCTCTTGGTATCATCTTTCATAAGTGTCTTAGAGTTTTCTGCATACAGGTCTTTTGTCTCCTTAGATAGGTTTATTCCTAGGTATTTTATTCATTTTGTTGCAGTGGTAAATGGGAATGTTTCCTTAATTTCTCTTTCAGATTTTTCATCATTAGTGGATAAGAATGCAAGAGATTTCTGTGCATTAATTTTGTATCCTGAAACTTTACCAAATTCATTCATTAGCTCTAATAGTTTTTTGGTGGCAACTTTAGGATTCTCCATATATAGTATCATGTCATTGGCAATCAGTGACAGTTTTACTTCTTCTTTTCCAATTTGTATTCTTATTATTTCTTTTTCTTCTCTGATTGCCATGGCTAGGACTTCCAAAATTATGTTGAATAATAGTGGTGAGAGTGGGCAACCTTGTCTTGTTCCTGATATTAGTGGAAATGCTTTCAGTTTTTCACCATTCAGAATGATGTTTGCTGTTTGTCGTATATGGCCTTTATTATGTTGAGGTAAGTTCCGTCTATGCCCACTTTCTGGAGAGTTTTTATCACAAATGGGTGTTGAATTTTGTCAAAAGCTTTTTCTGCATCTATTGAGATGATCATATGGTTTTTATTCTTCAATTTATTAATATGGTGTATCACATTGATTGATTTGCATATATTGAAGAATCCTTGCATCCCTGGGATAAATCCCACTTGATCGTGGTGTATGATCCTTTTAATGTGTTGTTGGATTCTGTTTGCTAGTATTTTGTTGAGGCTTTTCGCATCTATATTCATCAGTGATATTGGTCTGTAATTTTCTTTTTTTGTAGTATCTTTGTCTGGTTTTGGTATCAGGGTGATGATGGCCTCATAAAATGAGTTTGGGAGTGTTCCTTCCTCTGCAGTTTTTGGAAGAGTTTGAGAAGGATGGGTGTTAGCTCTTCTTTAAATGTTTGATAGAATTCACCTGTGAAGCCATCTGGTCCTGGACTTTTGTTTGTTGAAAGATTTTTAATCACAGTTTCACTTTCATTACTTGTGATTGGTCTGTTCATATTTTCTATTTCTTCCCAGTTCAGTGTTGGAACATTGTACCTGTCTATGAATTTGTCCATTTCTTCCAGGTTGTCCATTTTACTTGCATAGATTTGCTTGTAGTAGTCTGTTAGGATGCTTTGTATTTCTGTGGTGTTTGTTGTAACTTCTCCTTTTTCATTTCTAATTTTATTAATTTGAGTCCTCTCGCTCTTTTTCTTGATGAGTCTGCCTGATGGTTTATCAATTTTGTTTATCATCTCAAAGAACCAGCTTTTAGTTTTATTGATCTTTGCTGTTGTTTTCTTTGTTTCTATTTCATTTATTTCTGCTCTGATCTTTATGATTTCTTTCCTTCTGTTAACTTTGGTTTTTGTTTGTGCTTCTTTCTCTTGTTCCTTTAAGTCTAACGTTAGATTGTTTATTTGAGATTTTTCTTGTTTCTTGAGGTAGGCTTTCATAGCTATAAACTTCCCTCTTAGAACTGCTTTTGCTGCATCCCATAGGTTTTGGATCATCGTGTTTTCATTGTCATTAGTCTCTAGGTATTTTTTGTTTTCCTCTTTGATTTCTTCAGTGACTCTTGGTTATTTAGTAACCTATTGTTTAGCCTCCATGTGTTTGTTTTTTACGTTATTTTCCCTGTAATTGATTTCTAATCTCATAGCGTTGTGGTCAGAAAAGATGCTTGATATGATTTCAATTTTCTTAAATTTACTGAGTCTTGATTTGTGACCCAAGATGTGATCTACCCTGGAGAATGTTCCATGCACACTTGAGAAGAAACTGTAATCTGTTGTTTTTGGATGGAATTCTTATAAATAACAAATCTATCTGATCTATTGTGTCATTTAACACTTGTGTTTCCTTATTAATTTTCTGTTTGGATTATCTGTCCATTGGTGTAAGTGAGATGTTAAAGTCCCCCACTATTATTGTGTTACTGTCAATTTCCTCTTTTATAGCTGTTAGCAGTTGCCTTAGGTATTGAGGTGCTTCTATGTAGGGTGCATATATATTTATAATTGTTATATCTTCTTCTTGGATTGATCCCTTCATCATTATGTAGTGTCCTTCCTTGTCTCTTGTAACATTCTTTATTTTAAAGTCTATTTTATCTGATATGAGTACTGCTACTCCAGCCTTTTTTTGATTTCCATTTGCATGGAATATCTTTTTCCATCCCCTCACTTTCAGTCTGTATGTGTTCCTAGGTCTGAAGTGGGTCTCTTGTAGACAGCATATATATATGGGTCTTGTTTTTGTATCCATTCAGCAAGCCTGTGTCTTTTGGTTGGACCATTTAATCCATTCACGTTTAAGGTAATTATCGATATGTATGTTCCTATGGTCATTTTCTTAATTGTTTGTGTTTGTTTTTGTAGGTTCTTTTCTTGTCTTGTGTTTCCCACTTAGAGAAGTTCCTTTAGCATTTGTTGTAGAGCTAGTTTCGTGATGCTGAATTCTCCTAGCTTTTGCTTGTCTGTAAAGCTTTTGATTTCTCCATCGAATCGAATGAGATCCTTGCTGGGTAGAGTAATATTGGTTGTAGGTTCTTCTGTTTCATCACTTTAAGTATATCATGCTACTCCCTTCTGGCTTGTAAAATTTCTGCTGAGAAATCAGCTGTTAACCTTATGGGGCTTCCCTTGTTTTTTTGTGGTTTTTTTTGTCGTTTTTTTCTTGATGCTTTCAATAATTTTTCTTTGTCTTTAATTTTTGCCAATTTGATTACTATGTGTCTTGGTGTGTTTTTCCTTGGGTTTTTCCTGTATGGGACTCTCTGCACTTCCTGAACTGGGGTGGCTATTTCCTTTCCTATGTTAGGGAAGTTTTTGACTATAATCTCTTCCAATCTTTTCTGGGGTCCTTTCTCTCTCTCTTTTCCTTCTGGGACCTCTACAATGTGAATGTTGTTGCATTTAATGCTGTCCCAGAGGTCTCTTAGGCTGTCTTCATTTCCTTTCATTCTTTTTTTCTTTATTCTATTCTGTAGCAGTGAATTCCACCATTCTGTCTTCCAGGTCACGTATCCGTTCTTCTGCCTCAGTTATTCTGCTATTGATTCCTTCTAGTGTAGTTTTCATTTCAGTTATTGTATTGTTCATGTCTCTTTGTTTGTTCTTTAATTCTTCTAGGTGTTTGTTAAACATTTCTTGCATCTTCTCGATCTTTGCCTCCATTCTTTTTCTTAGGTCCTGGATCATCTTCACTATCACTATTCTGAATTCTTTTTCTGGAAGGTTGCCTATCTTCACTTCATTTAGTTGTTTTTCTGGAGTTTTATCTTGTTCCTTCATCTGGTACGTAGCCCTCTGCTTTTTCACCTTGTCTACCTTTCTGTGAATGTGGTTTTTGTTCCAGAGGCTGCAGGATTGTAGTTCTTCTTGCTTCTGCTCTCTGCCCTCTGGTGGATGAGGCTCTCTAAGAGGCTTGTGCAAGTTTCCTGTTGGGAGGGACTGGTGGTGGGTAGAGCTTGCTGTTGCTCTGGTAGGCAGAGCTCAGCAAAACTTTAATCCACTTGTCTGCTGATGGGTGGGGCTGGGTCCCCTCCCTGTTGGTTGTTTGGCCTGAGGCAACCCAACACTGGAACCTACCTGGGCTCTTTGTTGGGGCTAATGGTGGACTCTGGGAGAACTCATTCCAAGGAGTACTTCGCAGAACTTCTGCTGCCAGTGTCCTGTCCCCATGGTGAGCCACAGCCCCACCCCCTGCCTGTGCAGGAGACCCTCCAACACTAGCAGGTATGTCTGGTTCAGTGTCTATGGTTTCACTGCTCCTTCCCCTGTGTCCCGATGCTCACACTACTTTGTGTGTGCCCTCCAAGAATGGAGTATCTGTTTCCCCCAGTCCTGTCCAAGTCCTGCAATCATATCCCGCTAACCTTCAAAGTCTGATTCTCTAGGAATTCTTCCTCCCATTGCCGGACCCCCAGGTTGGGAACCCTGATGTGGGGCTCAGAACATTTTCTCCAGTGTGTGGACTTCTGTGGTATAATTGTTCTCCAATTAGTGAGTCACCCAGCCAGCAGTTATGGGATTTGATTTTATTGTGATTGCACCCCTCTTACCATCTCATTGTGGCTTCTCCTTTGTCTTTGGATGTGGGGTATCATTTTTGGTGAGTTCCAGTGTCTTCCTTGATATCATATATTCACATTGCCTTGAACGCAGAAAATTTTAATTGTCTGTATCCCTATTTCTTACTCATATTTGGATTGACTGACAGTTTAAGGGAGGTGTTGTGTGCCATGTGGATCTGTGTTATATGAGTATATGTGTGCATATGTGGATACAGGCAGAAGCCTATAACTAAGCTCCTTCTCATGCAACTAGAGAGGCTGCTATAATCCCTTTCTTAGACATTTCACAGAGTGGGAGGGAAGAGGAGATTGTGACTGATAATAAAATCCACTCAGACCTTTCATAGGGATTAATTCCATTATATTATGCAAAGTTCCTATCTGGGTAATCCTATCAGAAAGTGAAGGAATCCTCCCTCTAAACAGATCTAAACAAAGCATAGAATATGCATATTTTATTCATGCTCCTCAATGCAAACATGCAACTATGTTAACATAGGGAACAATGCTCTTTGGCAATCATTACCTAGAAAAATATTTATAATATAATATTGTGTACTCCCATAAGTAGGAAAAAGCTTTCATGTTCTGGTCTAAAGATAATTTTAGTTCCCATAAGGCGGGGGTGGGTGGGGAGTGGTTCTGGAAGAATCTATCCTTGCACCATGCATTAATTTTGTTTTTTCGTTTAGTTTCATTGAGATATAATAGACATACAGCATTGCATAAGTTTAAGGTGTACAGAAAAATGATTAGATTCACATAAATCATGAAATGATTACCACAATAAGTTTAGTGAACATTCATCATCTTGTAAAAATACAAAATTAATTTTAAAAATTTGTTTCCTTGCGATGAGAACTCTTGGGATTTACTCCCTTAACAACTTTCAGATATAACTTACAGCAGTGTTAATTATACTTATCATGCTGTACAGTACATCCCTAGTCTTTATTGACCTTATAACTGGAACTTTATAACTTTTGACTGCCTTCATCCAGTTCCCACTCTCTCCACACCCCACTTTGGTAAACAAAAACTGGTCTCTTTTGGTATATGTTTGCTTGATTGTGTGTTAGTCTTTGATATATAAGTGACCTACAACACTATGTTGGTTCCTGTTACATGACATAGAGATTTTATATTTTTATACATTTTAAAATGATCACCATGGAAATTCTAGTTACCATGTGTCATTGTACAAAGATATTAAATAATTATTGACTACATTCCCTACACTGTAATTTCATACCTGTGATTCATTTATTTTGCAACTGGATATTGGTACCTCTTAATCTCCCTCACCTACTTTAATCCTCTCCTTACTCTGACAATGGACTGTTTGTTCTCTGTTCCAATGAATCTATCTCTGTTTTGTTATGTTTATTCATTTGTCTTGCTTTTTAGATTTCACATATAAGTGAAATGATACAATATTTGTCTTTTTCTGTCTGACTTATTTCATTTAGCATAATACACTAGGTTCATCCATGTTGTTGCAAATGATAAAATTTTATTCTTTTTTATGGCTGAGTGATATTCCATTATACATCTTTATATATTCTCACATTTAGTAGTCAATCTTTTCATTTTGTTGATAGTTTCCTTCACTGTGCAAAACCTTTTTTGTTTTATGTAGTCCCATTTTTACTTTTGTTTCCCTTACCTGAGGAGACATGTCCAAAAAAAAAAAGGGGGGGGGGCTTCCCTGGTGGCGCATTGGTTGAGAATCTGCCTGCCAATGCAGGGGACATGGGTTCGAGCCCTGGTCTGGGAAGATCCCACATGCCGCGGAGCAACTGGGCCTGTGAGCCACAACTACTGAGCCTGCGCTTCTGGAGCCTGTGCTCTGCAACAAGAGAGGCCGTGATAGTGAGAGGCCCGCACACTGCGATGAAGAGTGGCCCCGGCTTGCAGCAACTAGAGAAAGCCCTCGCACAGAAACGAAGACCCAACACAGCCGAAAATAAATAAATAAATTAATTAATTTAAAAAAAATTGGGCCTGTCAAATTTAAAAAAAAAGGGCATATTGCTTATGTTTTCTCATAGAAGTTTTATGGTTTCAGGTTCCACATTTAAGTCTTTAATTCATTTTGAATTTTGTGTGTGTGTGTGTGCATGCTGTGAAAATGTAGTCCAGATTGATTCTTTTGCATATAGTTGCCCAGGTTTGCTAACACCATTTATTGAAGAGGCTGTCTTTTCCCATTGTATATTCTTGCCTCCTTTGTCATAGATTAATTGTCTGTATAAATATGGGTTCATTTCTGGACCCTCTATTCTCTTCCATTGAACTATGTCTCTTTTTGTGCCAGTATCATACTGTTTTGATTATTGTAAATTTGTAGTATGGTTTGAAATCAAAGTGCATGGCACCTCTAGCTTTTTTCTTCTTTACCAAGATTGCTTTGGCTATTCAGGATCTTTTGTCGTTCCATACAAATTTAAGAATTATTTGTTCAGTTCTGTGAAAAATGTCATGAGTATTTTGATAAAGATTGCATTAAATTAATAGATTGCCTTAGGTTATATGGTCATGTCAACAATATTAATTCTTCCAATCCATGAGAACTGTATATCTGTCCATTTGTTTCAGTCATCTTCAGTTTCTTTCATCAGTTTCTTATGGTTCTACAAATACAGGTCTTTTACCTTCCTGGTAAAATTTATTCTTAAGTATTTTATTCTTTTTCATGCAATTATAAATGGGAGTTTTAAAATTAATTTCTCCTTTTCATAATCATTGTTAAAAGAGTTTAGACAGGGAATATATTAATTTTGTATCCAGCAACTTCATCAAATTTATTGATGAATCCAGTAGATTTTTGGTGGTGTCTTTAGGATTTTATATGTATAGTATGATGGAATCTGTGAACACTGACAGTTTTACTTCTTCCTTTCCACTTTGGATTTCTTGTATGTCTTTTTCTTGTCTGAGTGCTATGTCTTGGACTTCCAATAGAAGTGGTGAGTGTTGGCGTCCATGCCGTTTTCTTACTATTAGAAGAACTGCTTCCAGATTTTCAACATTGAGTATGGCGGTAGCTGTGTGCTTGTCTTTTATGGCTTGTCATATACGTTATATATAGAGATATGTTCCCTCTATACCCACTTTGTTGAGAGTTTTTATAATAAATGGATGTTGAATTTTGTCAAAAGCTTTCTGCATCTGTTGAGATGGTCATATGATTTTTACTTTTCAATTTGTTAATGTGGTGTATCACCTTGTTTGATTTGCAGTTATTGAACCATCCCTGCATCTCAGGATAAATCCCACATGATCATGGTGAATGATTCTTTTAAAGTATTGTCGAATTTGGTCTGACAATATTTTTGGAGGACTTGTGCATCTCTGTTCATCAATGATATTGGCCTGTAATTTCCTTTTTTCAGATATATTTGTCTGGTTTGTGTATAAGCATGATGTTGGCCTCATAGAATGAGTTCAGAAATATTCCTTCCTCTGCAAGTTTTTGGAATAATTTGAGAAAGATAGGTGTTAACTCTTCTCTAAAAGTTTGGTAGAATTTACCTGTGAAGTCATCTCATCCTGGACTTTTGTTTGTTGGGAGTTTTAAATTTTTTTTGATTCATTTTTATTACAGGTAATTGGTCTGTTCATAATTTCCTTTTCTTCCTAGTTCAGTCTTGGGAGATTGTACATTTATAAGAATTTGTCCATTTCATCTAGGTTGTCCATTTTATTGGCATATTGTTGTTCATAGTAATCTCTTATGATCCTTTGTATTTCTTTGGTGTTGTTTGTAACTTCTCCCTTTTCATTTCTGATTTTATTGTTTTACACCTTCTTTTTTAAATTGATGAATCTGGCAAAAATTTTATTAATTTTGTTTTTCTCTTCAAAGAACCAGGTCTTAGTTTCATTGATCTTTTCTATGTTTTTTTTAGACTCTATTTCATTTCTGTTCGATCTTTATGATATTTTTCCTTTTACTAACTTTGGGTTTTGTTCATTCTTCTTTTTCTATTTCCTTTAGGTATAAAGTTAGATTGTTTATTTGGGATTTTTGTTTGTTTGTTTCCTGAAATAGGCTTATAGCACTTCCCTCTTTGAACTGCTTTTGCTGAATCCCACAGATTTTGGATCATTGTGTTTTTCATTTTCATTTGTCTCAAGTTATCTTTTATTAATTTCCTCTTTGGTTTCTTCAGCGATCCATTGTTTGTTTAGTAGCATATCGTTTCACCTCCTGTTGTTTGTGTGTTTTTGCATTTTTTTTTCCTTCTAATTGATTTCTAGTCTCTTAGCTAGTGGTTGGAAAAGATGCTTCATATAAGTTCAGTGTTCTTAAATTTGCTGAGACTTGTTTTGTGGCCTAGCATGTGACCTATCCTGGAGAGATTCCATGTGCATTTGAAAAGAATGTGCATTCTGCTGCTTTTGGATGAAATGTTCTTTATATATCTATTAAGTCAACTTGCTCTAATGTGTAGTTTAAGGTCAGTGTTTCCCTATTGATTTTCTCTCTGGAGGATCTGTACATTGATGTAAGTGGAGTGGGAAAGAACCCTACTGTCATTGTGTTACTGTCAATCTCTCCCTTTATGTTTTTTAATCTTGCTTTATGTTTAGGTGCTCCTATGTTTGTTGCATAAATATTTACAATTGTTATATCTTCTTCTTGGATTGATTCCTTGATCATTATATAATGTCTTTCTTTTGCCTCTTGATACAGTCTTAGTTTTAAAGTCTATTTTGTCTGATATAAGTATTGCTACCCCAGCTTTTACTCCTTTTCCATTTGCATGGAATACCTTTATGCGTGCCCCTGACTTTCTTTAGCTCTGAAGTGAGCCTCTTGTAGGCAATATATATATATATATATGAGTCTCGTTTTTGTATCCAGTCAGCCATTCTGTCTTTTCATTGGAGCATAACTCCATTTACAATTAAACTAATTATTGATAGGTATGTACTTATTGTCATTTGAAGGGTTGCTGTTTTGTAGTTCTTTTTTGTTCCTTTCTACTTTTTTTGCATTCTTCCTTTCTGATTTGATGACTGTCTATAATGTTATGTTTGCATTCGTTCCTCTTTCTTGTGTGCGTATCTATTATAGATTTTTGGGTTTTATGGTTACCTTAAAGTTTATATATAGCAATCTCTATGTATACATGATTATTTTTATATCTCTTAACTTTGAATCCATTTTAACAACACTGAATTTTTACTCCCCCATCCCATGTTTATTGTTCCTGACATCATATTTTACATCTTCTTGTTTGTGCATCCCTTTACTACTTATTATAGATGATTTTACTACTTTTGTCTTTTAACTTTCCTTCAAGATTTATAAGTGGTTAATTTATGACCTTTACTGCATATTTCCTTTTATCAATAAAACTTTTCCTTTTGTACTTTTCATATTTTTAGTTGTGCCCTTTTCATTTCTGCTTAGAGACATCACTTTAACATTTCTTTTAAAGTTGTTTTCATGTTTTCTGAATTCCTATACCTTTTTCTAACCTGTAAAACTTTTGATCTCTTTATAAAACCTGAATAGGGCTTCCCTGGTGGTGCAGTGGTTGAGAATCTGCCTGCTGATGCAGGGTACATGGGTTCGAGTCCTGGTCTGGGAAGATCTCACATGTCGCAGAGCAACTAGGCCCATGAGCCACAACGACTGAGCCTGTGCATCTGGAGCCTGTGCTCCACAACAAGAGAGGCCACGATAGTGAGAGGCCCGTGCACCATGATGAAGAGTGGCCCCTGCTTGCCGCAACTGGAGAAAGCCCTCGCACAGAAACGAAGACCCAACACAGCCAAAAATAAATAAATAATAATTAAAACCTGAATAAAAACCTTCCTGGGTGTTGTACTTATAGTTGTAGGCTTTTCCCTTTCAATATTTTAAGTATATTGTGCCACTCCCTTTTGACCTGCAGATTTTCTGCTGAAAACTCAGCTGGTAACCTTATTGGAGTTCACTTGTATATAACTTGTTGCTTTTCCCTTGCTGCTTTTAATATTCTCTATCTTTAATTTTTGCCATTTTAATTAATTTGTCTTGGTGTGGTCTTCTTTGGGTTGGACCTTTTGGGACTCTTCTGTGTTTTTTGGACATGGATTTTTGTTTCATTTCTCAGGTTAAGGGAGTTTACATATATTATGTCTTCAAATATATTCTCTGCCCTTTTCTCTCTTCCTTCTTCTGGGATCCATATAATGTGAATGTTAGTGTGCTTGATATTATCCTCAAGGTTTCTTAAATGGTCCTCACTTCTTTTAATACTTATTTTTCTTTTTTTTTGTTCTGATTGAGTGATTTCCAAAACTCTGTCTTTAGGTTTGCTGACCCTCTCCTTAGTATCATCTAGCTACTCTTGATTTCTTCTAGTGTATTTTTATTTCAGTTATTGTATTCTTCAACTCTGTTTGGTTCTTCTTTATATTTTCTAACTCTTATTTAAAACGTCTAACTTCTCTGCTCATCCATTCCTGTTGCCAGTTCTTTGAGCATTATATGATCATTACCTTGAACTCTTTATTGAACAGATTACTTAGCTTCACTTAGTTCTTCTGGGGTTCCATATGGTTCCTTCATTTAAAACATATTTCTCTATCACCTCATTTGGCCTAATTCAATGCTCTTATTTCTATGTATTTGGTAGTTTGGTTATATTTCCCGATCTTGGAGAAGTGGTCTTTTGTAGGAGATGACCTATGCATTCCAGAAACACATTCCTCTCTAGTCACTAGGTATATGCCCTTGGTGTACCCCTTATGTGAGCTCGTGGGCTTTTCTGTTGTGGCAGGCTGACCACTGTGTGAGTTTTGCTAGTCATGGCTGGCCTCTGGTCCAGTTGTTTGCCAAGCCCTGCCTTGTGCAGAGGCTGACAGCTGCTGGTGGCTGGGGCTGTGACATGAGGTGGCTGGCTGCAGAGCTCTGGGTGTTACTGGGGCTAGTGCTGGCCCACCATGGGTAGAGGTTGATTCTGGGTTGGCTGCTTGGGGGCCAGGGTTCACAGATCTTGTTTTGTCTTGCTAGTGGGTGAGTCTAGTTCCTGACATGGCTGGTCGTTGGCTCGATGATGTCACAAACGTAGTGTCAGCCCACTGATGAGTGGAGCTGAATCCTGGAGAGCTGGTTGTAGGGCCGAACCTATTAGACTTCTGGTAAGCGGGGTTGGGGCTGGGGTCCTGGGGCTGGTGTCAGCCTTGGTTTTTAGGAGCAGGTCCCAGAGTTGGTGTCTGCCCACTGGTGTGTAGAGCCATGGATTATGAGGTCCCTGGGCTAGTGCTGGCTAAATGGTGGGTGGAGCTGTGTCCTGGCATCTCTGGCTGTAAGAATCTGTTGGTCCCATAGCTGTATTTGGCCTGCTGGTGTGTAGGGTCAGTTTCTCATATGCTGGCTGTAGGGTCTTCCTGAAGCTGATGTTGTCCCTTTGCTGGTGGGTATCTGGGTGGATCAAAGATTGCCTGGCTGAAGGTCCCAAGGTGTCCTAGAGCTGTTGTTGTTCTACTGGTGGCTGGGACCAAGACCCAAGTGGTCTCAGGGCTGGTATAAGCCTGCTGATGTGTGGGCTGGTTCTTGACACTGCAGGCTGTGGTGTTGTGGTTGCCCTGGGACTGTTGGCTGCTTGCTGATGGATGGTGCCAGAGTCTAGGGGATCCTCAGGCTAGTTCCACATGCTGGTGGGTAGAGCTGGGTCCTGGGATCTCTGACTGCAAGCCCTGGGGTTCCTAGAGTTGTTGTCAGCCTGCTGGTGGACATGGCTTAGGCTCAAGGGGTTCTGTTTCTAGTACTTGCCTGCTGGTTGGCAGAACTGGGATCCAGGGAATTTGGCTAAAGGGCCTGGGATTCCTGGAGCTGGTGCTCACCCAGTAGTGGGTGAAGCTGGTGCTGACCCACTGGAGGGCAGGGTCAGTGCTGACCCACTGGTGGGCAGGGTCAGTCCCCAGGTCTCTAGTTGCAGATTCCTGTGGGTTGCAGAGTTGGTGTAGGATCACTGGTAGGCAGAGCCATGTCCCAAAGCTGTGGGGCCCAGGTTCCCAGTGATAGTGAAGTCCACCTGTAGACAAAGCCAGGTCCTGGGTCCTCTGGTGAATGGTGCCTGGTCCTGAGGCAGCTGGGGGCTCAGGGAATCCTATGGTAGCCAGCTTGCAGGTGAGTGGGACTGTGTCCTCACCCAACCAGCTACTTGGCCTGAGGCATCCCAGTTCTAGTGCTGACAGGCTGGTGTGCAGGACTGAGTCCTGGTGCTAATAAGTTAAAAGGAAGATTCCAAAATGGTGATTGCCAGCACCAGTGTCCTCATGGTAGAACAAGCTCCCCAAAATGGATGTCACCAGTGTCTGTGTCCCCAGGGTGAGCAACAGTTGTCTCTTGCCTCGCTCAGTGGCTCTCCATGATCAGCGGTATGTCTGACCCAAATTTATTTCAAATTGCTTCTTCTGACCTGGCTCTCAGAGCACATCAGATTTTGTGTGTGCCCTTTATCAGTGGAGACTCTTTAGAAATACACTGTAAACTAATAAAAGGTAAAATAATAAAAAAAAAAACGTGGAGACTTTATTTCTTACAGTCCTCTGGCTCTCCCAAAATTAAGTCCTGATGCTTTCAAACCCAAATATTCTTGGGGTTCATTTCTCAGTGCAGGACCCCAAAGCTGGGGAGCAATTTGTGGGGCTTGGGCCCCTTGTTCCTTGGGGAGAATCTGCAGTTCAGTTTACTTCCCTTTGTGGGTCATCCATCAAGGGTTATGGGTCTTGACTATTCTGTGTCTCTGGCTCTTCTACCCAACTTGTAGTTTCTTCTTTATATCTCTATTTCTAGTTCTTTTCTGCTAATTTTCAGGTATTTCTCATCAATAGTTGTTCTGTTAATGTTTGTAATTTTGGTGTGCCAATAGAAGGGGTGAGCTCAAGGTCTTCCTGTTCTGTGTTCTTGGCCACTCCCTCCCCCATGCATTAATTTTAAATAAAAATAACAAATAAAAGAAATCTTAGAAAACAATAGAAGGCAAATTACAAGTTAAGAAACATGTTTAAAATATGTGTGACATTTAATCATGTTATTGTTATTTCTTGTTATAATGTCTTATTCTCCTTAATATATGAAGATATCATAAAAGTGACAGAATGAACACCATATCAAGGACAATATGAGGTCACATGCCTAGGATGTTTGAGAATACACCTTTGAAAACTAATAGGAAAATTAGACCATATATGTATACAGGAAAATTTATTTCAACATTATATGCAATATTAAGTTACTTGAGATAATCTAAATTCCCCATCAATATGGACTTGTCAAAATTTGTCACATATTCTGAGTGCTCTGTTCCTTTTCTTCTCAGGGAGTTTAGGGTTTAGAGATGGGATTGGGTAAGTTCAGAAGAATAAAAAAATAACTGCCTAAATACCTGAAATCACATTCATAACACCATTATAATCACATCTCTCAACCTAGGCCTGGCTGATAGAGTTCCTTTTTCATGGTGATCTTCTTCATTGTATAGTTATTCATTTTTCCAGGTCACTTCTTTAAATCATTTAAAATAAGTAACAAATATATACATATATGTAAATATAATATTCCAGGGGGTGTAGAAGGCTGTACACATAAGCAGCCCTATGCATTTGCCAGGAAAGACCTCAAAGAGCCTTAATCTCTTACCTCTGGTTAAACGTGTTTCTGTGTAAGCAGGAAGTGAAGACTAATATTGTAAATAGACTTAACATTGAACTTATACTCCAACACACACAGATTTCTTCAGCAAAGTGCAGAGGACTAATTTGTCCAAAGAATTTAAGGACATCACTGACCGTGTTGAAAAGCATTAAAAAAATGAAAGTGAAGATGTAACATTAGCAAGATGGTGGAATAAGGAGCTCTGAACACTACTCCTCATGGACACACCCCAATTCAACAATAATACATGGATAAATTCCCCTTGTGAGAAACCCAGAAACTAGTTGAGAGGTTCCTGCATCCCAGGGAAGCACGAAATCAGCCACATTGAAACCAGTAGGAAAATTTGAAATAGCCTGTCGCCATAACCCCCACCTCCAACACAACACTGGTACCTTATGATTAGGAGGAAATCCCCATCCTCAAGCTTCTCCCTGGGGAGGAAAAGAGCTGGGCTGTGCACCAAATGTACCAACTTTTCTTAGGGTTACACAAGGGACTTGTTTCTGTCTCACCTATCACAGCACTGGTAGAACCTAACATACACTAGAACTCTGGGGAGTACAGAGAACAGTGGCTTGAACTAGCACATGTGCACTTGCCATAGCTCATTGTCTGGCTAACTGCAGAGAAAGTGGGTGAAAATAACCCCCAGTGCCCAGCTTCTCCCTGGGGAGAGAAAGGACTAAACTGTGCATCCAACATTTCAATTTTTCTTAGCGTTACCCAAGGGACTTTCTTCTGCCTTGCCTGTTTCAGAACACTAAAAGGATACAACATACACTAGATTCCTGGGGGCTCCAGAGACCAAAGATAGTGGTCCAAATAAGCACAAATACTTGCCACACCTCCTACTCCTGGCTCAATGCAGAGAAAATTGGCAAAAACCTAGCTCCCAACTTTTCCCTGAGTAGGGAAATAGTTGGACTGCACATCTAAAGTCTTAACTTTTCTGGGAGCTGACTGAGGGACTGACTTCTATCTTACCTGTGTCAGTGTGCTGACAAAACCTGGCATGCTCTAAATGACTAGGAGCTACCAAGAATAAGGACAATGTTTTGGACTACCACAACGTCTTAAGAGGCTCACAGAATCTCTGCTCTGGCTGATTGTTGAAGGTTTTCTCCTGCATGAGGCCATTCCGTGAAGACTAGGAGAAGTGGCAGTTTTTTCTAATGTGTGGATAACACACAAAGAGTCAAGGAAAGTGAAGAAACAGGGAAATGTGATCCAAACAAAAGAACGAAGTAAAACTCCAGAAAATGACTGTTATGAAACAGAGATATATGAATCACCTAAAGGAGATTTGAAAATAACCACCATGAAAATGCTCAAAGAGCTGAGGAGAACAACTTCTGAATAAAGTGAGAATCTCAACAAAGAGATAGAAAAAGTTTAAAAAACAGAAATCTTAGAGCTGAAGAATAGAATATCTGAACTGAAAAATTCAGAAGAGGAGTTCAACAACAGACTAGATCAAACATAAAAAGAATCAGCAAACTCTAAGACAGGTCATTTGAAATTATCTACTCAAAGAATCAAAAAGAAAAATAAAAAGAAAATAGTAAAGAAAGCTCAAGGAACTTAGGGAACACCTTCAAGGGGACCAATATTTGCATTATGCACATCCCAGAAGAGGAGAGAGAGAAAGGATCAGAAAGCTAATGTAAAGAGATAATGGCTGAAAATTTCCAAATCTAGGGAAGGAAATAAACAATCCAGATGCACTGAGATCAACATTACCTTGATAACAAAGCCACACCACAAGAAAAGAAAAGAAAACTACAGGACAATATCCCTGATGAATATCAATGTAAAAGCCTCAACACAATAATAGAAAACTGAATTCAACAACATGTTAAGAGTCCTACACCATGACCAAGGAATTGAAACCAGGATCTTGAAGAGACATTAGCGTTCCCATATTCATTGCAGTTTTATTTTCTATAACTAAGATATGGAAACTACATAAATGTCCATTGATGGGTAAATGGATAAAGAGAATGTGGTATGTTCAAACAATGGAATGTTATTTAGCCTCAAAATAAATGGAAATCTTGTAATAGGCAACAATATGGATGAACCTTAATGACATTATGTTAAGTGAAATATGCTAGTTATAGAAATGCTAATACTGTATGATTCTACCTATATGAAGTATTTAAAATAGTTAAAGTCATAGAAGTATAGGATAGAGTGGTAGTTACCAGGGACTTGGGGGAGAGGGAAGTAAGGAGTTGCTATTCAACAGAGAAAAGTTTCAATTATGCAAGTAACTGGATAATTTCCTGAGAGCTGCTGTGAAACATTGTGCATATAGTTAATAATACTATATTGTACATTTAAACTTTTGTTACAGGGGTAGATCTTATGTTGTGTTCTTGCCACACACACAAAAAAGAAATAGAATAAAAAGAAAGTGAAGAAAATTGGTACTGAGCATGTTTCCTATAGGCACCATTTTATTATCTATTATTATTATTTTCATTTTAACTTAGCAAAATATTAACTTATACTTAATTTTTTCATTTCCTCTTCTCCCATTTACTCCTCAAACTAGACCTGCCTGACTTCTCTCCACACCCCTCCAACAAAGAATAAACAAAATCCCTACCAATAAAAAAATAACCAATGGGCAATTCCATCTCTATCTTGACCTTTCAACATCATAGGGCAGGTTGTTTTTTCTCTTCTTGAAAAAAATCCCTTTTTGCCCTGTATACATTGGCTTCACACCATCTAGTTTTCTTCATATTTCTGTAATAGCTTTTAATTGTTGTTATTTTGTGGGTTACATTCTTCTATGACTCTGTTTTAGTAATGTTTTCACAAAGGTTTGTTCTTGGTCCACTGCCTCAGTTCCTTGAGTGATTTCATGAACTGTCATCATTTTAGTTACTACTGAGAGTGTAGAATAGTGGTTTAGAGTTCAGGCTCTGGAACAAGTTTTTCTGATATCAAATTCCAGCTCTAAGCAATTTGCTTAATCTTTCCATGCCTCAGATTCCTCTTCTCTTTAAAAGGAAACATAGTAGTATGCATCCCACGTTTGTTATAAGAACTAAATTAATACATGCATTATTTGCTTAGAAAAGTTAGTAATATATAATAAAACACCATAAATATTAGACTTTATTGATACTAGTACATCTATGTTTATGAAATTCATATGTCTATATATACCTACCCCAAATTCTATGTTTTGAAATTTTTCCTTTATTCCTTTTTGTATTATTCTGCTTTTAAAATGTTTTCTATTAAAAAACATTTAAAAGGTAATGTGACATATAACAATTATCTACTTCATCATTTAATATTTATGTTATTTTTTATGAGGCATATTCCTAGTCACAAATTACAAATCCATAACCTCATTTTTAAATGAATGAACAGTATTCTTTTAAATGGCATACTGTATTTTAATTAATCTTCCTATAGTTGAACATTTTTATTGTTTCCAGTATATTTCTATAATAATACATATTTGATTAGAAAGCATTTGTTATAAATTAATGTTTAAAATCAGATAAACTAGAGAGCTATTCAGTTGTTTACTGTTCAGGCATGTGGTTTACAATTTAGACCTCAAAGATCAAGAAAAGTACTAGTACTGAACGGCAGCACAATTTTGTGGGCTAGTGATATTGATTGCGAAGCCAGCACTACTGTTAAGATTTGCTTGGTCAAACTCCCAGCTGTCTTTTATCTCTGAACCACTAATATCCATCCTTCCCCTCTGGAAAAAATATAGCATTAAGTGGAATACAACAACTTAATGATTTTCTTCTTTGTTTTTGTAGCAGGGGTGCCTGGGAAAGAAAGAATAAGCCATAACACATAAATGTTTTAATAACCTTTCAGAGATCAAAGCAGACTCCTCTCAAGGACATTTCCTGTCTTCAGAGATGAACTGGTCAATCAGGTAAGTAGATAAATTCAAAGAAGTTATTTAATATAACTTTTTGAATTAGATTTTGAGAGTTTCAAAGGGTTGGCAGAGGCCTGCAGTATTGGACTAAGCCATGTCTCACAAACCAAGCATTGACTTATTTCTTAGAATACACAAGGCAGATACCTCAGCTAGACTGCCTTGGGTGACTGCAGAAGTCCCACAGGCAGTAGCAAGATATCCTGCATGGTTTTATAGCTTCTAGATATGAGTGACTAAGCTATTCCCAGTAATATAAGGTTGAAATATAATTACTTTTCTTCTTTATAGATTGACTACTTGCCAGGTGCCATATTGACACTGAAGATTGCAATATATAAGGCATAGATTTTAATGTCACAGAGCTCATGATCTAGCAGAAAACGTGGACATGTAAGTATCTAACAAGAGTGGAGGCACCATAGAGCACTGTGGAACTGTATTGCCTTGAGCCAAATCTTCACATGAGAAGAGCACAGACTTGCAAACACCAATAGGAGTTCCCACTTTTAGAAAAGTAGAGGAATAACATTTCTGAGAATAGGAATAATGTGCATAAGAGCACAATGACAAGACGATGTTATAATTTATGTGGTAACAGGACAGATATATTAGCACGCTGGAAGTGAAAGACAATGAAATAAAATAAATCTGAAAAAAATAATCCTAACCACCCAACATTCTGTTTGAGGATCCCTTCTCCTACTGCCCACATACTCCTTAAAGCAACCCCAGATAATAAGTGAGAAGCCAGTATTCAACGATCTCTTCCTCCTTCTGGAAGTCTTTCTCAAATTATTATATTAGTACAATTTCTGATAATTCCTCATATTTCAACAATTATATATTACTTAAAATTTGCAGACTTTTAAAAAAGTTTACTATATAAATACTAAATTACCCTTATTGTAAGAATTTTGTTGGTAGTGTAATATTGATTGGTGCTATATAGACTGAAAATTTGTGTCCCTTCTGTCTCCCTAATCCATATGTTGAAACCTAATCTCCAACGTGATAACATTTGAAGGTGGGATCTTTGGGAGGTGATTAGGTTACAAGGGTGAAGCCCTCGTGAATAGGATTAGTGCCCTTATAAAAGAGACCCCAGGGAGATCCCTCATCCCTTCTGCCATGTGAGGTTACAGTAAAAAGATGTGGTTTATGAACCAGGAAGGGAGACATCACCAAATACAGAATTTGCTGGCACCCTGATCTTCAAAACTGTGGGAAATAAATTCTTGTTGTAAGCCACCCAGTCTAAGGTATTTTGTTATACAGCCCAAGTGGTCTAAGACAGTTGGATATCTAGGGCAATATTACAAAGATCTAAGTGCTTGTGTTTTTGTTGACTTTGGTAGGAACTTGTTACTCTGTGAGATGCTTAGAGCAATTTCTCAACTCCTCACCTAACTCTCACTCATTCTTCATGCCTCACCTTAAAAGTGACTTTTCCTGGGAAGCCTTCCCTGACCTCCTAGACTGTATTGCTAGATTATACTGTGTTTTTCATGTCATTATATGTATCACACTTTCCTATAATTCTTCACATGATTGCCTCTTGACTCTGAACTATAAACTATGAGGGAAAGATCCATGTCGCTTTTGCTTTCCTTTGTATACTCAGCATCCAGCTCCTGCTCTCTAATATCATTAAGTGATATATCATTTATGACCTTTAAACAGCACAGTCTATTTTCTGGGAAAAGAGTTAAAAAAAACTGTATATTCAATTATTAAATCCAATATTTTTAACATTGTGATGAAGGTAATTGAGTTAACCAGTCACAGAAATGTCAGTCATACTGCTTGGGCAATATCTCAAGGGAGGCCAGTGGTGACATTTCAAAATAGATCGACTCAAACAGTAGAGCATTAGTCTGGCTGTGATTCTGTCCTGGAGGATGAACTGGAACACTATCAGAGCACTATATGATTTGAAAAAAATCTCTATTATAATGCAAGATTTTTAAACTTTATGAAATATCATCATCTTAAAACACTAAAAATACAGATGTAAGGAGATTTGAATGTTAACATCCTCCTTCAACTTCTAACCCACAACCTCAAGTTACTAGCCGTCTCTGAAGTAGTTGCTGTAAATTATTTGTTGTGCATACTTAAAATTGTTTTAAATATATTTACATATGTGGATGAATTTATTTATATATAATTATTTATTCATTACATAAGTGGTTTCATACTATATTACTTGTTTTATGACTTGCTTTTTTTCACTTTTCATAATACTTTGGAGATATATTCATATCACTGATATAGATTTAATACCTTATATTTTAAATAACTGCTGTGTATTCTATATAACAAATATCTAGAATTTAACCATTTCCCCGTTATTCAAACTTTGGGTTACTTCAAGTTTTTTGCAGTTGCAAAATACTAGAGTGAAAATTTTGGATGTACAAGTATCTTTGTGCACAGAAATAATGGGTTTCTTTTAGATAACATGGGATGGAACTCCAGATGGAAAGATATATGTGTATTTAAATTTTGCTGGAATTATTACAAAAGATCTTTATTTTCCACAGTTGCAACAGAACATGGGTATCTATATTTCACACACTTCATCAATATGAATATTACTAATCTTTTAGAGGTTAGCATGAGATATTCTAACCTATTTCTATTTTGTGTTTTCATAATTATGAGTATAAATGTTTTTATATGTTTTATATTTCTTTTTCTGTAAATGGCTTATTCATAAACTTTGCCCATTTTTTTTTTCCTGTTAGATTTTCTTATTGATTTGAATGAATCCTTTATATATTCTGGGTATTCATTGCTTATATATGTTATATATGTTATACATACTTGTATGTTATACATACTTTCTCTCAAGTTATTTATTTTCCATAGCCTTGTTATGATGCATTTTATTATATGTTGTAAATTTCCCTTTTATAATTCTAAGTAATTTTTCTAACAAAGTCATTCTTCCCCACAAGATAATAATAGCATTCTCATTATTTTCTTCTAATGTTTTCCTTTTAAATTTTCAACTGGATTTTTTTTTATTTCTTACATCACAGCTAGATATTAAGGGAAAGCTAAAATTCTTTTCTTATATTTAATTAATAGAAGAATTCTGCCATGTTTTCTCTGGTACTTGATAAGTCGTTTTTTTTTTTTTTTTAAGCATCTTTAGTGGAGTATAATTGCTTTAAAATGGTATGTTAGTTTCTGCTGTATAACAAAGTAAATCAGCTATAGATATACATATATCCCCATATCTCCTCCCTTTTGCATCTCCCTCCCACCCTCCTTATCCCACCCCTCTGGGTGGACAAAAAAACACCGAGCTGATCTCCCTGTGCTATGCAGCTGCTTCCCACTAGCTATCGGTTTTACATTTGGTAGTGTATATATGTCCAAGCCACTCTCTCACTTCATCCCAGCTTACCCTTCCCCCTCTCCATATCCTCAAGTCCATTCTCTACACCTGCCTTTATTCCTGTCCTGCCCCTATGTTCTTCAGACCATTTTTTATTTTTAAGATAAAATATGTGTATGTGTTAGCATACGGTATTTGTTTTACTCTTTCTGACTTACTTCACTCTGTATGACAGTCTCTAAGTCCATCCCCCTCACTACAAATAACTCAATTTCGTTCCTTTTTATGGCTGAGTAATATTCCATTGTATATATGTGCCACATCTTATTTATCCATTCATCTGTTGATGGACACTTAGGTTGCTTTCATGTCCTGGTTATTGTAAATAGAGCTACAATGAACATTGTGATACAAGACACTTTTTGAATTATTGTTTTCTCAGGGTATATGCCCAGTAGTGGGATTGCTGGGTCATATGGTAATTCTATTTTTAGTTTTTTAAGGAACCTCCATACTGTTTTCCATAGTGGCTGTATCAATTTACATTCCTACCAACAGTGCCAGAGGGTACCCTTTTCTCCACACCCTCTCCAACATTTATTGTTTGTAGATTTTTTGATGATGGCCACTCTGACCGGTGTGAGGTGATACCTCATTGTAATTTTGATTTGCATTTCTCTAATGATCAGTGATGTTGAGCATCCTTTCATGTGTTTGTTGGCAATCTGTATACCTTCTTTGGAGAAATGTCTGGTTGGGTCTTCTGCCCATTTTTGGATTGGGTTGTGTCTTTTTTTGATATTGAGCTGCATGAGCTACTTGTAAATTTTGGAGATTAATCCTTTGTCAGTTGTTTCATTTGCAAATATTTTCTCCCATTCTGAGGGTTGTCTTTTAGTCTTGTTTATGGTTTCCTTTGTTGTGCAAAAGATTTTAAGTTTCATTAGGTCCCATTTGTTTATTTTTGTTTTTATTTCCATTTCTCTAGGAGGTGGCTCAAAAAGGATCTTGCTGTGATTCATGTCATAGAGTGGTCTACCTATGTTTTCCTCTAAGAATTTTATAGTGCTTGACCTTACATTTAGGTCTTTGTTCCATTTGGAGTTTATTTTTGTGTATGGTGTTAGGGAGTTTTCTAATTTCATTCTTTTACATGTAGCTGTCCAGTTTTCCCAGCACTACTTATTGAAGAGGCTGTCTTTTCTCCATTGTATATTCTTGCCTCCTTTATCAAAGATAAGGTGAACATAAGTGTGTGGGTTTATCTCTGGGCTTTCTATCCTGTTCCATTGATCTATATTTCTGTTTTTGTGCCAGTACCATACTGTCTTGATTACTGTAGCTTTGTAGTAGAGTCTGAAGTCAGGGAGCCTGATTTGATAAGTCTTTTTAAATTTTTAAGAATTTCAATATCTGATTTGTTTTGAATGTGGATCAATTTGATCTTTTTAGAATACTTATCCAACTGTCCTAATATTTGTTAAAAGTTCATTTTTCTCACAGGAATATGAGATCTACCTTAGTCATATACTTACATTCAGAATAATATTATATCATATACTGATTCTATTTCTGAACTTTGTATTCTATTTCATTGGTCTATTGTACCACAATATTTTAATTATAAAACCTTTGTTGTATGTTTGATATATGGTAGGTATAATTTCTCCCTTATGGCTTTTCTTTTTAAGTATTTTCCTAGCTTTTTGTGTATGTTTATTTTCCTATGTCAAATTTCATATCCACTTGTCCAGCTCCAAAACAAAACTAATTAGTATTTGATCAAAAAGCATTACATTCATAAATTCATATAGAGAACACTAATCTATTGACATTTTTGAGATATTCTCCTTATTGCAGTGTCTTCTATTTACTCCAGTCAACTTTTTGTGTTTGGGAAATTTTTTATAGCTTTCTTTTATAAGTTTTGAAAAGTTTATTGTTTTACCTATTTTCATGATATTGTAAGTTTCCCATCCATTATATCTTCTACCTTGTTACTATTTATGTGTATGCTGCTATTGTTTTATTATATATTGTTTTATTATATATAATACATATATATATTTTACATAATATTACATTTTCAGTTTTCTCTTGCTATTAACTTCCTCCAAAAGAATGTTAAATAGTGGTAGATGTATCTTTACCTCTAATATGTCACCTTAAGTAACATGCAAGAGTTTTCAATATTTATATATTCAAAAGCTGAGGAAGCAACCATTCTTTCTATTTTCTTGAGAGATTTTATAAGTAATTGGTATTCAATTTTCTCAAATTGTTTTTCATTGTCTATAGAAATAATCATTTTTTTTTTCTCTTTAGTCCTATTAATATGATTATATACAGTATTGAACTATCCCTAGATTCATTGTGTAAATTCTACTTGGTCATTGTGCATTGTTTTCTAATGTGATATTAAAATCAAATAGTTAATATTTTATGTAGTTATTTTGACTCAATATTCCTAAGAGATGTTGATCTATAATTTTCTTTACTTTTGTGCTATCTTTGTTAGGTTTAGATGTCAACATTGTATTTGCTACATAAAAATGTTTGGAAAGTTTTCTCTTTTTTCTGTGTTCTAAAAAATTTTTACCTAGCATTTGAAATATCTGGAGTTAAAGGTTAGAATTTACCTTGAATACATCTTGGCATGTGCTTTTCTCTTAGTTGGATCTTTGATAAAATTGCTTAATCTGTGGGAGTTAGTGTTTTTCAAGCTTTCGGTTTTGGTAAGGTATATTTTCCTGAGAAATTATACATTTCATTTAGGATTTCAAATTTACTTGCATGTGGGTGCACATAATAATGTCAATCTTTGTCTTTTTTTTTTTTTTTTTTTTTTTTTTAAGTTTCCTCTGTATCAATACAGAGATTAGGAGGTAGACATCTTGGGAGAGGGTGTTGTCATTTAATCAGCCTACCACTGTCTGTTCTCTACAACTACATTTGGTATCAGAATCTGTATCAGCCAATGTTCAACCAGGGGAACAGAAAGAGTGGGAAATACATATTAAGGGATTTATTGAGAATAAACTATTGTGCAGGCTAGCTTGGGAAGTTTGTAGTCCTCTGGAAATCTCAGGAGTAGGCTGAAGTTGGAATTTCTTCTTCTAGGGAGGCTCAACTATTTTCTTAGGACATTTCAACTGGTTGAATCAGTTCTACCCAGATTATCTAAAGAATCTCCCTTACTGAAATATTAGACTTTAATCACATCTACAAAATATCTTTAAATAGAGACCTGGAATCTCCTTCAATCAAGGAGTTTTTGATCTATAGACCCATATATAGGAATTTCTTGAGAGGCCACAGATCTCTGTTTCAGATTCAAGTTAGATTTCTGTTCACTAGACTTAAAACTCTGCTTTTACAGATCAAGTTAGAATATAGTAGACTGTCCACCTATTTCTTTTATAGGGATATCATGATCAACTAGCACATGCCATGGGGTCTCTGTGAGTCAAACTATTCTGATAACTGCTTTTTCTCTACTCTCTGTTATAGTAAACACACCCACTTTGGGTTTGGTGATTAAGTGCTGTCACTTGGTCTTTGCCCAGGACTCTGTTATTTCCATTGCTTTTAGGAATTCCAATCTGACAGTTGATATTTCCACTATAATTTCTGACCTACAGAATATAGTGACCACAGACTTCTTCAAGAATGCTGAGACTTGCCTTACAAATTTATTTCTCACAATCATGGTAGAAGTTGTGTCCTCTGTACCCAGGTCTTACATAATAAATATACTCTAATGTTTCAATTTCCCTAAGTGTTGGATATCTTCTTCTACAGTGTACCAAGGCAGTTCTGGCATTTAAACTTAGTTTAATGTAGGCCGCTTTGGGGCCTGTGTTTTGGCCAATGAACCTTTTTTCACCTTTTGAGTTAAAATATTGAATGTCGAGTTTTGGCTTAGTGTCCCTATACCAATAAATTCAGTCTGATCCAACTTTATATTCCTTCCACTGTGATCCCAAAACTTTAAGATCCATCCCTACACTTTTCCCACAGATTTCTGCCCGTGTAAGTTGGAAAAGTCATGCAGTTCTTTAGTGTGTAACACACCTCTTCATGTGTTATACTTTATATCTCAATTTTTGGTGGCCTGCTTGAACTTGCATTTAGCTATAGGCCTGGAAGCAAAGAAGAGGGAGAGGGGTTGGTCTGGTGGACAATGAACAGTTCCTTTTAAGACAACTACCTGAGGGAATCCATTACAAATTTTTCAGGCAAATCAGGGTTAACCTTCTCAGGCACGAGTGGAAGGACCTCTTCTATTGAAAAAGAAGACTCAGCTGAATTTAGGGGTTTAATGCCCCCAGCTTCAATGGAAGAAATATGCCCATATATCTCCATTCCAATTTTCAAGATCCTGTCCCTTCACAATCAATAATTTCCTTAACAGAAAACACCTGTGAGGTGAGGCATTCAATTTGCCTTGTAATTCAGTCAGTTACAAGCATGAGACTCTGGATTTGGTTTTCAGAAATTTTGGCCCTGTAGCAAAAGGAGATAAGAGTCTCTTTTTAAGGGCATGTATAGAAGTTTCAGATAATTAATTCAGAGCTGGAACTGGAAAATTGAAGCCCTGAGATAATTTATCTCTGAACCACAGGGAACTCAATTTTACCAACAATCTGAATGAGCTTAGAAAAAGACCCAGGACATTCAGATGATAGCACAGTCCTGGCTGACACCTTGATTGTGGCTTTGTGAGACTTGAGGTGGATCCAATAAAGTCATGTCAGTTCCTATGGACTCTTGATCCATAGGAACTGTGAAGTAATAAATATATAATCTGTTAAGCTACTAAATTTGTGATAATTTTTTACCCACCAATAGAAAAAGAATCCAAGTGTTTAATCCACATTTAGATTATTAATACTCTTGGATAAGCAGCATTTTTATCACAATGAGATATCTCTCCTTCTCCCTACATTTTTTTTTTACTTTGAAATTTCTTTTGTCACATACTAATAATCTTAAGTCTCTTTTGAAAATCAACATGTTTGTACCATTTCCTCTTTTGTACCTTTGTTTACAAACATTTTGTTTCAATTCCTGCTAGGTGAATGCCTTGCATATGATATATAGCTAGAATATTTTTAAAACACATCCTGAGGGTTCTGTTTTTTTAATAAAGAAATTAAAAGATTAATATTTTATGACTTGTTAATTATTTTGAATTACTAATGTCTTGACCAACTTATGCTGTCATATTTTACGTTTTGTATTTAGAATACTTTCTTCTACTTTTAATTCTTTTCCTTCCTCTTGCTTTTTATTAATTTAGGATTTTTGCTCCATTGTTTTCCTCTGGTAGTTTAGAAGATTGATTTGTTAATGATAGCCATATCCCATCTACTTAATATGTAATATAAGTTCATCCATTACAATTATTATGGACTGAAATGTGCCACTGCAGACATAATAGAGGAAAGAGTATGTAAAGACACTGGGAGAAGATGGCTATCTACAAGACAAGGAGAGAGGCCTCAGAAGAAACAACCCTGCTGACACATTGATTTTAGGTGTCTAACATCTAGAATTGTAAGAAAATAAATTACTGTTGCTTAAGCCACCCAGTCTGTAGTATATTGTCATGGAAACCCTAACAAACTAATAAACCAATGATAATTAGTCTTTATATTCTCTACTAATAAAACGGCGTTAGTATAATTTATTTTCTTCAGCTCAGTATCTCTTTATAAAATCTGAGAGTTAAACAACATTTTTTTTAAATTTGTAATGTTTATTAAGCATTTTTTAACATCTTTATTGGAGTATAATTGCTTTGCATTGTTATGTTAGTTCCTTCTGTATAACAAAGTGAATCAGCTATACGTATACATATATCCCCATATCCTCCTTGTTGCATCTCCCTCCCACCCTCCCTATCCCACCCCTCTAGGTGGTCAAAAAGCACGGAGCTGATCTCCCTATACTATGTGGTTGCTTCCCACTAGATATCTATTTTACATTTGGTAGTGTACATATGTCAATGCCACACTCTCACTTCGTCCCAACATACACTTCCCCCTCCCTGTGTCCTCAAGTCCATTCTCTACGCCTGTGTCTTTATTCCTGTCTTTCCTCTAGGTTCGTCAAAAACATTTTTTTTTCTTAGATTCCATATATAAGTGTTGGCATAAGGTATTTGTTTTTCTCTTTCAGACTTACTTCACTCTGTATAACAGACTCTAGGTCCATCCACTTCACTACAAATAACTCAATTTCCTTCCTTTGTATGGCTGAGTAATATTCCACTGGATATATGTGCCACATCTTCTTTATCCATTCATCTGTTGATGGACCTTTAGGTTGGTTCCATGTCCTGGCTATTGTAAATAGTGCTGCAGTGAAAAATGTGGTACATGTCTCTTTGCGAAATATGCTTATCTCAAGGTATATGCCAAGTAGTGGGTCATATGGTAGTTCTATTTTCAATTTTTTAAGGAACCTCCATACTGTTCTCCATAATGGCTGTATCAATTTACACTCCCACCAACAGTGCAAGAGGGTTCCCTTTTCTCCACACCCTCTTCAGCATTTATTGTTTGTAGATATTTTGATCATGGCCATTCTGACCGGTGTTAGGTGATACTGCGTTGTAGTTTTGATTTGCATTTCTCTAATGATTAGCGATGTTGAGCATCCTTTCATGTGTTTGTTGGCAATATGTATATCTTCTTTGGAGAAATGTCTATTTAGGTCTTCTGCCCACTTTTGGATTGGGTTGTTTCTTTTTTTGATATTGAGCTGCATGGACTGCTTGTATATTTTGGAGATTAATCCTTTGTCAGTTGCTTCATTTGCAAATATTTTCTCAAATTCTGAGAGTTGTCTTTCATCTTGTTTATGGTTTCCGTGGCTGTGCAAAAGCTTTTAAGTTTCATTAGGTCCCATTTGCTTATTTTTGTTTTTATTTCCATTTCTCAAGGAGGTAGGTCAAAACGGATCTTGCTGTGAGTTATGTCATAGAATGTTCTGCCTATGTTTTCCTCTAAGAGTTTTATAGTGTCTGACCTTACATCTAGGTCTTTAATCCTTTTTTTTTTTTTTTTTTGAGAGTGAGGGCCTGGGGTCCTGCTTTAATTGGGGTCAAGGATGGGGACCTAGGGTTTCTCAGGCTCTCTCTTTCTTGGCAAATTTTAAGCATAAGAGTGGGAATTTTCTTTTAATTAATTAATTTATTTATTCATTATTGGCTGTGCTGGGTCTTCGTTTCTGTGCGATGGCTTTCTCTAGTTGCGGCGAGTGGGGGCCACTCTTCATTGTGGTGCATGGGCCTCTCACTATCGTGGCCTCTCTTGTTGCAGAGCACAGGCTCCAGACGCGCAGGCTCAGTAGTTGTGGCTCACGGGCTCAGTTGCTCCACGGCATGTGGAATCTTCCCAGACCAGGACTCGAACCCATGTCCCCTGCATTGGCAGGCAGATTCTCAACCACTGTGCCACCAGGGAAGCCCTTTAATCCATTTTGAGTTTATTTTTGTGTATGGTGTTAGGGAGTATTCTAATTTCATTCTTTTACATGTAGCTGTCCAGTTTTCCCAGCACCAGTTATTGAAGAGGTTGTCTTTTCCCCATTGTATATTCTTGCCTCCTATATCAAAGATAAGCTGAGCATATGTGCGTGGGTTCATCTCTGCACTTTCTATCCTGTTCCACTGATCTATATTTCTGTTTTTGTGCTGATACCATACTGTCTTGATTACTGTAGCTTTGTAGTATAGTTCAAAGTCAGGGAGCCTGATTCATCCAGCTCCATTTTTCTTTCTCAAGATTACTTTGGCTATTCAGGGTCTTTTGTGTTTCCACACAAATTGTGAAATTTCTTGTTCTAGTTCTGTGAAAAATGCCACTCGTAGTTTAATAGGGATTGCATTGAATCTGTAGATTGCTTTGGGTAGTACAGTCACTTTCATAAGGTTGATTCTTCCAATCCAAGAGCATGGTATATCTCTACATCTGTTTCTATCATCTTTAATTTCTTTCATCAGTGTCCTAGTTTTCTGCATACAGGTCTTCTGTCTCCTTTGGTAGGTTTATTCCTAGGTATTTTATTCTTTTTGTTGCAATGGTAAATGGGAGTGTTTCCTTAATTCCTCTTTCAGAGTTTTCATCATTAGTGTATAGGAATGCAAGAGATTACTGTGCATTAATTTTGTATCCTGCTAAATTACCAAATTCATTGGTTAGCTCTAGCTGTTTTCTGATAGCATCTTTAGGATTCTCTATGTTTAGTATCATGTCTCCTGCAAACAGTGACAGTTTTTACTTCTTTTCCAATTTGGATTCCTTTTATTACTTTTTCGTCTCTGAATGCTGTGGCTAAAACTTCCAAAACTGTGTTGAATAATAATGGTGAGAGTGGGCAACCTTGTCTTGTTCCCGATCTTTTTGAAAATGGTTTCAGTTTTTTACCATTGAGAAGGATGTTGGTCCAGGGTTTGTCATATATGGCCTTTGATATGTTGTGGTAAGTTTGCTCTATGCCTACTTTCTGGAGAGTTTTTATCATAGATGAGTGTTGAATTTTGTCAAAAGCTTTTTCTGCATCTATTTAGATGATCATATGATTTTCTCCCTGCGATTTGTTAATATGGTGTGTCACATTGATTGACTTGCATATAGTGAAGAATCCTTGCATTCCTGGGATACACCCCACTTGATCATGGTGTATGATCCTTTTAATGTGCTGCTGGATTCTGTTTGCGAGTATTTTGTTGAGGATTTTTGCATCTATGTTCATCAGTGATATTGGCCTGTAGTTTTCTTTCTTTGTGACATCTTTGTCTGGTTTTGGTATCAGGGTGATGGTGGCCTTGTAGAATGAGTTTGGGAGTGTTCCTCCCTCTGCAATATTTTGGAAGAGTTTGAGAAGGTTAGGTGTTAGCTCTTCTCTAAATGTTATATAGAATTCGCCTGTGAAGCCATCTGGTCCTGGGCTTTTGTTTGTTGCAAGATTTTTTTTATCACAATCTAAATTTCAGTGTTTGTGATTGGTCTGTTTATATTTTCTATTTCTTCCTGGTTCAGTCTCAGAAGGTTGTGCTTTTCTAAGAATTTGTCCATTTCTTCCAGGTTGTCCATTTTATTGGCATATAGTTGTTTGTATTAGTCTCTCATAATCCTTTGTATTTCTGCAATGTCAGTTGTTACTTCTTTTTCATTTCTAATTCTATTGATTAGAGTCCTCTCCCTTTTTTTCCTCGTTGAGTCTGGCTAATGGTTTATCAATTTTTTTATCTTCTCAAAGAACCAGCTTTTAGTTTTATTGACCTTTGCTATCATTTCCTTCATTTCTTTTTCTTTTATTTCTGATCTTATGTTTATGGTTTCTTTCTTTCTGCTAAATTTTGGGGTTTTTTTTTTTTTGTTCTTTTTCTTCTTTCTCTAATTGCTTTAGGTGTAGTGTTAGGTTGTTTATTTGAGATTTTTTCTCGTTTCTTGATGTAATATTGTATTGCTATAATCTTCCTTCTTAGAACTGGTTTTGCTGCATCCCGTAACTTTTGGACCGTCATGTTTTCATTGTCATTTGTTTTTAGGTATTTTTTGATTTCCTCTTTGATTTCTTCAGTGTTCTCTTGGTTATTTAGTAACGTATTGTTTAGCATCCATGTGGTTTTTTTTTTGTTTGTTTGTTTGTTACAGTTTTTTTTCCTGTATTTAATGTTTAGTCTCATAGCATTGTGGTCAGAAAACATACTTGATACGATTTCAATTTTGTTAAATTTACCAAGGCTTTATTTGTGACCCAAGATATGATCTATCCCGGAGAATGTTCCATGAGCAATTGAGAAGAAAGTGGATTCTGTTGTTTTTGGATGGAATGTCCTATAAATATCAGTTAAGTCCATCTTGTTTAATGTGTCAGTTAAAACTTATGTTTCCTTTTTTATTTTCAATTTGGCTGATCTGTCCATTGGTGAAAGTGGACTGTTAAAGTCCCCTACTATGATTGTGTTACTGTCATTATTCCCTTTTATGGATATTAACATTTGACTTATGTATTGAGGTGCTCTTATGTTGGGTGCATAAATATTTATAATTCTTATATCTTCTTCTTGGATTGATCCCTTGATCATTATATAATGTCCTTCTTTGTCTCTTGTAATAGTTTTAATTTTAAAGTCTATTATTTTCTGATATAAGAATTGCTACTCAAGATTTCTTTTGATTTCCATTTGCATGGAATAAAATATTCCATCCCCTCACTTTCAGTCTGTATGTGTCCCTAGGTCTGAAGTGGGTGTCTTGTAGACAGCATATATACAGGTCTTGTTTTTGTATCCACACAGCAGTCTACGTCTTTTGGTGGAAGCATTTAATCCATTTACATTTAAGGTAGTTATCAATATGTATGTTCCTATTACCATTTTCTTAATTGTTTTGGGTTTGTTATTGTAGGTGTTTTCCTTCTCTTGTGTTTCCTGCCTAGAGAAGTTCCTTTAGTATTTGTTGTAAATCTGGTTTGGTGGTGCTGAATTCTCTTAACTTTTGCTTGTCTGTGAAGGTTTTAGTTTCTCCGTTGAATCTGAATGAGATCTCTGCTGGATAGAGTAATCTTGGTTGTAGGTTTTCTCCTTTCTTCCCTTTAAATATGTCCTGATACCCCCTTCTGGCTTGCAGAGTTTCTCCTGAAAGATCTGCCATTAACCTTATGGGGATTCCATTGTATGTTAGTTGTCACTTTTCCCTTCCTGCGTTTAATATGTTTTCTTTGTATTTAATTTTTGATAGTTTGATTAATATGTGTTTGGCATGTTTCTCCTTGGATTTATCCTGTATGGGAATCTCTGCACTTCCTGGACTTGATTGACTATTTCCTGGTCCATATTAGGGAAGTTTTCAACTATAATCTCTTCAAATATTTTCTCAGTCCCTTTCTTTTTCTCTTATCCTTCTGGGACCCCTAAAATTTGAGTGTTGGTGCATTTAATGTTGTCCCAGAGGTCTCTGAGAGGTCCTCAATTCTTTTCATTCTTTTTTCTTTATTCTTCTCTGTGGTAGTTATTTCCACTATTTTATCTTCCAGGTCACTTTTTGTTCTTCTGCCTCAGTTATTCTGCTATTGATTCCTTCTAGGAAATTTTTAATTTCATTTATTGTGTTGTTCATCATTGTTTGTTTGCTCTTAAGTTCTTCTAGGTCCTTGTTAAATGTTTCTTGTATTTTCTCCATTCTATTTCCAAGATTTTGGATCATCTTTACTATCACTACTCTGAATTCCTTTTCAGGTAGACTACCTATTTCCTTTCATTATTTTGGTCTGGTGGGTTTTTAACTTGCTCTTTCATCTGCTGCATATTTCTCTGTCTTCTCATTTTGCTTAACATACTGTGTTTGGGGTCTCCTTTACGCAGGCTGCAGGTTCATAATTCCCGTTTTTTTTCATTTATGTCCCAGTGAGTGAGGTTAGTCCCATGGCTTGTGTAGGCTTCCTGGCGGAGGGAACTGATATCTGTGTTCTGGTGGATGAGGCTGGATCTTGTCTTTCTGGTGGGCAGGACCAAGTCCACTTGTGTGTTTTGGGGTGTCTGTGAACTTATTATGATTTTAGGCAGACTTTCTGCTAATGGGTGGGGTTGTGTTCCTCTCTTGCTAGTTGTTTGGCATGGGGTGTCCACCACTGTAGTTTGCTGGTCTCTGAGTGGAGCTGGTTCTTAGCATTTAGACAGAGATCTCTGGTAGAGCTCTCATTGATTGATATTATGTGGGGCCAGGAGGTCTCTGGTGGTCCAATGTTCTGAACTTGGCTCTCCCACTTCCAAGGCTCAGGCCTGACACCTGGCCATAGCACCAAGACCCTGTCAGCCACATGGCTCAGAAGAAAAGTGAGAAAAAAAAGAAAGAAAAATTAAAATAAAGTTATTAAAATAAACATTAAAAAACTATTATTAAAATAAAAAAAATTAAAAAGTAATAAAAAAAGAAGAGAGCAACTAAACCAATAAACAAATCCACCAATGATAACAAGCACTAAAAACTTAACAAAGATAAACATATAAATCAGAAACTAGTCAGTCACATACAGCAAACCCCAAGTCTACAGTTGCTCCCAAAATCCACCCCTTCAATTTTGGGATGCTTCATTTTCTATTCAAGTATTCCACAGATGCAGGGTACATCAAGTTGATTGTTGAGATTTAGTCAATTTCTCCTGAGGCTGCAAAGTGAAATTTTCCTTTCTCTGTTTGTTTGCAAAGCTCCTGGGTTTCAGCTTTGGATTTGGCCCTGCCTCTGCATGTAGGTTGTCCTCTGGCGTCTGTTCTTCACCCAGACAGAAGGGGGTTAAAGGAGAAGCTGATTAGAGGGCTGTGGCTCACTCAGGCCAGGGGGAAGAAGGGTTACAGAATGTGGGGTAAGCCTGCAGTGGCAGAGGCTGGCATGACATTGCAACAGCCTGAAACATTCCCTGTGTTCTCCTGGGGAATTTGTCCTTGGATCATGGGACCCTGACAGTGGTGGGCTGCATAGCCTCCCAGGAGGGGAAGTGTGGATAGTGACCAGTCCTTGCACACAGGATTCTTGGTGTCTGCAGCAGCAGTGTTAGCGTTTCATGCCCGTCTCTTTTATCCACACTGATAGCCACAGCTTGTGCCAATCTCCGAGCTTGTGCCCAGCTCGTTTAGGCAGTTTTCTGAATCTCCTCTCCTCACGCACTCTAAAACAATGGTCTCTTGCCTCTTAGGCAGGTCCAGAGTTTTTCCCAGTCTCCCTCCTGGCTAGCTGTGGCACACTAGCCCTCTTCGAGCTGTGTTCACACAGCCAAACCCTGTTCTCTCCCTGGGATCTGACCTCCGACGCCTGAGCCTCAGCTCCCAGCCCCCACCTGCCCTGGCGGGTGAGCATACAGCCTCTGCACCCCTGTTGCTGTGCTCTCCTCTGTGACTCTGAAGCTTTCCCCTTGCTCACCCCCGTCTCCACCAGTGAAGGGGCTTCCTAGTGTGTGGAAACTTTTCCTCCTTCACAGCTCCCTCTCAGAATTGCAGGTCCCATCTCTCTTCTTTTGTCTCTGGTTCTTCTTTTTTCTTTTGCCCTACCCAGGTACATGGGGAGTTTCTTGCCTTTTGGGAAGTCTGAGGTCTTCTGCCAGCGTTCAGTAGGTGTTCTGTAGGAGTTGTTCCTCATGTAGATATATTTTTGATGTATTTGTGGGGAGGAAGGTGATCTCCACGTCTTACTCCTCTGCGATCTTGAAGGTCCTCCTCCTTTAATTAAACTTTAACACACGTTGAATTGCTTTATTTTCTTAATTTTTTTTAATGTCTATCACATGTTCCTTATTCTTGGCTTTATTTTTTAATTCTTCTATAGTATATACTGTATTAATTTCTTGAAAAAGTTTTGTAGAAAATATCTTCATCTATCATATAAACATTTTTTTAAATTTTGTCACCTCACTAATTAAGTGGATATAGATTTTATGCTAAAATAATTGCTCCTCAGAACTTGAAGTTACTGTACAATTACTTTCTATCATCAAATGTTTTCAATGAAAAAAAAAAATGTTATCAATGAGAACTTTCATGCTAGGTCTTATTCTCATTCTTTTGTGGGTATATTTTATTTATTATTTATATATTTTTATTTATCTAGAGCAGCTTTTAAAATTTCATTTTTATTCCTGGAACTCTGAAACTTAACCTATGTATGTTAAAATCTCTTTTTAGCCACTGCTCACATGATTTAAAGAGCATTTCTCTTTGAATAACTACATCTACACTATGCATAGAATTTTTTCTATTTTATTATTTACTCCTGTTCATTCTGTTTGAATTCTGTATTTATTTTTGGATGGATTTTGGGACTTCTTATTTTGTCCACCATGTTTATAACACTTTGTTTTACACCATCAATCTATACATTTTCACCTTGTGCAGGGAAAAACCTTTATGTTTATTTCCAGATACTTTATTCTTTAGCTATATCCATATTTGTGATTAAGATCAACTAATGAGGCTTTTAAGATCATAGTTTTAATTTCTTTACCTTTAGTTATTTATTTTTCATGACTTTAATATCTATTCAAGTATCTGTTATACTTAATTTATGTTCTCTTTTGTTCTACTCTTTCTTTGGTATTAGTTCTTTGGTTGGCTAATTTCTTTTCCTGGGAACCAAATATTTGGTGAAATTTTCTCTCTCTGCTCATTTGAGAGTTTGAGAGTCACTGTTCACAAGTCTATTGTTACTAGTTCTGATTAAAGGATGTTAGCTACAGTGATGGTGGAGAGAGAGTAGGAAAAGGATATGTTGTCAGAGAGGATTTGCAAGTTTCAATTGATCTTTGTTCTCTCTTCATTGTATAAATATTAGTGTATAAGGAGCATATACTGTATTCCTCTCAAGAGAACATGTGTAAATAAAATTGAAAATAAAGTTTGAAAAGATCAGGAGAAATGGTTTAAATATTAAATATGTGGATATTGTAGATCAATTAAAACAAACTGACAACTCCTAATATCTGTTACTTATCTAAAAACAAATGAGGTAATATTTGTAGAGTTCTCTTGGCACCAGTTCAGTATTAGTATTTCAAGCAATTCTTTCTAAAGTCAAACATTCTTCCAAATAGGACACCATGTAGGGAAATTTATACAGAAAATAGAAGCTCCCAACCATCCTAATAAATGAATGTAGTATTATTCTGAGTATAATGAATAGATTATTCTTACAATGCTGGCAAATATGTTAATTTTAGTAGTTTTTAATGTAGTAAAATGGGATCAGTGTTGCCTCCTAAATTTGTCTGGCTTATCTTCCTTGTGTTTGTGTCTATGGTAAATTTTTTATTATAACTTATGGTTAAGAACATACGGTTATAAATTACAAAACTAATTGGCTTAACCAGACCCTGAAATCATAAAACTGATTATAATTAACTGTGGTCATATAATGCAACTAACTTTTATCTACCATGTATTCATTCAACTAGTATTGTGCTGTGTGATATTCTTAATTGCTTTTATTATTATAAAGAATCTGTGGAAAATTTAGATAGCCATATGTGGCTACTGGTTCCCTATGGGACAGGGTAGTTCTAGAGGGAGTGGACCAATGATAAATAATTTAACAAATAAACATATACTATATTAGTCAGTAAAAGAATATATTATGAATAAAGTGAAAGAGGTAAGGGGATCAAGCATTATGAGTGAGCGAGTTAGGTGAATAAGGTAGAGTTCTCTTGTTTCTCTGGTATTTAGGAAGAAACCTGAAATATTAAAAAATGATGTGCCTAATATAGTACACAGCATTAGTGAGTATCGAATAAATGTTCAAGCTTATTATTAGCTAAGAGGAATCTTGTTATTCACTGTACTCAAACTATATCACAGTAGACTTATTTTAGAAGAATTTTTTCTGTATTTTTAAACAAACAGAATTTTTTACTGTTACCTTAAAAGATTAAATTCTAGTCATGGTTTTGTAAGAATGAATAGTATCATTACAATACCAACAGAGAGAAAATAGCTAACTACATACTATCATAAAAACTCAGTAGAGAAGAGAGAACAATTCATTGGTCTCTCTTTTTAAATGAAAAAACAGTAAAGTTCAGTCTTAATCTAAGTTTTCCTGCCAGGTTGTCAGATGAACAATGGGGGAAGTTGTTGCTCAGAAACACAATAAGACCAATCTCCCATGATAAGATCTTACATAATTTCAAAACAGTACATTAGATAACAATGCTATTCGTGTAAGTAGTGAGCTTTTTTAAAATGAGTCAGTAAGCATTTTTGAAATTGTTCTTAATTAAAAGTCAAACACTAATACTCTTACAGTGAAAATTTTATGACACAATGTCTCTACTAATGTTTTAGCACTTTACCATATGCTAGAAAAATGTATTGTGACATTTCTATTGGGAATTGAATACTATTTCTAATGTAGGATCTTCTTTATGATTCTGTCAGGACTAGAATAAGATGATATCAATTAATGAGTTTAACTTGTGTGATCCTCAGACTTTTCTGTTTTCTGTTTTAAGTCTTTGACAAGTTACAGACATATTTGGTCTGAGTCCCACCTAATAAGAGTTTCTGTTACACTTTCCAGGATGGTGTAAATATGCAGTGTTTGATTAGACTTGAAATGAAAATGAGCATATCTAACTTTTATCACCACATTTCATTATTCATACAGTTTTAGCTATCCTTCTTTTACAAATATCAGATATAATGCTCCCTATTCTTTTCCTGTCATTTTCCAAGCTCATTCTTAATAGCTGCCTTACATTTTAGTATTTCACTTTCTTAACTTCTAACCTTTCAATCTATTCTTTTTTTAACATCATTATTGAAGTATAATTGCTTTACAATATTGTGTTAGTTTCTGCTGTATAACAAAGTAAATTGGCTATATGTATACATATATCCCCATATCCCTCCCTCTTGTGCCTCCCTCCCACACTCCCTATCCCACTCCTCTAGGGGGTCACAAAGCACCAAGCTGATTTTGCTGTGCTATGCAGTTGCTTCCAACTAGCTATCTATTTTACATTTAGTAGTGTATATATGTCAATGTTACTCTCTCACTTTGTCCCACTTTACCCTTCCCCCCCAACTGTGTCCTCAAGTCCATTCTCTACATCTGCATCTTTATTCCTGTCCTGCCCCTAGGTTCATCAGAACCTTTATTTGTTTTTTTTTTTAGATTCCATATATATGTGTTAGCATATGATATTTGTATTTCTCTTTCTGATTCACTCTGTATGACAGACTCTAGGTCCATCCACCTCACTATAAATAACTCAATTTCGTTTCTTTTTATGGCTGAGTAATATTCCATTGTATATATTGCCACATCTTCTTTATCCATTCATCCATCGCTGGACACTTAGGTTGCTTCCATGCCCTAGCTATTGTAAATAGTGCTGATTTTATTCTTAAAGTGAGAATCATTTCCCCCTTAAATCCTATTTTGATCACTCATAACGATATGTTACAAAATAACAAAGAATGTCCATTGCCCAGTCTATGTTGTACAGACTCATAAGCTTCTTAACCACTCCTCTTACTTTATTTTCTTGATTCATCATGTTACCTACTATAGCAGCCAATAAAGCAAATCTATTCTCTCTCTATTTTAATCATTATTCTTGCTTCTTTGTCTTTTTTTGTCACATACTCTCTGTCAGCTCATAATCCTCTCTTCTTCAGTTGCTACCTTATTCAAACTTTACCTCCTTAGGAAATAATTATAACCACTACTTTGAGGACACCCAAGAACGTGTTTACATAGACTCTAAAGTGTCTTTTATATATGTCATTGTATAAATAAGCTAGTTTTCATAATCCTCATTACTGTTTAGATTATTAAATGAAGACAAGAATTATAATCTTATATTTGTTTTATATCTTCCTTAACTGCCTCTATAAAATTATCTTCAAAACATATTGTTAAAAAATGGTTTCTTGTCTTAAATGCATTGTTCTTCTCAGGACTTTTCTGACCTTCAAACAATAATTGCCCAAGGTATCATTCAAGGTATATCAGCAGATAAAAAACAATGTTCTTTATTTCTCTATTTCAAAGATTATACTGCATTAGCAGTGGAGAGCACAAGTAAGTAAAATATAACCAGAGCACTTCATGCATTTCTGTATGTTGTTAGTATGTCTGATAAAATGAGAATCTCTTTTGTACTGCCTCAATCTTTCTCTTTTTCTACAAATAACATCTATATTTATTTAACATCAGAATAAAAACAATATGCTTGCCATGAAGAGAGGAAAGTATACACAGAATAATTAATGAAGACCAGAGTCATCTTCAAACAAAGCTGTAAAATATCTGCTGGTTGACTGCAGAAGAATATGTTTAAGTAAAGCAGGAGAAAAAGACAGATATTCTATTAACCACTAGAAAAATGAAAACAAAATTTAAAGATCTTTGCTGGAAGAGTAATCAGAAGCAAAAAGAGCAAAAATTAGATGGCTTTCGGAGGGAGCATAATAACAATGATTAAATAAAAGAGAAAACATATGCAAAACTTCTGAAATGAAGGCATAGAAGCATTTAGTGAGAAACTTTTATTAACTAGAATATAACTCTCACATGTATATGAATCAGTACATTTGATATGTGAAGTTGCCCTAAGGATTATACAAATAAGTTTTCTTTCTCTTTCACATTTGCTAGCTCTCTCTTTCTTCCCATCCATTTCTCCTCTCACAGGAAAGAAATTCTGATAACTTTGTTTTTCTTCTGGCTACTGTAGCTCTTTCTTTGTCCTGGTTTTACCCATCACACTATAGACAATAGAGGTTGCCATGTGAAAGGACTTTTAGTTTCTTATATATCCATATTCAAACACATTTCATTCTATTTCATCCACCTCTCCTTTCTTCCCATCTCAGTGCAAAGATATTCTTTCTATTTTTTCAAGATAATCATTTCAACTTAGCTCCAGATCCCATCTCCTTCCATCAAATTAAATTTCCTCATTTAACTCTATCTTTTCTCTATCTCTGCCCACTTCGTCCCTACTGGATATTTTCTTTTACATCAATTCCTTCCAATTTAATCAACAGCAACAATAATATGGGAAAAGAATCTAAAAAAAAAAAAAAAGAGTGGGTATTTTCCTGGTGGCACAGTGGTTAAGAATCTGCCTGCCAATGCAGGGGGCATGGGTAGGCCTGTGTGCCACAACTACTGAGCCTGCATGTCACAACTACTTAAGCCCATGCACCTAGAGCCCATGATCCACAACAAGTGAAGCACGTGCACCGCAACAAAAAGTAGCCCCCACTCGCTGTAACTAGAGAAAGCCTATGTGCAGCAACAAAGACCCAACACAGCCAAAAATAAATAAATAGAATAAATAAATTGAAAAAAAGAGTGTATATATGTAGATTGTAAATGATTCACTTTGCTGTACACCTGAAACTATAACAACATTGTAAATCAACTATACTTCACTAAAAATTTTAAAAAGTAGAATAAAATTTTTTAAAAAAACACAACAGCAACAACAACAAAAAAAACTGAATAGCAACTGAAGAGCAAATAAAATCCAATACACTTTTTTTGTGCTTTATTCCTCCTATCACCCAAACATTTCTACACTCTTCAACTAAGTTATTTAATAATAATAACATCTCTGGAGTTTGGGTCAAGATGGTGGCATAAGAGGACCTGGGGTTCACCTCTCCCCACAAGTACATCAAAAATACATCTACAGAATGGACTTAAGGACACAGGGAGGGGGAAGGGCAAGCTGGGACGAAGTGAGAGAGTGGTATTGACATAGATACACTACCAAAAGTAAAATACCTAGCGGGAAGCAGCCACATAGCACAGGGAGATCAGTTTGGTGTTTTGTGACCACCTAGAAGGGTGGGATAGGGAGAGTGGGAGGGAGACACAAGAGGGAGGGGATATGGGGATAAAAGTATATGTACACCTGATCACTTTGTTATACAACAGAAACTAACACAACATTGTAAAGCAATTATACACCAATAAACGTATTATAAAAAAAAGAATACATCTACAACTGGAACATTTCATACAGAGCACCTGCTGAAAACTAGCTGAAGACCTCAGACACCTAAAAGGACAAGAAAAGATCCCTGCATAACCAGGTAGAATGAAAGAGAGAAAAGGAAGAAAAGGAAAAGAGGAAACGTGATGGGACCTGCACCCCTGGTGGGGTGGGGGAGCTGAAGGGGAGGAGAGGTTACTGCACTCAGGGAAGCCCCCTCATTGGTGGCGAGATCAGCTGAAATAGAAGGGGAGATTTGGGGGCCATTGGAGGAAAGTGTAGTAGCTGGTCTATGGCAGGCAGGACAGAGCAAGAATTACACAGATGGTCTTTGCTAAAGTCTTGTGCACCCCAGCTTGAAACGGATGTCCACCAGTGCTGGCATGGGCTGGGTGCTGAAGCATGGGGTTTGGAGAGCAGACCTGGGGAGAGTACTACTGTTGGATGCATGGAGACAGCCTAAGGGGAGGGGAGTGAGGAGCTCTGCAGATGGGAATGCTCATCGAGGAAACATGGACTGCCTTGGAAACAAAGCACCATTGTTGAGTGGCGCACAAAGGACATGGCTGCCATCATGGCCTCTTTCCCCACACACTAATCCCTGACTCTGCAGACACTGGGGCTCCAGACAGAGTGAGCACGCATGCTCCAATCAGTCACTGCCTCTTGCCCTTCCGATCTAAGCAAGAAGGTGTGCCCCAGTCAGTTGCTCCCTTTGACCCCTCTCACCTGTGTGGTTAGCAGATGCCACAAGTTTGGCTGAAACCAAAGCTGAGACCAAGAGGTTGTGTGACTGAGGAAGAAGAACTGAAATCTCTCCTTGTAGCTGCACAAGCAGTGGATTAAACCTCCATGATCACCTTGGTAAACCCAGCGCCTGTGGAACATCTGAATGGACAATGAGTGCTCCCACAACTGATATGTGTCTAGCTATAGAAATCATGGATTTTGTGAACATGTACATACAAGAGCTGGGTCAGGTCAGAGTCTGAGCTACACCCACAGTTCCCACAGTGGGTCCAGAGACATACACAGAGGTCTTGGAGGGCTTCTTTGGAAGGTTGGGTTTGCCTACGGCTCACTGAGGGCAAGGACACTGACAGCAGAGGCCCCAGGAAATGTGTTGTTGTTGTTTTGTTTTATTTTTATTAAAAAAAGTTAATATATTTTTAATTTTTCTATATTTTTTGTTTTATTGTGTTTTTAAAAACTCTTTTCCTTTTAATGTTTTGTTGTTGTTTGTTTTTTGTTTTCTTTGCTTTTTTGTTTTTGTTTTGTTTTTATTGTTTGTTTTGGTTTTGGGGTGTTTTGTTTGGTTGTTTTCTTGTTTTGTGTTTCTTTTTTTTGTTTCTTTGGTTTTAATTTTATTGTTTGCCTTGGTTTTTGTTGGTCTGTTTGTTTTCTTTTTTTTTCTTTTTTTCTTTTTTTTTGGCCATGCCACAGAATGTGCAGGGTCTTGGTTCCCTGGCTGGGGGTCAAACCTAAGCCCCCATGTTGTGAGTGCCAAGTCCTGGCCACTGGCCCACCAGGAAGTTCCCAGCCCCAGGGAATATTAATCGGCCTGAACTCTCTTGGAGTCCCCATCTTGGCACCAAGACCTGGTTCTACCCAATAACCTGCAAGCACCAGTGCTGGAACACCTCAGGACAAACAACCAGCAAGACAGGGACACATCCCCACCCATCAGCAGACAGTCTGCCTAAAGTTGAACTAAGCTCACAGATACCCCAAAACACACCCTTTGATAAGGCTTTGCCCACCAGAGGGACAAGATCCAGCTCTACCCACCAAAGGGTAGGCACCAGGAAGCCTACAAAAGCCCCTGGACCGATATCACCCACCAGGAGGCAGATCCCAGAAGCAAGAGGAGCTACGACCCTGCAGCCTGTGGAAAGGGGACCACAAACACACTAAGTTAGACGAAATGAGATGAGAGAGAAATATGCTGCAGATCAGGAGCAAGGTAAAATCCTACAAGACCAACTAAACAAAGAGGAGATAGGCAATCTACCTGAAAAACATTCAGAGTAATGATAGTAAAGATCATCCAAGATCTCAGAAAAAGAATGGAGGCATGGATTGAGAAGACACAAGAAATGTTTAGCAAGGACCTATAAGAACTAAAGAGCAAACGGACAGTGATGAACAATAAAATAACTGAAATGAAAAATACACTAGAAGGAATCAATAGCAGAATAACAGAAGCAGAAGAATGGATAAGTTAGCTGGAAGAAAGAATGGTGGAAACCATTGCTGCAGAAGAGAATAAAGAAAAAAAGAATGAAAAAAAATAAGGACAGTCTCAGAGACAGCTGGAACAACATAAAATGCAACAACATTCCAATTGTAGGGATTCCAGAAGAAGAGAAAGAGAAAGGGACTGAAAAAATATTTGAAGAGATTATAGCCAAAAAATTCCTTAACATGGGAAAAGAAATAGTGAATCAAGTCCAGGAAGCACAGAGTCCCATACAGAATAAACCCAAGGAGAAACACTTTGAGACACATATTAATCAAACTAACAAAAATTAAATTCAAAGAAAAATTATTAAAAGCAGTGAGGGAAAAACAAAAAATAACATAAAAAGGAATCCCCATTAGGTTATCAGCTGATTTTTCAGCAGAAATCCTGCAGGCCAGAAGAGAGTGGCAAGATTTATTTAAAGTGATGAAAGGGGAAAACCTACAACCAACAGTACTTTAACCCAACAAGGATCTCATTCAGATTTGACAGAGAAATCAAAAGTTTTACAGACAAGAAAAAATAAGAGAATTGAACACCACCAAAGCAGCTTTACAACAAATGCTGAAAGAAATTCTCTAGGTTGGAAACACAAGAGAATAGAACAAAAGAGGAGGGGAAGAAAAACACTTACAAAAACAAACACAAACAATTAAGAAAATGGCAATAGGACCATACATATCATAATTACCTTAAATGTAAATGGCTTAAATGCTCTAACCCAAAGACACAGACTTGCTAAATGGATACGAAAACAAGACCTGTATATATGCTGTCTATAAGAGACCCTCTTCAGACCTAAGGACACATACAGACTGAAAGTGAGGGGATGGAAAAAGATATTCCATGTAAATGGAAATCAAAAGAAAGCTGGAGTAACAATACTCAAATCAGAAAAAATAGACTTTAAAATAAAAACTGCTGCCAGAGACAAGGAAGGACACTAATGATCAAGGGATCAATCCAAGAGGAAGATATAACAATTGTAAATATATATGCACCCCAAATAAGAGCACCTCAATATATAAGGCAAATGCTAACAATCATAAAAGGGGACATCAACAGTAACACAATAATAGTGGTGGACTTTAACACCCAACTTACACCAATGGAGACATCATCCAGACAAAAAATTAAGAGGAAACACAAGACTTAAGTGACCCAGACCAGATAGACTTAATTGATATTTATAGAATATTCCATCCAAAAGGAGCTGAATACACTTCCTTCTCAAGTGCACACAGAACATTCACTAGGATAGATCACAATTGGGTCACAAATCAAGCCTTGGTAAATTTGAGAAAACTGAAATTGTATCAAGCATCTTTTCTGACCACTGTGCTATGAGATTGGAAATCAATTACAGGAAAAAAACTGTAAAAAACACAAATACATGGAAGCTAAACAATGCACTACTAAAAACGAATCGATCACTGAAGAAAATAAAGAGGAAATCAAAAAATACCTAGAAACAAGTGACAATGAAAACACAACAACCCAAAACCTATGGGAAGCAGCAAAATCTGTTCTAAGAGGGAAGGTTATAACAGTACAGTCTTACCTCAAGAAACAAGAAACATTTCAAATAAACAACCTATCTATACCCCTAAAGCAACTAGAGAAAGAAGAACAAACAAAACCCAACGTTAGTAGAAGGATAGAAATCATAAAGATCAGAGCAGAAATAAATGAAATAGAGATGCAAAAAACAATGGCAAAGATCAATGAAACTAAAAGTTGGTTCTTTGAGAAGATAAACAAAATTGATAAACTTTTAGTCAGACTCATCAAGAAAAAAAGGGACAGGGCTCAAATCAATATGATTAGAAATGAACAAGAAGAAGTTACAATGGACACCCCAGAAATACAAAGGATCATAAGAGATTACAACAGCAACTATATGCCAATAAAACAGACAACCTGGATGAAATGGACAAATTATTAGAAAGCTACAACCTTCCAAGACTGAATCAGGAAGAAATAGAGAATATGAACAGACCAATCACAAGTACTGAAATTGAAACTGTGATTAAAAATCTTCCAACAAAGTCCAGGACCAAAGGGCTTCACAGGTGAATTTTATCAAACATTTAGAGAAGAGTTAACACCTATCCTTCTCAAACTCTTCCAAAATATAGTAGAGGGAGGAACACTCCCAAACTCATTCTACAAGGTCACCATCACCCTGATACCAAAACCAGAAAAAGGTAGCACACAAAAAAGAAAATTACCGGCCAATATCGCTGATGAACATAGATGCAAGAATTTTCAACCAAATAGTAGCAAACCAAATCCAACAATGCATTAAAAAGATCACACACCATGATCAAGTAGGATTTATCCCAGGGATGAAAATATTTTTCAATATCATCAAATCAATCAGTGTGATACACCACGTCAACAAATTGAAGAATAAAAACCATATGATCATCTCAATAGATGCAGAAAAAGCTTTTGACAAAATTCAGTACTGATTTATGATAAAAACTCTCCAGAAAGTGGGCATAGAGGGAACCTACATCAATATAATAAAATCCATATATGACAAACCCACAGCAAACATCATTCTCAATGGTGGGAAACTGAAAGCATTTTCCTCTAAGACCAGGAACAAGAAAAAGATGTCCACTCTCACCACTTTTATTCAACATAGTTTTGGAAGTTCTAGCTACAGCAATCAGAGAAGAAAAAGAAATAAAAAGAATCCAAATTGGAAAAGAAGAAGTAAAACGGTTGCTGTTTGCAGATGACATAATACTATAAGTAGAAAACCTGGAAGATGTTACCAGAAAACTATTAGAGCTCATGTTACTAGAAAACTACTAGCACTCAACTTTGGTAAAGTTGCAGCATACAAAAGTAATACACAGAAATCTTGAATTCCCATACACTAACAACAAAATATCAGAAAGAGAAATCAAGGAAATCCCATGCACCATCACATCAAAAAGAATAAACACCTAGGAATAAACCTACCTAAGGAGACCAAATACCTATACTCAGAAAACAATAAGATACTCATGAAAGAAATAAACATTGACACAAACAGATGGAGAGATATACCATGTTCTTGGATTGGAAGAATCTAGAGTGTGAAAATGACTATACTACCCAGTGACTATACAGATTCAGTGCAATCCCTATCAAATCACCAATGGCATTTTTCACAGAACTAGAATTTAAAATCTCAAAATTTCTGTAGTAAACAAAAGACTCTGAATAGCAAAAGCAATCTCGAGAAAGAAAAACAGAGCTAGAGAAATCAGGCTCCCCAACTTTAGACTATACTACAAAGCTACAGTAATCAATACAGAATGGTGCTGACAGAAAAACATAGATATAGTTCAGTGGAGCAGGATAGAAAGCCCAGAGATAAACCCATGCACCTATGTTCACCTAATCTATGACAAAATAGGCAAGAACATACAATGGATAAAAGACAGTGTCTTCAATAAGTGGTGCTGGGAAAACTGGACAGCTACATGTAAAATAATGAAATTAGAACAAACCCTAACACCATACACAAAAATAAACTCTAAATGAATTAAAGACCTAAATATAAGGCCAGATACTGTAAAACTCTTAGAGGAAAACATAGGCAAAATACTCTCTGGCATAAATCGCAGCAAGATCTTTTTGATTCACCTCCTAGAGTAATGACAATTTTGAAAAAAATAAACAAATGGGACCTATTTAAACTTAAAAGCTTCTTGCACAGCAAAGGGAACCATAAACAAAATGAAAAGACAACCCTCAGAATGGGAAAAAGTGTTTGCAAATGAGGCAACCAACAAGGGATTAATCTCCAAAATATACAAACAGCTCATGCAGCTCAATATCAGAAAAACAAACAAAAAATGGTTCAAAGATCTAAATAGACATTCCTTCAAAGAAAACATACAGGTGGTTAAAAGACACATGAAAAGATGCTCTACACCACGAATTATTAGAGAAATGAAAGTCAAAACTGCAATGAGGTATCACCTCACATTAGTCAGAATGGCCATCATTAAAAATTCTACAAACTATAAATGCTGGAAAGGGTGTGGATAAAAGGGAACCCTTCTACCCTCTTGGTGGGAATGTAAATTGGTACAGCAACTATGGAGAAGTATGGAGGTTCCTTAAAACTAAAAATAGAGGGCTTCCCTGGTGGTGCAGTGGTTGAGAATCTGCCTGCTAATGCAGGGGACATGGGTTCGAGCCCTGGTCTGGGAAGATCCCACATGCCGTGGAGCAACTAGGCCCATGAGCCACAACTACTGAGCCTGCATGTCTGGAGCCTGTGCTCCGCAACAAGAGAGTCCGCAATAGTGAGAGGCCCGCACACTGCAATGAAGAGTGGCCCCCGCTTGCCACAACTAGAGAAAGCCCTCGCACAGAAATGAAGACCCAACACAGCCAAAAAATAAATAAATAAATAAATAAATGTGGGGTTTAAAAAAAAAAAAAAAAACTAAAAATACAGCTACCATGTCATCCAGCAATCCCACTCCTGGGAATATATCTGGAGAAAACCATAATTTGAAAAAATCCATGCATCCCAACATTCACTGCAGCACTATTTACAATAACCAGGACATAGAAGCAATCTAAATGTCTATCAACAGAGGAATGGATAAAGAAGATGTTGTACATATATAGAATGGAATATTACTCAGCCATAAAAATGAACAAAATAATGGCATTTGCTGCAACATGGATGGACCTGGAGATTGTCATACTGAGTGAAGTAAGTCAAACAGAGAAAGACAAATATAATATGATATCACTTATATGTGGAGTCTAAAAAAAGGGAATCTAAAATGAACTTATCTACAAAACAGAAATAAAGTTACAGATGTAGAAAATAAACTTATAGATACTAGGGGGTAAGGGCAAGAGGGATAAATTGGAAGATTAGGATTGACATATACACACTACTATATGTAAAATAGATAACTAATGAGAACCTAAATGTATAGCATAGGGAACTCTACTCAATACTTTGTAATGGCCTATATGGGAATAGAATCTAAAAAAGAGTGGATATATGTATATGTATAACAGATTCACTTTGCTGTACACATGAAACTAACACAACATTGTAAATCAAATATACCCCAATAAAAGTGAATAGTAATTATAATAGTATCTCTAATGCTCATTAAGCAGTTACTCTATGCCAGGCATCTATATATATTAGTTCATTTAATTCTCTTAATTATTTATTACATTTTACAGATTAGAAAACTGAGGCACAGCACAATTATATAAGTTGCTCAAAGTCATGGGTCTAGTTAAAGGAGAGCTGAGATCCAAACTTAGGCAGGCTGTCTCCAGAGCGCATGCTTTCCTTTGTTTCATACGACACTGTACTTTATTTTTGGTAGAGAAGCTTAACCGCGCTGTATCAAATTCCTTATTTTGGGCTTCAGTCCTCTATAATCTCTGGTGAAACTGCTCTTGCCAAATTTTACTTCTTGGAACCAATGGAAAAATTTCAACCTTATTTGATATATGTGTTGCACTCTTCCAGTTTTTCTTTATTGCACTTTTCTTTATTTCTTTTCACTTTGTCCGCTTGCTCAATAATTTTATTCATTCCCATCACTTTTTCCTACTACAAATATGTTAGTGATTGTCAGCTCTAAATCTCCAGCACAGATATCTTTTTCCTTAGTTTACATGTCTAGCTATCTACTGGGTATCTCAATATCCATAGGCACTGTGAATTTTACACTTTCATAATGAAACTCAAATCTTTCCCAAATATGACCATCCATCTAGTTTTTCAAGCAAGAAAGTTGAGTCACTAGTTCATTCACTTTCTTTTAACCTCTTACACGGTAAAGATAAATTAATCAGAAAGTCCTGTAGATTACATGTTATCATCTCATATCTATCATCTTTCTTTAATCTCTCTATTATTCTTTTAGTTCAAGGCCTATAACTCCAAGCCCATAATTATTGCAAAAATCTCTCAAGCAACCTCCAATTGTTAGTCTCATTTCCTTCTAGTCTGTTCTATAATTGGAATGATTTTTTCTAATATTCATATCAGTCATAGTACCTCTCTCTTTAAACACCTTCAAAGACTTTCTTTTTTTCTGTCCAGGATAAAAATCTATTCATGTTACCATGACATATTAAGGTCCTGTTAGATACAACCCTGCTTTTATTCTTACTGGGAGCTTTTCTTGCAATCTATTCTCTATTTATATCAAATAATTTATAGCTTTCTAACCATATCATGGACTTATTCTCTATTATGCTATTGTCTAGCTATTTTGCATGCTATTGTCTCTGCCAAAAATATTTAGCAGTAAATGAAATGTTCTTTTATCCAATATTTCTATTATGGAATTGAATCAAATGTTTCCATAATCTATTATTATCCCTTCTTGAACGTCTTCATATGAACTCATACATTTAATTATGGATCCTAATTTTCTAGGTAAGCATTCTTTCTTTTTTCCTACCTATAAAATTATTTGAAGTATTTCTGAGTTTGTGAATTTCTTTTTCAATTTTTTTACAATGGTAATTTTAGATCTAAGGATCTTAATAGATTTACAATTCAATAGGTCAAAATACATTTGTGGTATTATTATTTTTTTTTATAGAAGGGTGAAGAAACTTTCTTGGGAAGGCATAATCTTTGTGAAAGTTTGAAACATGTGTAGCTGGTGTGCTAACCTGGATTTTCTAAATTTATCTAATTAGTCTGTCATTGAAACTGACAACACCTCCCAAGGCTATGTGGATCATTTGGCACAGGCATTGCACCTAGAATAGGCTAAGCTCACAGTGAACACTCACGTTATGAATGATGGATTTTACATAATGCCTGCATCTGCACCATGGTTCCCACAGGACCACTTTGATCCAGTGAGGCCATCCTGTACACCTAAAGAACTGAAAATCAGAGCAATACCATCTCTGTTTTTTGCTTCAGATCCCTCAGTCCTGTACAAGAAGCCCTAAAACAATTATATTTCTTAGATGTATCTGAGAACATTGGAACACTGACATACAATTTTTTTTTTTCCTCCAAGGTAGATATTTTAAGACTAGAATGAGAAAGAGAGGTGAAAAATGGTTACTTATTGGAAAAATAAGAATTTTTTTAAAGTTCATTCTGTGCACAAAAATATTTAAAAAGTCATACAAGTTGATTGTTTTTTCCCTTTTAGGTAACCAGTAAAGTGTTCCATTTATGTGGACTGAAAGGAGCTAAATTTTGAGCAGTATTCTGGTGGTTGCCAATGAGTTTCTATTATTATTATTATTATTATTATTATTATTATTATTATTATTTGTCTTCTGAGTCCAAATTCAGTTTAGTTACCTTCTCCTCCTATCAAGTTACTGTATATGTCAAGTTTGTTATTTTGGAGAATTCCATAATGATACAGAAATACATAGCACATTAGCCAAGATAAACTTTCAGAAAATAGATTTTCAACATATATTCTGTCTTATTTTTTAAGATAAAATATATACCCCTCCCATTCTATCCTGTAACCCTTCTTCTTCCCTCAGGAATTTATCTAATTATAAAATATTAAGGATTTAATAATTTTCTGTTTATTTTATAATAATTTCTGTCTCCATTTTTTCTTTCTTGGTTTTGCCTACTTCTTCAACAAAGTTATGTGATATAACTTCCTTGGGAGAATTTTAGTTTTCTTAGGGAGACATAGCAAAAGGAGAGACAATGTTACAATTCAATCATTATGGAAATGCTAACATCACTATAGAAATTTTCACAACATTCATTTTGAAAAAGCTCAAAAAATTTTATTATGGAAATATTTTTTTAAAAATCACTCATTTTATTCAATAAGCAGCTTTGAATGTCTTGCCTTTCAAATATTAGGCAACTGGGTCTAAATTTGCCTATTTGGTATTCTTGGGACCATACATTTCCTGCTATCATCTTCCAGATGTTGACAGTACCTTTACATTACAGTTGACCCTTGAACAACATGAGTTTGAACTGCACAGGTCCATTTATATGTGGATTTTTTCAATAAATATGTACCATAGTACTACATCATCTGAATTGGTTGAATCTGCAGATGTGGAACTGTGGATATGGAGGACCGACTGCAAAACTAAACATGGATATTCGATTGCATGGGAGTTGGTTCCCCTAAACCCCACATTGTTCAAGGATCAACAGTACATCCATTATCTCTATTTTACATGGAAAATGAGGTTAAGAGAGATCACTGCTTTGTCTCAGTATATAAAAACTGTTGCACAAAACACACAATCTGATTTAGAAATAGGTAGAGAATCTGAAATAGAGATTTTTCCAAAGGAGACATACAAATGGCCAACAGGTACATGAAAAGGTGCTCAACATCACTAATTATCAAGAAAATTCAAATCAAAACTACAGTGAGATATCATCTCACACCTGTCAGAATGGCTATTGTCAAAAAGACAAGAAATAACAAGTGTTGGTGAGGATGTAGAGAAAAGAAATTCTAGTACACTTTTGGTGGGAATGTAAATTGGTGCAGCCGGTATGGAAAACAGTATGAAGGTTCCTCAAATAATTGGAAATATAACTATATATGATCCATCAATCCCACATCTGGGTATATAGCTGAAGAAAATGAAGTCAAGTTCTCAAAAAGGTACCTGTACTCCCTTGTTCATTATAATATTATTTACAATAGCCAAGACATGGAAACAACCTAAGTGTCCATTGATGGATGGATTTTAAAAATGTGGCAGAGAGTGATGTCAACATCATTTCAGAGTGAGATATTCCCTTTGTCTCCCCCTTTTAATCTATAATCAGTAAAATATTCACAACTCAACAAAGGTGCCTCTGCCCAACACTCTAGGATGCAAGAGTATTCCATATATCTGTACCTGTAAAGATGGGTGGACTAGAACACACACAGGAGGCAGAACCAGGGGAACGGCAGATGGTGCCTGCAATTCTGGACCCCACTCATGGTGGCCGAGCCCACATCTCCAGAGAACCTGGTAGCAGCAGAGTAGGTGCCACACACAACTCTTGTCTCCTGGCTGCAGTGGGGATTGTGACACAGACAACTGAGCAGCAGTGGCAGTTGGGCTTAGGACATTGTCTCTCTAGCCATGGAAGCACACATGACTCTAGTCCCCTACTCCCCAACCACAGTGGCAGAGTCAGCAAAACTGATAACACTGGACATGGCAGAGTTGCCCACATGACCCCAACATTCCATTCCATTCTCTCCTTACCACTGCAACAGTGGAACTAACAACTCATGAGATCCCAGACTAAGTAGAAGAGCCTATCATTCTGGTGCCCCAGGTGGCAACACCAGTTCCACTGGCAGCAGCAAGGCACAGCAATCTTGAAGGCACAAACAGTGATAATGAGGGCACTGGGCAACACCTCTGACTCAGGTGGTGGAGGGTAAACAGTGCCAACCCTCAAATATAACCAGAGGCAGCTCAGGTAAGAGAAACCAAAAACTTGCACTATAGCATCATCTACTTGAAAACGAAAGACCTCCAATTTCTAACCTGTTGTATCTATAGAATCAAGTAAGAAAAACACTATTCACTGATCACTACTTCAAATGTGCCAGCAGAATAACAACTTATCAAGTACCATTAAGAATCACAGTAACACTGTACCACAAAAAGAAAATGACAATTGTCCAGAAACCAAACTTAAAGGCATGGAACATTTTGATCTAACAGATAATTTAAAATAGAAACTCAGCAATCTAAAAGAAAAATCAGAAAGGCAGTTTAATGAGCTCAGGAAGAAAATTAATGAACAGAAGGAATACTTTACCAAAGAGATCAAAACTCTAAAAAACAACCCAGCATAAATAATTCTGGAGCTAAATAAATCAAATGAGGTGAAGAATGGATTAGAAAATATTGCAAAGAGAGCAGAACATGTGGAAGAGAGAATTAGTGAGATTGAAGATAGAAATCTAGAAATGATGCAAGTAGATGAGAAAAGAAAATTTAAAAATGAGGAAATTCTACAAGGGTTACTTGACTCCTTTAAAGAAGGGCAACATTAGGGTAATGGGTATCCTAGAGGGAGAAGAGTGGGAGAAAGTGGCAGAGTATTTATTTAAATACAAGACGCCACAGCCTCTTCTGAGCTTTTTTCCCACCTCATCTGTAAAGAAAAGAATGTTTATAAAGGTATAGTTTTATCCTTCTAATAAGTTTTAAAATTTCTTGACTAAACGAACAGTTCTCATATGCAGGATTTTATTTAAAGTGCCTTACACATTACAATATTTCAAGAAAGTTCTCTAAATTTGTTGATTGATAATCACCTCTTGAAAAATAATGCTGATAGCACTTAAATTTTTGCTGCTAAAAACAATTTAGGCAAGTATAGAAGAAGCCTCAAAGTTCTATTTAAATGCCTAGTTGTATGAAGTGCTTTGCAGGGTCCAAAATAAATTGAATTTCACATAAATTCTGAAACTTTTAACTTTATGTGCTTCTTATTTTAAAGATATGGAGCTTTTTGAACACATCTTTAAATATTTTTAAACTTTTTTTTTTATCATAGAGCTCATTTTTCTCTTCTCCCATCCAAATAATATGAGTTTTAAGAGCCAGATGAACCCAGGCACAAATCTTGATTTTTCAACTTTCTAAGGCATCAATAACATCTCCAAGATATTCTTTTTCAGTAAAAGAGAACTAATAACACCTGTCATAGTGTATCAGTATAAAACAACAGTGGGAAAGAGGATTAAATAAAATTATAAAATGGCACTCAAAAATGTCTGTTATTTTATTGATATAATTTGTATACACACTTTTATATAGTTTTAAAAATTCTCTTACTGAAATTACGTTACTGAATCCCCTTCTTTACTGAGAAGTTATATAAAATAAAGAATAAACTATTAAATCCTTAGTACCAATTCTAGATGAAGAACTTATTTGAGGATAACATGAACCTAAAGTAATAGCACTGTGGATATAAGGCAAGGGATGAGTAGACTTCATATACTTCCCAGATGTATGTATATTTTTTTCAAATTTATGTAGATCTTGTAATTAATTAAGAATAACAGTATTAGTTTCACTGGTGCTTTTGGAAATTTTGATATTTTCGGTACTAAGCAGTTGTCTTTAAAATACAAAGTAGAGGGGTGGAAACACTGTATTAAGCAGTTTGAATGTTCTTTCTGGAGAAAGTGAATACCTGTTATCTTTTCTCTGGGATAAGAAATACAAAGATACATAAGATCTAGATCTTACCTTTAAAGAGATCTTTGTTTATCCTGACACTATGAAGAGTGGGATTAAAATAGTTTGATGAGGGAATCTTTCTGGTGATATTATTTTTATAGTTTCAGACAAAGTTTGTGAGATTAAAGCAGTTATTTGGAAGAGATAACTGGTGGAGATAAATTGCCACATACAATAGGGTAAGAAAAAAGAAGCAACACAGGGAAGGGTTTTGTAGCATGGCCTACTCCTAATTGCTAGGATGGATACATTTACAAAACCAACTCAGGCATTGCTGTGGTGAAATATATCAAATTGCAATTTAGAGTGTGACCACTGAAAATGTTTTGTAAAAGTGTTGACCTGAAATATATAGATTGCCATACATTTACCCAACAAAGATGGATTTATTCAGGATCAGCAGAGAACTGCAATTCAGATAGGCAACAATGGTAGCCACATGCAAGTTCCTGCATAGCAAGAGAAGAACAGTTTTATAGAGAGAAAAAAGAAGTTGGGAAGACTATAGTAAACAAAGAGTCCATGGCTTTTCATTGGCTGAATGCCTGCCAGGAAAGGAGAACTTCTTTCTGTTGGGCTCTGCTATTGTCATAGGGCACAAGAGCTCTCCTTCCTCGTTTCCCAACTCTATTTAATTGAGGTTTCTGGTTACTATTAACTTTTTACATTTCCAACTTCTGGTCAAGATATTTCTCTGAAAGCATCACTCATTGAGAATGAGGTTTTCTACTTTCAGGTTTTTGTTTTTGTTTTTTTTTTTTCCTCAGTGTCAGAAAGGACCTTTCCTGAATTTAGTGTCTCATGTGGGAGGGAGAGTACACAGATTGAAAACCTATTGAGGTTACATTTGAGTAAAAAGGAGAGGTAGGAGGAAGAACTCTCAAGCACTTTTTATCTAAAGTCCATATGTTATCAAGATCATATACATTGGAAGTCAACAAATTTCCAACGGGCCTGCTCTCGATGTCTTTTATTTTTAATTAATTAATTAATTTTATTTTTGACTGCATTGAGTTTTCATTGCTGCACGTGGGCTTTCTCTAGTTGTGGCAAGTGGGGGTTACTCTTCATTGAGGTGTGCAGGCTTTTCATTGTGGTGGCTTCTCTTGTTGTGGAGCATGTGCTCTAGGTGCATGGGCTTCAGTAGTTGTGGCACGTGGGCTCAGTAGTTGTGATTTGCGTGCTCTAGAGCTCAGGCTCTGTAGTTGTGGCACATGGGCTCAGTTGCTCCACGGCATGAGGGATCTTCCCAGTTTTGTATTTTGGGAAACTTAGGACACCATGAAGTTTATTTGGATTTAGGTGTAGCCCTTGTTCTGATAATCAGATGCCCTAAATATTAAACCTGAGTTTGGGCAAACTGACATTTTTTTTTTTTTTTTTTTGGCAACATTATGTACCTCTAAGTCTAAAAGCTTTAGCAAGTGGATGTTGTCTTCATGTGAGGAGACTTGAGAAAGAGAACAAGTAAGTAAGTCATTCACATTTTGCAGCAAAGTAGAACCTCTAGAGAAGTTTATATCTTCCAGATCAGCCTTCAGGATTTGTGAGAAATAAGGACTTTTAGTAAAACCCTGAGGCATTACTGTTCAGCTAAGTTGTTTTTCTTCCCAAGTGAAGGCAAAAAGGTGTTGGCTACCTTCATCAACTGGAATACTAAAGAATGCAGTGCATAAATCAATTACAGTAAAGAATTAGATGTTAATAATGTATGAGGGTTAGGAACAATAGGGTGTCAAGGGATAACAGTGTTGTCTACTGTTCAGAGGTCCTGAAAAAATCTCCACTTTCAGCCCTTAGGTTTTCTCACTGGTAAAATGGGGCTGTTACAGGAGGTAATACAAGGTATAATGAGACCTTGAGCCTTTGTAATCTTCTATTAGGGGCTTTATGCCTTGAAGAGCTTCTTTACTTATACGGTATTGATTGATTCGGGAAAAGTTTTAGAAAGATTTATTTGAACCTTGATGGGAGGTGTACTGTAAATTTTGCCAACATCAGTTGGATATTTTGCCCATGAGGAATGGGGTAGCTGATTCAACAGGGGCAAATGATCAGTGTTTTCAGAAACAGCTCTATTACTGCCAGAGATAGGAGAAATAAAAGATATCAAAGGGTAATTTAATTCAAATGGTAATATGATTTCTATTGTCAATGTCTAGAATTATTTACCCTTTTTGTGAGAAAGAAATTCTGGCATGATAAATCTCTAAAAAGTCTTGGCCTAATAAATGGGTAGGGCAAAGCAACTGAGGAAAAAAGAGTGTGTGTCTCTCAAAAGACCTAAACAAAAGGGAATATAGGTTCAGAGAAAGCAATCTCTTGAGGTTCATTAAAGATTCTCACTATTTGAGCTGTTTTAGTACTCTTAGGCAGAGGTTGTTTTATAGTAGTGGGATAGCAAACTGAGACTGTGGCCCTGGTGTCAATTAGAACTGGAAGAGATTAATCCCCAATCTGGAGAAATGTTTCTCTAAGGTAATTAAATGGGAAGATTGGGATGATTATAGTTCCTTGGAGCCCCATCACTGAGAATTACGAGGATGTTGGAAAGACTGGTTAAAGGGTTAGAGATGCCTAAGGTGCTTAAATTTGTAAGAATCTCATTTCCAATGCCCTGGCTCTTGGCAATAATAGCAGAAATGAGGAGGGTTTTGGTTTTGTCTAGGATCCTCCATTTGCTGGATTTAAAGATTAGGAATTTTGGCAGCCTTCCTTAGATGTAATTCATCTAGAGTGCAAGAGAGTTGGTTTGCTAGATTATCTAAATCTGAAGTGGATATAGTTTCTTATTTCATCCTGATTCTTTTTACTAGAGGGAAAGATTCTTGTTTAGCTCATTAACAAACATGGAATTAAAAGCAACCCGAGTGGAATTAACATCTGAAGGAAGAATTAATTTTTTAAAAAAACAATCTAAAGTCAATTGTAATAATCATGAACAGGTTTATCAGATTTTTATGTGCAAGCCTGAATTTTGTTTCAATTAACAGTCTTTGGAAAAGCCAAAATTCCTAGAATTCCTTGATGAAGTCATCCAGTAATTGCTTGAGCCTGATCATATAAGTTAGCAGGCTAGTCTCCTGATTTTAATTCTAGAGACCTTTCCAGAATTTCTCAGTTAGCAATTTTCATCCAATGCTTGGTCTCTCTTTCACTGAAAAGTATATAAAATAGCTGATATGAGTCAGAGAAACCAGGTTGATAAACTTAAATGACTATATTAAATTCCTCAGAAAAATCTGTGAGGATCTTCAGTTACATTGGGAAAATCTTTGACTATGTCTCACAGTTCTGCTTTAGTCCAGAGAGTATAAAAATTAAGGGTTTAGCCTCTGGATCCTCAGAAGTCTTAATTTTAAAGGAACAGGTGTTGGGCTTCCCTGGTGGTGCAGTGGTTAAGAATCCACCTACCAATGCAGGGGGCACTGGTTCGAGGCCTGGTCCAGGGAGATCTCACATGCCATGGAGCAACTAAGCCCATGTGCCACAACTACTGAGACTGCACTCTAGAGCCCATGAGCCACAACTACTGAAGCCCATGTGCTGCAACTACTGAAGCCTGCACACCTAGAGCTCATGCTCCACAACAAGAGAAGCCACCGCAATCAAAAGCCTGCACACAGCAATGAAGACCTAACACAGCAATAAATAAATAAGCAAATTTATCAAAAAAATAAAGTAAATTTATCAAAAAAATAAATAAATGGGGAGAGTTTCAGAGAAAATAAGTTCAGCCAAAGAATTAGCATGGGGGAATTGTGGGTATACAGGAGGTATAGGTGGTACAGAAAAAAAGGAGAAAGATGGCACAAGAGGTGGGGTCTGGCCATGAGAAGCTGAGGAAGAGGCAAGATGGCACCAGAGGTGAAGCCTGAGACATAGAAGCCAGGGAAGACGGCTCAATTCAAACAGCTTGCAAGCTAGTCCCAGTAAATCCTAAGGAAACAGCTTGGTTCTAGAGGAGGCAGGCTAAAGCCTTTTTTAGCCAGTCTCTAGAAGACAGCCCCTTCCAAATGAATAGGCTGAAGGCTGAAAACCCAGCAGTTTCAAAATTGAAGACTAGCCAGTTTCAGTGAAACAGTCTGATCTCAAAATCAGATTGAAATTCCAAATGACTACTTTCATACAGAGCTAGGCCTTAACCAGAAAGATAAAATGATTAAATAAATCCTGACTAAACCCTGGAGAGCTTCAAATGCAAACAAAGCATGAGCTGGTATCCAGGAGAAAACCTAGGGTTCGCAAGAAAGCAGTGAGATGCAATGGGCTAAATTGTGGGTGCTGCACCTGTTTGCTCACTATCCCCAGAACCTTTGGGGGTCTTCTCTCGTCCCTGTACAGGCCACCAAATGTTGACCTGAAATAAATGGACTGTCAGATATTTCTCCAGCAAAGATGATTTGTTCAGGATCTGCAGAGAATTTCAATTTGGGATCTGCATACACAGTGAACAAGGGAAGAAAAATGTTGTTATAGAGAGGAAAAGGAAGTTGGGAAGGCTATAGTAAACAAAGAATTTACAGCTTTTCATTGACTGAGTCCTTGCCAGGAAAGAGAAATCGTTTTTTCTTCCTGCTGGGCTCTGCTTTTTTTGTAGGGTGTGAAAGCTCTCCCTTCTGGTCTCCTAGCTCTATTTAATTGAGGTTTCTGTTTGTTCACTTTTTACAACAGCAGTGGAGTGGATGATTTTATTCAGTGGGCCAATTAATTGGAGTCCATTTTCAACAACACATTATGTGGCTGCAAAAGAAAAAAATTAGAGTAGATTTATATGGACTGCTATGCTAAATAAGATAAAATATTCAGTGTAAAATTATTATAATGAACAGAATAGATAATGTGACCCTACTGATCATACATAAACAAGATGAAAAGACAACACTCAGAATGGGAGAAAATATTTGCAAATGAAGCAACTGACAAAGGATTGATCTCCAAAATATACAAGCAGCTCATGCAGCTCAATAAAAAAAAATAATAAAGAAAAATAAAAGAATGGGCAGAAGACCTAAATAGACATTTCTCCAAAGAAGACATACAGAAGGCCCACAAACACATGAAAAGATATTCAACTTCACTAATTATTAGAGAAATGCAAACCAAAAGTACAATGATGTATCACCTCACACCGGTCAGAATGGCCATCATCAAAAAATCTACAAACAGGGGCTTCCCTGGTGGCGCAGTGGTTGAGAATCTGCCTGCCAATGCAGGGGACACGGGTTCAAGCCCTGGTCTGGGAAGATCCCACATGCCGTGGAGCAACTAGGCCCGTGAGCCACAACTACTGAGCCTGCATGTCTGGAGCTTGTGCTCTGCAACAAGAGAGGCCATGACAGTGAGAGGTCCGTGCACCGTGATGAAGAGTGGCCCCCACTTGCCACAACTAAAGAAAGCCCATGCACAGAAACGAAAACCCAACACAGCCAAAAATAAATAAATAAAATTTTAAAAAACCTCTGGGGATTAGTACATGGGCATCTTTAGAGGGTCATTATTCAAAAAATCTACAAACAATAAATGTTGGAGAGGATGTAGAGAAAAGGGAACCCTCATGCACTGTTGATGGGAATGTAAATTGATACAGCCACTACGGAGAACAGTATGGAGGTTCCTTAAAAAACTAAAAATAGAATTACCATATGACACAGCAATCCCACTGCTGGGCATATACCCTGAGAAAACCATAATCCAAAAAGACACATGCACCCCATTGTTAATAGCAGCACTATTTACAATAGCCAGGACAAAGAAGCAACCTAAATGTCCATCAACAGAGGAATGGATAAAGAAGATGTGGTACATATATACAATGGAATATTACTAAGCCATAAAAAGGAATGAAATTGGGTCATTTGTAGAGACGTGGATGGACCTAGAAAGTGTCATATTGAGTAAAGTAAGTCAGAAAGAGAAAAACAAATGTATATTAACGCATATATGTGAAATATAGAAAAATGCTATCGATGATCTTATTTGCAAAGCAGAAATAGAGACACAGATGTAGAGAACAAATGTATAGATACCAAGGGGGAAAGGGGGGTGGGTGGGAGGAATTGGGAGATTGGGATTGACACATATACACTACTGATACTATGTATAAAATAGATAACTAATGAGAACATACTATATAGCAAAGGGAACTCTACTTAATGCACTGCAGTGACCTAAATGGGAAGGAAATCCAAAATAGAGGGGATATATATATATATGTATAGCCGATTCATTTTGCTGTACAATAGAAACTAACCCAACATTGTAAAGCAACTATAATCCAATAAAAATTAATTTTTAAAAAGTGATATAAACATGAAAGTATCTATACATTTATACTATATATGTGTTTTGTTTTTTTTTTTCCCTAGAAGGGAACACAAGTACACTGTAGTGTAAGCCCTGGCAGTTGTTTTTTTCTTTTTTGTAATGCAAGTGTATGACTTAAGATTTGATTGTTGAGGCATCCATTTCAAAGAGGCATCCCATTCAAAGATGACTATCTCAAATAAACAGATTGCTAGCCATAGCTAAATAAAGAGCCAGGCTACCTCCCCAACTGAGACACCTTTCTTTTACAGACCTTGGTTGATTTCAATAACTAACCATTTCCACTACTTATTTTTTTCTCTCCCCACACTTTAAACTTCCACTTTTATGTTTCAAATTCACCGATAACTTGAACTCTCAAAACCCTAAGCCCCCACCCTCAACCCCAGTAAAAGCAGAACCCCAGACCCATGTGTGCTATCTTTCTCTCTACTCTAGACCTCACTGTATGGCCCCAGGTGTGCTATGAAATTTCCAGGTCTTATAAGTAATAAACCTCTATTTTTTCAAAGTCTCCTGATGGTTATTGTTGGAGGGTATCTTGCAATCATAATAAGGACCACAAGGGCCAGTTCAACCACAACGTTGTTTATTGATAGGCTGAGACCAGAACCTAACATACATGTTAAACCACTACTCAGAAATAGGACTAATATTTGGAATTGGGTGAATTACTATCATTGTTGTGGTCTCCAAAGAGATTTCTAATAAATAGATTTCTTTTTTCCCACCAAAGCTATTAGCAATTTGAGAAACAAAATAATAACAAAGGGGAAAAAAACCTCACAGATTTAGGTCAGTATGGATTAAGTTCCAGAGTCTGAGACTCAAATAGATCTGCTAACTGAGTCTCAGAAAAAGGCAGATTTACGCATCGGTAAATATCAACCCCATCCCAATCTTTTACTACCTGCAGGAGCAACCACTCTAGAGAACCAGTGGACAGCCTGTTTCTTGAAGATGAAAAGATCCAAAGTTGAAAAAGGAGGGTAGAACTAAGTCAAACATGCCTATTCATTCTTGTCAAATTTACCAATATAACCAAATTTACCAATATAACCAAATTTACCAGTATAATATTGCTTTAGGAGCAGAGTGAGTAAAGGAGAAAATAAAATCAGAATTTGCTCATAGAGGAAATCTCTCCTCATGCAGGCCAAAAGTGAAGAAAAGGTCCCTTCTAGCAGTCATTTTCTTACTGTCTGTAACATTTAAATTTTTTGCCACATGCAGATTTTACTTTGTACTAAATCTAGTCAATATTATTCAAAATAGATTCTTCCTCTTTAATTTTATAAACTTTAATAACAATTAGAACTGTCTAGAAATGGAAAAGACTGCCTTATAATTTATTCTTTTATTTGCTATCCGTCAGAAATTAGTTATTGGAGATATACTGCTTTCTGGGATCTCTGAATAGATTAGATTGTAGGAGGAGAAAGGAAGCAGAGAGGCAACAATTGTTTCCCATCACTGAAACTGTCATAGAACCAGAGGTCTATGGAAGAAGATTTGGGTAGACTAGGACCTCAGACTTGAAAAGCATCTGAACTTTGAGGCCTGTATGAAAGTGAAGCCCATAAATGGAACATGTAATCTGGGTCAGAGTACAGAAGGTAGTGAGATATAGACTTAGTATGCTGAAGAAATAGGGGTAGTGTCCTCTGTACACTACTTATTCCTACTAGGAGTTGATTTTGATTACTATAGCTTTGTTTGAAAAGCTATAAAGTGAGTGTGATGCCTCCAGCTTTGTTTTTCTGTCTTCTTTGGAAAAATGACTATTCTGTTCCTCTACTCATTTTTTAATTGGATTTTGTTTTGGTTTTTTTGTGTTTTATTTTCTCCCCTTGGGTTATATGAGTTCTTTACATATTTTAGATATTAATCCCTTATCAAAATATGTGGATTGAAAATATTTTCTCCCATTTCATAGATTGTCTTTTCATTTTGTTGATAGTTGCCTTTGCTATATAGAAACTTTGAAGTTTGTTGCAGTCCTACTTGTTCATTTTTGCTTTTGTTGCCTTTGCTTTTGGTGTCAAATTTAAAAAATTATTACCAAGACTCTTATCAAGGAGCTTACGCCTTATGTTTTCTTCTAGGAGTTTTATGGTTTAGGTTCAAGCCTTTAATCAATTTTGAGTTGGTTCTGTATATGGTGTAAAAGAGTAATCCAGTTTCTTTCTTTTTTTTTTTTTTTTTGCATGTGGCTGTCCAGTTTTCCCCAGCACTATTTAATGAAGAGACTATGCTGTCTCCATTGCATGTTTTTTGCTCCTTTGTTGTAAATTAATTGACCATATATGCATAGGTTTATTTCTGTTTTATCCTTTGACCAGTTTTTGATGTCAATATCACACTCTTTTGATTACTATAGCTTTGTAGTATAGTTTGAAATCAGCACGTGTGATTCCTCCAGCTTTGTTCTTCTTTCTCAAAATTGCTTTGGCTATTTGGGATCTTTTCTGGTTCCATATAAATTTTAGAGTTTTTTTGTTCTATTTCTGTGAAAAATGTCCTTGGGATTTTGATAAGCATTGCAATGAATCTGTAGATTTCTTTAAGTAATATAGACGTTTTTAACAATGTTAATTCTTCCAATTCACGAGTACAAAATATCTTTCCATTTATTTGTGTCTTCTTCAATTTCTTTCAGCAATGTCTTATCGCTTTCAGTATACAGGTTTTTCACCTCCTTGGTTAAATTTATTCCTAGGTATTTTATTCTTTTTGTTATGCTTGTAAATGAGATTGTTTTCTTAACTTCTCTACTGATAGTTTGCTATTAGTGTACAGAAATTCAATTGATTACAGTATGTTGATTTTGCATTTTACAACTATACTGATTTTGTTTGGTTTAACAGTTTTGTTTTGTTTTTTTTTTAGATTCTTTAGGGTTTTCTATATACAATATCATGCCCTCTACAAATAGATACAGTTTTACTTCTTCCTCTCTGATTTGGATGCCTTTTATTCTGTGTGTGTGTGTGTGTGTGTGTGTGCATGTGTGCACGTGCATGTGCACGTGCACACACACATGCACATGCCTAATTTTTCTAGCTAGTGTTTCCAGTACTATGTTGACCACAAGTGAGAAAATAGGCATTCCTGTCTTGCTCCTGATCTTACAATAAAAGCTTTCAGATTTTCCCTGTTGAATATGATGTTAGCTGTGAAGTTGACATATATGGCCTTTATTATTTTGAGGTATATTCCTTCTATCCCAACATTGTTGAGTTTTTAAGTAATGAATGGATATTTAATTTTTCAAATGCTTTTTCTCCATCTATTGAGATGATTATATGATTTTTATCCTTCATTTTGTTAATGTGGTGTATCACATTGATTGATTTGCAGATGTTAAACCACCTTGCATTCCTGGAATAAATCTCATTTGATTGTGATGTATGATCCTTTTAATATATTGTTGAATTCAACTTGCTAATGTTTTGTTGACTATTTTTGTATCAATGTTTTTAAGGGATATTTTCCTGTAATTTTCTTTTATTGTACTGTTCTTATCTGGTTTGGGTATGAGTGTAATGCTGGTTTCATTAAATGAATTTGGAAGTGTTCTCTCATCGTCTATATTTTGGAAAATTTTGAGAAGAATTGATATTCATTCTTCTTAAAATGTTTGGTGAAATTCACAAGTGAAAATTCTGGTCTGGGCTTTTCTTTGTTGGAAGATTTTTGATTACTGATTCAATCTCCTTACTGGTAATTTGTTCTGATTTTGTAATTCCTTATTCAGTCTTGGCAGGTTGTACATTTCTAGGAATTTATCCATTTCTTCTAAGTTGTTCAATTTGTTGGCATCTAATTATTTATAGCAGTCTCTTATAATTCTTTGTATTTCTGTTCTGTCACTTGTAATGTCTCATCTTTCATTCATAATTTTGTTCATTTTAGTCCTCTCTTTTTTTTTTTCTTAGTAAGCCTAGCTAATGGTTTATCGATTTTGTTTATCTCTTCAAAAGCCTTAGTTCTTCTCTGATCTTTTTATTTCCTTCTACTAAATTTGGTCTTAGTTTTTTCGTATTTTTCTAGTTACTTGAGGTGTAAAGTTAGGTTCTTTATTTGAAATCTTTCCTTTTTCTTAATGTAGGCATTTAATGTTATGAATTTACCTTTTAGAACTGCTTTTGTTTCATCCAATTAGTTTTGATATATTGTATTTGTATTTTCATTTGTGTCATAAAATATTTTATTTTTTCTTAATTTTTTTCTTTGTCTTACTGGTTGTTCAGGAGCATACTGTTAATATACACATATATTTGATTTTTCCAGTTTTCTTCTTGTAATTGTTCTCTTATTCACATACTATGATCAGAAAAGATGCTTGATATAATTTCAACCTTCTCAAATTTATTAAGATTTTTTTCTGTGGCCTAATGTACAATCTATCCTGAAGAATATTCCATGTGTGCTTGGGAAGAATGTGTATTTTACTACTGCTGGATGAAATGTTCTGTAAATGTCCTGTAAGTCCGTATGGTCTAAACTGCAGTTTAAGTCCAGTGTTTCCCTATTTCTTTTCTGTCTAGATGATCTATCCATTGTTGAAAGTTATTTTTGGATCAAAAATGACTTAGAGGTATTTTGGATAAAAGAAGATTAAGTCATTCAGAAGGAGAATATAAACTTTATAATAATAGTCATTAATTATATGTTTACTATGTGCACTGTTTAGTATATTTATGCATTATCTTATTCAATCTTTACATGAGCCATAATTGTTAATCTACTTTACAGATGAATACAACGAGGCACAGAATGATTAAATTACTTTCTCTGGGTCATGAAATAAATATGTGGTGAAGCCAGAATTTTGCTTGTTGATTTAGATTCACATTTTGTACTTGTTATCACTATAGTATAGTTCTTGGGAGCATGGTAGAAGTATATCATAAATTTATGTTTATTAAACTTTACTATGTAAATAAATTTCCTGAGGATCTTGTAAAAATGCAGATTCTGGTTCAGTACATGTTATGGTACCTGTAGTTCTTCATTTCTAGTAAATTCCCAGTCTATTCTTATGCAGTATCAATGACAAGCTACATTGTTCAAATAGGTCAGGGAGGTTAATAAAACTAAAAGGGGGTGAGTTAACTCCCCAAAGGGTAAAACATAAAATAATATTAACAACCTGGTTTTATATATAAATTAATTCCAAAATCTGTATGAGCCAAATTTAAGAAGGACTGGTCTAAAACATTTAATAAAATGATTTTGCCACTGGAAGAAGTCCTGGAGGAGTGAAAAGAGATGAGATTTTTATTTCTTTATATAAATAAAGAAATAAATAAATAAGCCATATGATAAAGGCTTAGAAAAAGATGGAGGAAGTCATCTTATAAATAGGTAGATTAAACTGAAAAGGACAAACTATAATAATAAGGCATTTTAAAATCATGTTTCTAATTTCTATTACTCTTCTATACATCTTAAGCCAAAATATTAAACAATATCAAATTTAATTAAAAAAGCTTAACAAGTGGCAACATTTTATAACATTAACCTTCTTTCTTTCTTTCTTTCTTTCTTTCTTTCTTTCTTTCTTTCTTTCATCTTTCTTTCTGTCTTTCTTTCTCCTTTCTCTTTTAAAATGATTTTTTAAGAGCAGTATTAGGGTCAAAGCAAATCTGAGAAGAAAATACAGAGATTTTCTATACTTTCACTACCCATACACAGCCATAGCCTTTCCCATTATCAACACCTCCCACCAAAGAAATATAGTTGTTTTTACAAATGATAAACATACATTGACACATCATAATCACCCAATACTGTACCTTAGGGTTCACTTTTGGTGTTGTATATTCTATGGGTTTGGACAAATGTATGATGAGATGTGTGCATCATTACAGTATCATACATAGTATTTTCACTGCCCCCTCCCCAAATTCTCTGTGCTTCGTATATTTAATCTCTCCCCCTTCCCCCAACCCCTGGAAACCACAGATCTTTTTAATTTTTCCATAGTTTTGCCTTTTCCAGCGTGTCATATACTTGGAATCATAACAATATACAGCCTTTTCAGATTGGGTTCTTTCATTAATAATATGCATTTAAGATTTCTCCATGTCTTTTCATGACTTGATAGCTCACTTCTCTTTAGTGGTAAATAATTTTACATTGTCTATATCACCATATTTTATTTATCCATTAACCTACTGAAGAACATTTTGGTTGCTTCCAGTTATGAATACACTGTTATAAACGTCAGTGTGCTGTTTTTTGTGTGGACATAAATTTTCAACTCTTTTGGGTAAATACCAAGGAGTGTGCTTGCTGGATTTTGTGGAGCCCATTCTTTTTAGGATATATTTTCCTAGTCTTTCTTTAAAATTTTACTTCTCAGTGTATCTCAATGGTGGTAAATTCTATGAAGTATTCAAGAAGTCAATAACAGGTATCTAATCTTACCTTTCAAGTGTTGATTACCTTGCATAAAATACTAATAATAATATATTTCTCCTAGAAAATTATTTTCTATAAAAATATTTACAAATACTCTTCACTACTTATGCTAATTAAATGATTGCAAAACCACAAAGTCACTAATTTACTATGATAACTGTATTTGACATTTTTAATCTAATACTTGATGCGTTTTATAATTATGCACTTATATTGTTTCCTCCAAAATTATATAAACAGTAACCAGTATTTATGACTCCGTAGAATGCCAGATAACCATACAGAGACAACAGTCTTTGTTCAGTTACATGCAGCTAGCTCTTGATTATCCATGGTGATTGAGGGTCAATAGCATAGAAAAATGAAATCATTTTAGCAGATAGGTATAACCACCTCTACCCTAATTAATCCTATTAGCTGATATGCTAATAGGACTCATTTGAATTTTATTTTCTTTATTAATGTCTTTTCAGACACTTGATATTAAATAAATGCTAAAGAGTAGGGAAATAACCAAAGGGCAGGAAGCAAAAGGGAAGAGAGAGAGGAGCAATGGGAATGACTACTCCAAAAAACTACAAAGTTAGAAAAGAAATTAATGCTTACCAAAGGGGACAGGGAAGAAGTAGGTCAAATTAGGGATATGGGATTCAGAGATACAAATTAATCTGTATAAAATAGATAAGCAACATGGATATATCGTATAGCACAGAGAATTATAGCCATTATCTTGTAATAAATTTTAATGGTCATAATCTGTAAAAATACTGAATCACTATGCTGTAACCTGAAATTAATATATCATAAATCAACTATACTTCAGTAATAAATAAATAAATAAGGAAAATGCAGAACACATACACACACACAAAACCCTAAAAAATTAGTTCCTAAATAATCACAGGTTGTGATGGTCCCATTGTTGTAAGAATACAAATGACTATTACTTCCTTAAGGAAATGTTTCATCCAATTATCTTGTTTCCATTTTCAGGCTGTAGTTGAGCATGTGCTCCATTAATAAATATTTTTAAAAATTTTCTCCAAAATTTTATACATTGTCCTCTTTCAGAACATTTCCTCCCATTTCTTTCCTTTTATTAAGTTGATTATGATGAGCACATCAAATTTGCTCCAGTCATGCCAAACCTGTTCACCCAGAAAAAGGTGAACCATTTAAATGTGCCTTCTTTGGTGATTAAGATTTCAGGGGAAAATGTCACTGGACCTTTTTTTTCCCTGTCCAAATTTCCTGAGTACAATGTGCTGGTGTTTATGTTTAAAGTCCTGCCAATCCTCCTTTGTGCTTCTAACAAGAGAACAGCATGTGAAAAGGGGCCCCCACTGAATACAAATATAATTTTTTCATAGGAATTAATGACCGTAATTTTGTTATTAATAAATTAATTTCTAGCTAGCAAGATGAATTTTGTTATGCAAGATGGTTACTTATTGTGAAGGCATTGAGAGATATCTGATCTCAATGTTAACTTTGTTAACCAGCAGTTTAATAGCAAAAAAGTCTACATTATATTTATATTTAGTAAACACTCCTATCCCTCAATAAACACACATCACTTTCTTCTTTTCTTTCAATTTTAATTCTAGTAAACAAGTGTAATAGAGTCAGACTCCATTTTTTGATATTTGACTGCTTATAGCTTTTAAGTCTCACCCTTTCCTCTTCCTTTTTTGCTCCACATCTGACAAGCTGGTAATAAACTCCCAGCCTTTCTTCCTTTGGTGCTGGTAGGAAGTTCAAACCATACACAGGAATCTTCACTCCAGTCCCACCCCTAACCATATAAAATACCCAAGCCAGTCTTTCCTTCCTGTTCTTTCAAGATATTTTGGGACCAGCTTAGAAGGCACGCCCTGCTCTGCCTAGAAAACTTCATTACATGAATAATAAATCTTTTCAAACACTTGTGACATGAGTGCAGTATCATCAGTCTTGATATCTGAACCAAATTTGGGGGTGAGGATTCATCCTGTTTCTTTGGAATTTTCACAACACAAGAGAATAAAACCTGCTATTCATATATTTTTCATGACTACATTCATTAATTTATTCATTTATTAATCTATTTACTTAATGGCATATAAAGATGTAAAAGACTTAGTTTTGGCCACCAGGAGGCCAAAAATCTATACAAATTGTATTTAACCTGGCAATATTTGTCAACAGTGAGACTTACAGTAACATTTTAACAATTAAGCCATTGTAGATCCCTCATGTTAGTGTGGCTTAACCTCTCTCTTACTTAGTAAACAGAAGTAGTTTACTACTTCTGTTCAGTAGTAAACTGAAAAATTGGGAAAGAAATGGAAAAGTGTAAATAGACTGAATTTATTTAAAAAACCCTGAATATAGGAGGTAAAGCAGAGAGACAACCGTGAGTATCACTTATCTCCATCTCTACTACCATCATCCTTGCCAAATTACTGTCATATAACAGCTTCCTATCTGGTTTCTTTCATCATTTTCTCTTCCTATGCATCCCACATATAACATAAACATAAATTAGATTACTAGACTCCTCAATTAAACTCTTCAGTGGCTTTCTTATTGCTCTTGGAATATAGTAATCTATCCTTTCAACCACACCTCCCACTTTATCCCATCTCTTACATATTCTGACCATACTAGCTGGTTTAATAATCTCTGAATTTCTGAAGTCTAGACCTTCAAACATGCTGTTTTAAAATGCTCTCTCTTCAACTCTACTTGGCTAACTTCTGTTTTATACCTCAGGTTAAAAGTCCCTTTCTCAGATAAGACTTTTCTGAGCCTCCTCAATCTAACTCATACTTCTCTATGTCTAATAGCATAATGTTCTTTTCTTTCTCAATTCTCATTATAAGTTATAATTATACATTTGTTTTTGTATGTGTTTACAAAGCCAGACAGAAAAAGTCCATGAGGATAGGGAGCATGTCTTCTTTGGGTCACTCTTGAGAGACAAGTTTCCATGAGTCTCTCAAGTTTCTGAACATCTTGGTGGCAGAAATACTGACTGTTTTTGTTACTATCTTTTCAAGGATGTTTGCCCAGGAAACATATACTTACTTTCCAGTATAATATAAATAATGTCTTCAACTAGAGCAAATTTCAGTCACGTTTACTGCCCATTCTAAAAGATTTTGAGTTCCCTAATCTCAGAGTTTCTCTCCTGCAACACATTCTACCGTGTGTGCACATACCACCTGACACTCTTTACAGCACCCAGGGGGAAATTGGGTTTGGAGAACCAACAAAAATATTTACATATGTTGACTAATATTATTGTTGTGAATAATAAACTCCTTTTTTTTCTCTGACCCAAGAATTTCAGGCTTCTGTCAACATCCATGAATCTGTGGCAGGTTAACTTGTGAGCTTGCAAGAGAGTAAACTCTCAGACTCTTATAGGTTCTTAAATGTCACCACTATAAATCTAGAACTAGCACAGTGCTTGGTCCATAGTAGGTGTCTAATAAAAGTTGTTAATTCAGTGAGTAAATAATGTGTCCTTTTGAGAATCTCAAGTTTGGTTCCCCATACAAAAAAAAAATGCAGATATGTAAATATGTAAATGCACACATACTTTTTTCTATAATGTCAGGAGGGCAAACCTTTCTAGTGTCCTTCCATAGACAAATGGATCCCATGGACTCCAATTTAAGAATGGTCCAGTTGAATTCTATTTTCTTATATACACAATAAGACTAATTCCTGGAGAGAACTCACTTCTCCTGAATTTCATTACTTTTTTCTTGTCCTAGTTGTCACCCCTAGGAAGGCAAGGTCCATACCAGCCCCTTGAATTAATTTTTAGAACCAAAGATGATAATTACTTCTTTTCATATTGGCAGTAAAAATTCTGGAATGTGCTTCCATTCAGAATATATGTGAGTAAAGCTAGATAAATAATAAGTAGATAAACCTATGGCCAGAACGTTTGAAGTGATTGAAGATGAGTTCAAAGAGAGATTTTCTTGGTACATAATGAAAGTAGCTTCAGAAAATGCAAGACAAGTGCTAGTCTCTTCCAAAAGTTAGTCACTGGTGTTACTGGCAAAAACTATACCTGGTTCTGGACCAAAATTATAGTTTTATCCAGTACCTGATGGCTTAGTGCAAAGAGCCAGGTCCCATTACTAACAACTCTCTGACCTTTGGAAAGTAACCTTTTGAGTAGGTTTTATAATCTTTAAAATGAGATAGTTTTATTTAAATCATAAGGTTGTTTTAAAGACAAAATAAGATTTTGTGCTAAGAACCAGCATAAGGAAGGTCCAGCGACAATGATAATACAAGTTCTTTAATAGCAACCACTGCATCTATCTGTGGAACTGTTACCGAATTTCTCAACTGGATCTGAGCCAAGGTCCTAGCCTTGGGCTGAGACCCCTTGACTCAGACAGGGAGGTTCTTGTTCTGATTGGATTTGCACAGCCAATAATGAAACCAATGCTGAGATTGGAGCAGCAGAAGTTTTATTCCATGGCCAAAGAATGGAGAAGTGGAAACCTAGTTCACAAATCAACTTCTCAAGCCAATTCAGTCAGAGACACCATATATATAGAAGGGTCGAGGTAAAAGGAAGGGAATTGGAAAGAGTGGGAGGAATATTCATGACCCATCTGAGAACAGAGCTGTGGTTTCGACTGGAACTGATGCAACCCTCCTTTTCAGTCCTTGTATGGGCTTTTCTGGTTGTTGTCAAGGCCATTGTCAACTGTCATAGCACTGGTGGGTGTGTCACTTAGCTAATGTATTACAAAGAGTGTATAATGAGGCTCCAGGTCTACTGGAAGCCAGATCTTCCACCACATAGGGACTGGTTGGTTCTAACCAGTTCTTTTTTTTTTTTTTTCTCTCTTTGCAGCATCCTCCTGAAACTTATAAGAGTAGTTGATTTCCATTCAAGGGAGGGGCAGGGGTATGATTCTGGGGCAACAGCCTTGGTAAGAGAACCTCATTTAGTCTCTTTTTCTTTTGTGTTTAAATTACAATCATGCATAATTGGCATACCCTGTCATAAGAAATTCTCAGGCCCATAAGTCCTCTTATGTTGCTACAAAGTTTCATTTGGTGAAAATATAGTTCTATTACTTCACTCCAAGTTTTGTCAGTTTTGATGTATTATGGCCCTTGGAACTTAGATCCAATGATCTTAATCTCCTTATGTAGTTCAAAGCAGAAACCATTTAAGTTTCTTTGCACTGGGAGTTACACAGATCAAAAATACATCATAGAACAGAGATAAATTGTGAGGGCACTGTATATAAATCCCAACTTCAATGATTACTTATTAATTTATGGCAAGTTTCTTATCCTACAAATTTTATTTTCTTCTTTGTGAAATTGGCTGTAATAGCTACAGTAGTAGCTACTTTCAGGCTACTATGAGTTTTAATAATATTTTGTATAAAGTGCTCACTTCCTGCAGCTATTGTTATATCCACACACACATACATACACATCAGAAATAAATGTATTGACAATTTTTTCAGAATAAGAAGTTGACTCAGAGAGACCAAACAGTTTATCCAAAATCACACAGCTGGTAAGATATGAGATTATGATGAAAATTTACATCTGTTCAGTTACAATATCTATTTTTGTGACTGTCTGTTGTGCTCTCAGAGACTGTACAAATGCAGAAGGATAACAGGTGGATGGAACCGTTTGAGAAGCTTGCTGTTTATTTTGATTTTAATAGTATTATTTTGGATCTGACACTATGTAGACTTCTAAGAAGAAGAAATGCCTGGAGGAGTCAGCAATGCCTCTCTCTCAAGAAACTAATATTAAAGCACTTTTGAATAAACAGAATAGGTACTTACTGAACTAAAGATTCCTTTAAAATTGAGCAGATGAACAACTTAGTAAGCATGTTTTAATTAAAGAGACAACGTACTTTTCTTTTATCATTGTCTTGAACCTTTAAGAGATCCCCATGGGAAAAGTTAAATAAGCAGAAATGCCACTGTGTAAGACTTTAGTGTCTATTATATTTTATTTTTATCAGGATTTGTGAACATGCTACAAAATCTCTAGGTCTAAATGCAATTGGATGAATAGTGATTATGCTGTGGTAATGACAGATTTTCTTTAAGCGTATAGATTGAAGAATGAACTAGCCAATAAAAGTACCAATTTCAAATGGTAGGTATAACCATACTTAATGTTAAAAATATTTTTTACTTCAGGTTTCCTCTGTGAATTCTTTTTCCTGGACTATGTGATGTGATGGTCCCTTATGATACCATACAGAAATTCAGGATTTACTTTCATGCCCCAAATGATTTTATACTAATTTACATTCCACTTAAATTTGATGATATATATTTCCCTCTATCTCCCATGGGGAATAATTCATGGTGAAGGACAAATGCTTGTTCTAACAAGAGTATACATAGATGGTTTCCCAAAGTAGGTTTTAGAGCTTAATATATCCCTGAAACTGGAGAAATCTTGTGATACTTCATTGCGCCCATGTGATGTTGAGCCAAAATGACAGTGCTACTCCGAGCATGTGATGCATAAGTGCATAAAACAAAGTAGGAATAATCTAACATAAGTATGCAAATAGTGGATAATTCTGGGAAGCTCTGTGGGAATTACTTAAATGAGAGTTAGTTTTTAAAAATTTCAGTAATTTGACACTATCTAATTTTTAAGACATATTTCTAGCAAAATGTGTTTTGTGTCCAGTTCTTGTAGCTTATTACCAAATGAAAATATTGTTAGACTTTATATAAATCCAAAAAAATATGTTGATGTTTAAAAGGATTGCTTTAGGGACAATTAATTATAAATTTATCATTTTTGTGTTGGCAACTCAATATATCAATTTAGCAGTTGCCTAAAGACTCTTGGCTTAATAATTAATTCAGTGATGTTTGGTAATGAAAAATGTACCATATGCCTTCACAGAACTCACTGAACTAGTTCTACAATGTTTCTTGTGTCATTATAAGAAATTCCGGTATTGTGTAATATGTCATTTCCAGTTATTAGATTTCTAAAGACAATATTACTGGAGAGTTACTGAATACACTAAATGATACAAAACTGATTATTAGCAAGATATTATAACTGATGTTTTACATCACTTACAACTGTCAACTCAGGGGAATGTAATATTTTTTTCACTTGACCTCCATACCATCTGCATAAATTGGCCTGATTCATGATTTTCCCACCTTTGATTCAAAAGTTTATGTGCAGGAAAGGCTGATTTCTCAAGAGCAAGGAAAGTATATTCCAGGTAGCTTTGAAATGTTTATCAAAACAGTACCAAAATAAACCCATGATGAAGGGCAGTGTTTTTTTAAAATGCAGATCTGAGGACATGCCCTCTGATAGGTGTATAAGAGAAATTATTTTCAGTTTGGTTATAATCTAAAAAATAAATAGGATGGTAAAATAAGTACATTATGTAATCTCCCCCTTTCTAAATAAGGGTAAAAGCAGCTCAAAAACAAGAAAGAGGGGGATTTGGTGGAACTTGAACCTGAAGAGTTCCTGAAATACTGAAAGCAGACATTATTAGATTAAAGAAAAAATTCCAGAATGTACAGGAAAAAATATATTGCCACAGAAGTGGTGGATGTAAGGAGCAGCAGAGAGCCTTGGGGGAAATCACAGCTAATTCATTGGTACTCTGCCATGAAAATGCTCAAGGCTTTCAAATACTGTGCATCTCTCTTTGACACACCTCCACCCCCAACTCCAAGTGGACCAGGCAGTAATGTGTTAGCTATCTACACACAGGAGTAATAAATGTGGAAGTTTAGGGGTTAATGACAAGACAGGGATCCAAAATTGATAATGTCTGGGAAAACATGAAGAACAAACAATCAAAAGGTGAGTCATTGAAGTTAAAACAACCAGCAGCATTTCATGTCAATTAGTCATTATCCCTGAAGTAGTGTAGAGTACAAGCCAGGCTGGATCTCCTTCCTCTTTACAAAGTAAACTGCATAGACATAGCAAAAGACAACCTAACAATAACATCAACTAAAATGACAAGCATGTCATCAACTATATAAGGAATACTAACATACTGAATGAACAAAAGAGATTTCAAACTCAACTAATATAAGGACTTATTATACATGAGGGTAGAGAGTTAATTAAATAATAAGTATAGGATTTATACCTAGTATAATTTTTAGAATGAACAGGAAGAATATGCCATTCATGACACAAAGATTGTTATACATAAAACAATCTCTTTAGAGATTGGGACATAAATCTATAAATTTTCGTGGTTGAATAACAAAACTGACATAGCTAAATAACATATTAGTGAAATGAAATAAAAAGAATATGTAAAAAAATAAGGTACATGGAATACAGATAAAGAAATTATAGAGTTCTTTTAATAGGTGTTCCAGATGGAGAAAATGGAGACAGTAAAAGGGAATTATTACTTCAACAAGATGGCAAATAATTTCTGTATTGTGAAGGAAGAGAAGAATACTTAGGTTCAAGGGATTTATTGAGTGTTAAAGGGATAAAAGAAAAGCAAACAAATAACCAAAAAAAGAAAAAAACCTATAAAAACAAAGTTCAGTTCTAGACATATCATAGTAAAACTTCATAATGTCAATGATAGAAGAAAACATAGAAAGATACTAATGGTGTGTATGTTGAGGAGGGGGACATACAGGAACAAGAATAATATTATCATCATATTTCTCAGCAGTCACATAGTAGGCAAAAATATTATTGAGCAATATCTTTCATGACTTGGGATCTAGAATTCTATATTCACTTAAACTATCATTTAAATATGTAGGAATAATTAAGACATATTCAGACATACCAGGACTCATAAATTGTGCCACATATATATCATCTCTCTGTGGATAGGTTCCAGCAAGAAGAAAATATCAATCTAAGAGAAAACAGTGGAGAGCAAAATGCAATGAAAAGTCAAGAACTTAGTAAAATTTATTATTAACTTTAAATAAATATTAACTGTGAAAACAAGACATGAGAGGAGAAATGGACATTATGAATTGTCTTTCATCATGTATGTAACATAATTTTGAAACATACACAGAAAAAACTGACATAATTGTAATAAAATTGTTAATTCCACACTAATTATGGAAATATTTTATAAATCTCTTTCAGAAAATAACCAGTAATGAAGGTAAAAAAGCAAAAATTTAAAAATAACACAGTCTAATTAATGATATATTAGAGAAAAACTGAAATTTAAAAATAAACTACACTGTATTTTCAAACAGACCTAAAAGTTTTTATAAAAGTGGATTATATATTAAATTACAGAGGAACGTCCAACTAAATTTGAGAAACAAAGACGAAATAGATTGATTACACGAGCTATATATAGGAATTACAGTGTACTGTATTTAGAAATAACCATAAAAATCAAAACAAAAAATTATACATTTGGAAATATTTTAAAAGAAAATACAATTTTAAGTAACAGGTTAAAAAGGGAAATAAAAAAAAATTGCAGAGAAGCAATTGACCACAAAAGCATTTTATAGTAAAACTGTAGGATTGGATCAAAGAAGTGAACACTAAGAAATTTACAGCTATAAATGCATGTATTTTAAATTCAAGCATATTAGAAATTCAAAACTAATTGTTTAATTTATAAATCTAGAAAAAGAATTGGACAATTAAGCCCAAGAAAGTAGAAAGATTACATTAACAAAGTTAAAAGCAGAAGTTAATAACATATTTTTAAAATTGTAAGGGTGGTATAGGGAGGGTGGGAGGGAGGGAGATGCAAGAGGGAAGAGATATGGGAACATATGTATATGTATAACTGATTCACTTTGTTATAAAGCAGAAACTAACACACCATTGTAAAGCAATTATACTCCAATAAAGATGTTAAAAAAAATGCTTCCAATAGAACCAACAAATCATTTCTTAAAAAAAATACTTATATAATAGAAGTTTTTAGCTGGTAATATTAAAAAAAAAAAAAAACATGAACAAGGAGGTACAAATAAATATCATCAAAGTGGGAAAAACACAAACAAAACAGGGTAACACAGATCAGAGAAGATCAGAAATACAAATCAGAGGATCAGAAATATAGACCATTGGGGATAAAAACTATATGACCACATAATGTATATCATTAACCCAAGCTCTTTGAAAATCTGGATAAAATTAACAATGCTATAGCAAAGCATATTCTATCCAAAATTGACACAATATGAATTAAAACCCTAAACTTACCAAAATTAGAGGAAAAAAGAGTTGTCAAATATTTACTCTCTCAAAAATGCCCTAGGCCCGAGGGTTTGTTAAGCAAGTTCATTAAAACTTTTTTAAAAGATTTCATTTTCATATTATAAAAAGTTATTTTCCAAATTAATCTAATTACAATACCCAAACCAGATAAAGACAATATAAAAAAGTGTAGAAAAATCTCACTTATGCACATAGATAAAAATGTAAAATTATCAAATAAGTTTGATTCTAGTAATGCAGGAATGCTTCAACACTGGAAAAATACCATCATTGTAATTTGCTACAGTTACAAATTAAAGAATAAAAATTTCTGCTATCATCTAAATGCTATCATATAAAAATAAATTGATAAAAGTCAATTTATTGTATATATGAAACTCCTAGAAAAGATAGAAATGTTTTATTTATTAAATTAAAATAAAAAATCTACTGGGAAATTAACAAAGTGTGGTGAACTTTTAGACATATTGAAAAAGTCAGTAAAGAAAACAGAGATATGTGATATCATAGCTACAGTTCAGATTATGTTGGATGATCACCAATATAAGACAAGAAATTTAGCTAATAGGTAAATGATTGGCAAGAAGGCAATAAAAGTATCATTATTTGCAGACAACATGGTAATTCAAAACCAAGAGCCTCTACTAACAGTGTAATCAAATTAATGAGTTTAAAAAGGTGACTAAATAGAAGACAGATATACAAAAATTATCTTAAATCCTAAAAATAAATGAAAATATTATGCAAAATGCTTATACATATTGAAACTTTTAATAATCAGAAAAAATCAATAAGTTTTTGAGACTGTTGCACTATCAGAAGTATGAACAGCCTGATCGAAAGCATCTGTGACTATCTTCAAATGACCCTTAAAGGGCCATATATGGAAAAAGAATGGGCTGAGAAAGCTATTGATTCATGAAGGAGGATTTTTTTTTCTCAATACCCAATTCAGATATGGTGAAAAAGGATAATGAAAGTGTAGAAATTCCCCAAAAGGAGTTTCCAGAGGCTATAGTGAACTATGTATAAAAGAGATATTCCAAAAAGAAAAATCAGAGTTTAATTTTAAAAAGTCTCCACCTTCATGGTAGGAGCCCTTATATCACCTGCCAGCAGGATTTCAAAATTACTAGAGATTTGTGACCATTCTATGTTCCTCATTTTCCCCCATTACTCTGCCACTGGGATCTGTTGTAAAAACTAATGTGCATCATTCAAATAATCTTGGACATTGAGTTTGATGCTGAGACTGGATGGATAAAGTTGTCTTCCTTTGGAAATGAGTAAGTGTAATTTTTGCCTAGGAGAGAAAGAGTAAACAAATATTTATGACAAGAAGAATAAAGTCTAGTAGTCTTAGTGAGTGCTGATCACCATTGTTTCCAGCTCTCCCTTTTCTGGGCAGAAGGAGGGATTGTGTTTCCTGGCCCACCTGTAGTTGAGTGCAGACACATGACTTGTTCTGGGCAAGCAAAAAGACAATATGAGGACACCTTAACCTAGATTTCAATGGTAATTGACCTGCTATATTAAATAGACCGGATTTGGCAGAATGTAAAGAAAATATGTGTCTTTAAATAAGTTGAATATTTATTACTAGTAAATATTAATGGACAGTAGTATACAATAGAGTTAGTGATTGCATGTTAATGATTAAGAATCAGAGAAATATATAGTCAGCCCTCCATATCTACAGGTTCCACATCTGCAGATTCAATCAACCACAGATTTAAAATATTTGAAAAAAATTCCAGGAAATTCCAAAAAGCAAAACTTAAAATGCCATGCACCAGCAACTATTTGCATAGAATTTACATTGTACTAGGTATTATAAGTAATTTAGAGATGATTTAAAGTATATACAATGGGGAAAAAAAAACAATCTCTTTAATAAGTAGTGCTGGAAAACTGGACAGCTATATCTAAAAGAATGAAATTAACTTTCCCTCCCACTTCCCCACCACTGTGCCCACTCCATCACAGGCTGAGAGATCTTTGAATCCTTCTACAATAAAGACTGGACTATATTTAAACTATAATTAAAGAGCATATTAAACTTGTTAGAGGAGAGTGTTAGGAAAGCTTCTGAGTTGGTGAACATGTGGAGATTAGGGAAGGTGGCATGCCTGAGGAAGGAGACAAGATGGCAGAGTAGAAGGCCTTGAGCTCACCTCCTCTCACACAAAAAATGCAAAAATCACAACTAACTATTGAACAACCATTGACAAGACTGGAACCTACCAAGAAAGATATTCTACATGTAAAGACAAAGAAACCACAACAAACAGTAGGATGGGTGCAGACCCAATATAATCAAATCCCATACCTGCCAGGAGGCAACCCATAAACTGGAAAATAATTATATTGCAGATGGTCTCCCACAGGAGTGAGAGTTCTGAGCCCCACATCAGGCTCTGAAGGGCAGGGGTCTGGCATTGGGAGGAGGAACCTTCAGAGCATTTGATGTTGAAGGTTAGTGGGGTTTGAGTGCAGGAGCTCCACAGGACTGGGGGAAACAGAGACTACACTCTTGGAGGGTACACACAAAGTTTCATGTGCACTGGGACCCAGGGCAAAGCAGTGACTCCATAGGAGCCTGGGCCAGACATACCTGTGGATCTTGGATGGTTTCCTGGGCAGGGGGGGGATTGGTAGTGGCTGACTGTGGGGCAAGGTCACTGGTGGCAGTGGCCCCAGTGAATATACATTAGCATGAGCTCTCCCAGAGGTGGCCATTTTGGCACTGAGATCTGGCCCCACTCAACAGCCTGAAGGCTTCAGTGCTGGGATGTCTCAGGCCAAACAACTAGCAGTGTGGGAACACAACCCCATCTGTCAACAGACAGGCTGCTTAAAGACAACCTGAGCACACAGCTGCCTCTACACTCCTCCCGTGGCATGGCCCTGTCCACCAGAGAGACAAGACCCAGTTCCACCCACCAGTGGGCAAGTACCACTTCTTCCCACAAAAGCCTGCACAAGCCCTTGGACCAACCTCACCCAACAAGGGGCAGAAACCAGAAGCAAGAGGAACTACAAACCTGCAGCCAGAAAAATGGAGACCAAAAAGAGAAAGTTAGACAAAATGAGATGGCAGGGAAATATGTTCTAGATGAAGAAAATAGATAAAACCCCAGAAGAACAACTAAGTGAAGTGGAGACAGGCAATCTGCCTGAAAAAGAATTCAGAGTAATGATAGTAAAGATGATCCAAAATCTCAGAAAAAGAATGGAGGTACAGTCTGAGAAGATACAAGAAATGTTTTAAAAAGAGCTAGAAGGTTTAAAGAACAAACAGAGATGAACAATACAATAACTTAAATAAAAAATACACTAGAAGGAATCAATAGCAAAATAAATGAGGCAGAAGAACGAATAAATGAGCTGGAAGGCAGAGTGGTAGAAATCACTGCTGTGAAACAGAATAAAGAAAAAAGAATGGAAAGAAATGAGGAAAATCTAAGGGACTTCAGGGACAGCATTAAATGCACCAACATTCACATTATAGGGGTCCCAGAAGAAGAGTGAGAGAAAGGGCCTGAGAAAATATTTGAAGAAATTATAGCTGAAAACTTCCCTGATATGGGAAAGGAAATACTCAATCAAGTCCAGGAAGCTCAGAGAATCCCATAGTGTATAAACCCAAGGAGGAACACACCAAGACACATATTAATCAACAGACAAAAATTAAAGACAAAGAGAAAATATTAAAAGCAACAAGGGAAAAGCAACAAATAACATACCAGGGAATCCCCATACAGTTATCAGCTGATTTTTCAGCAGAAACTTGGCAGGCCAGAAGGGATTGGCATGGTATATTTAAAGTGATTAAAGGGAAGAACCTACAACCAAGAATACTCTACACAGCAGGGCTCTTGTGCAGATTCGATGAAGAAATCAAAAGTTTTACAGACAAGCAAAAGCTAAGAGAATTCAGCACCATGAAACCAGTTTTACAATAAATGCTAAAGGAACTTCTCTAAGTGGAAAAGAAAAGACCACAATTAGAAACAAGAGAATTACAAATGGTAAAGCTCACCAATAAATAAACATACAGTAAATCTAGGAAATAATCAAGGCACAAATATGATATCAAAACAAGCAAAGATGAGAATAGAAGAGTACAAATTCAGGTCACTGGAAATGATTTTGAAAATAAAAGACCAACAACTTAAAATGATAATATATGTATATATATATATACATATACTGCTATATCTAAACCTCATGGTAACCACAAAGCAAAAATCTACAATAGATACACACCAACAAAAAGAAAAAGGAATCCAAACATAATTCTAAATATAGTCATCAAATCACAAGAGAAGAGAACAAAAGAGGAAGTGAAGAAAAAAGACCTACAAAAACAAATTATAAACAATTAGTAAAATGGCAATAAGAACATATATATCAATAATTAACTTAAATATAAACAGAATAAACTCTCCAGCCAAAAGACATAGACTGGCTAATGGATACAAAAACAAGATCTGTGTATTCGCTGTTTACAAGAGACCCACTTCAGATCTAGGGACAAATACAGACTGAAAGTGAGGGATGGAAAATGATATTCCACGCAAATGGAAATCAAAAGAAAGCTGGAGTAGCAATACTCATATCAGACAAAATAGACTTTAAAATAAGGACTGTTACAAGAGACAAGAAGGACACTACATAATGATCAAGGGATCAAAGAAGAAGATATAACAATTGTAAATATATACACACCCAACTAGGAGCACCTCAATATATAAGGCAAATGCTAACAGCCATAAAAGGGGAAATCAACAGTAACACAATAATAATGGTGGACATTAACACCCTGCTTTCATTAATGGATAGATCATCTAGACAGAAAATCAATAAGGAAACATAGGCCTTAAATAGTAACACATGAAATCAGATGAACTTAACTGATATTTATAGAGCATTCCATCTGAAAGCAGCAGATTACACTTTCTTCTCAAGTGCACATGGAACATTCCCTAGAATAGATCACATGCTGGGCCACAAAGCAAACCTCAGTAAATTTAAGAAAATTCAAATTATATAAAGCATCTTTTCCATCCACAAAGCTATAAGATTAGAAATCAACTACAAGGAAAAAAAACTAAAAAACACAAACATATAGTTAAACAATATGTTACTAAACAATCAATGGATCACTGAAGAAATCAAAGAGGAAATCAAAAAATATCTAGAGACAATTGAAAAGGCAAACATGACAATACAAATCTTATGGGATGCAGCAAAACAGTTCTTAGAGTGAAGTTTTTAATGATAAAGCTTACATCAGGAAACAAGAAAAATCTCAAAATAAAAATCCTAAACTTACACCTAAAACAACTAGAGAAAGAAGAACAAATAACACCCAAAGTTAGTAGATGGAAAGGAATCATAAAGATCAGAGCAGAAGTAAATGAAATACAGACTACATAAAAAATATGGAAAAGACCAATGAAAATAAAAGCTGGTTCTTTGAAAGATAAATGAAATTCATAAACCTTTAGCCACACTCATTAAGAAAACAAGGGAGAGGTCCCAAATCAGTAAAATTAGAAATGACACCTTACAACCAGCACCTAAGAAATACAAAGGGCCATAAAAGTCTACTACAAACAAACATACACCAATAAAATGGACAACCTAGAAGAAATCAACAAATTCTGACAAACGTACAATCTCCCAAGACTGAAACAAGTAGATATAGAAAATATGAACAGACCAATTACCAGTACTGAAATAGAATCTTTGATTTAAGAACTTCCAAAAAACAAAAGTCAAGGACCAGATGGCTTCACAGGAGAATTATATCAAACATCTAGATAAGAGATAACATATAACTTTCTGAAACTATTCCAAAAAAATTTCAGAGGACAAAACACTCCCAAACTCATTTTATGAGGCTACCATCACTCTGATACCAAAACCAGACAAAGATATCAAAAAACACTTACAGGCCAATATCACTGATGAACATAGATGCAGAAATCCTTAACAAAATCCTCAGCAAACCAAATCCGACAATGCATTAAAAGGATCACACACAATGATCAAGCAGTATTTATCCCAGGGATGCAAATATTTTTCAAGATACTCAAACCAATCAGTGTGCTACACCACATCAACAAATTGAAAAATAAAAACAATATGATCATCTCAATAGATGCAGAAAAAGTTTTTGACAAAATTCAACACTGATTTAAGATTAAAACTCTCCAGAAAGTGAGCATAGAGGGAACCTACATCAACATAATAAAAACCATATATGACAAACCCACAGCAAACATCATTCTCAATGGTGAAAAGCTGAAACAATTTCCTCTAAGATCAGAAACAAGACAATATGTCCACTCTCATCACTTTTATTCAACATAGTTTTGGAAGTTCTAGCCATGGCAATCAGAGAAGAAAAAGAAATGAAAGGAATCCAAATTGGAAAAGAAGTAAAACTGTCATTGTCTGCAGATGACATGATACTATACATAGAAAATCCTAAAGATGCTACCAGAAAACTACTAGAGCTCATCAATGATTTCGGTAAGGTTGCAGGATACAAAATTAACACACGGCAATCAGTTGCACTAATATACACTAACAGCAAAGGATCAGGAAGAGAAATTAAGGAAACAATCCCATTTACCATCTCACCAAAAAGAATAAAATACGTGGAATAAACCTCCTAATTAGGCAAAAGACCTGTACTCTAAAAACTAAAACACTGAAGAAAGAAATTGAAGATGACACAAACAGATGGAAAGATATACAATGTTCTTGGATTGCAAGAATCAACATAGTCAAAATACCTATACTACACAAGGCAATCTACAGATTCAATGCAATGCCTATCGAATTACCAATGGCATTTTTCACAGGATTAGAACAAAAAATTTTACAATTTTTATGGAAATACAGAAGACCCTGAAGAGCAAAAGTAATCCCAAGAAAGCAAACCAGAGCTGGAGGAATCAGGCTCTCTGACTTCAGACTATAGTACAAAGCTACAGTGATAAAAATATTGTGGTAATTCCACAGAAACAGAAATATAAATCAATGGAACAGGATAGAAAGCCCAGAAATAAATCCATGTACCTTTGGTCAACTAATCTACAACACTGGAGGTAAGAATATACAATGGAGAAAAAACAATCTTAAATAAGTGGTGCTAGGAAAACTGGACAGCTACATGTAAAAAGAAGAAATTAGGGCTTCCCTGGTGGTGCAGTGGTTGAGAATCTGCCTGCCAATACAGGGGACACGGGTTCGAGCCCTGGTCTGGGAAGATCCCACATGCTGCGGAGCAACTAGGCCCGTGAGCCACAACTACTGAGCCTGCGCATCTGGAGCTTGTGCTCCGCAACAAGAGAGGCCATGATAGTGAGAGGCCCGTGCACCGTGATGAAGAGTGGCCCCCGCTCGCCGCAACTAGAGAAAGCCCTGGCACAGAAACGAAGACCCAACACAGCCAAAAATAAATAAATAAATAAATAAATAATAAAAATAAAGGAATTCCTTTAAAAAAAAAAAAAGAAGAAATTAGGACACTACCAGACACCATATGAAAAAATAAACTCCTAATGGATAAAAGACCTAAAGGTAAGACCAACACTATAAAACTCTTAGAGGAAAACATAAGAAAAACACTCTTTGACATAAACCACAGCAATATTTTTCTTGATTCCCCTCCTAGAGTAATGAAAATAAAAACAAACAAATGAGACCTAATTAAACTTAAAAGCTTTTGCACAGGAAAAGAAACCATAAACAAAACAAAGAAGACAACCCACAGAACTGGAGAAAATATTTGCAAATGAAGAGACCAAAAAGGGATATATCTCCAAAATATACAAACAGCTCATGCAGCTCAATATCAAAAAAACAAACAACCCAATCAAAAAATGGGCCAAAGATTTAAATACACATTTCTTCGAAAAACAACAACAACAACAAAAAACATACACTTGGTTAAAAGGCACATGAAAATATGCTCTACATCACTAATTATTAGAGAAATGCAAATCATAACTACAATGAGGTATCGTCTCACACCAGTCAGAATGGCCATCATCAAAAAATCTGCAAAGAATAAATGCTGGAAAGGGTGTGGAGAAAAGGCAACCCTTCTCCCTTCTTGGTGGGAATGTAAATTGGTACAGCCACTTTGGAGAACAGTATGCATATCCTTAAAAACTAAAAATAGAGCTACCATATATCTAGCAATGCCACTCCGAGGAATGTGTCTGCAGAAAGCCATAATTTGAAAAGATACATGCACCCCAGTGTTCATTGCAGCACTATTTACAATGGCCAAGGCATGGAAGCAACCTAAATGTCCATTAAAGATGAATGGATAAAGAAGATGTACATATATACAATGGAATATTACTCTGCCATTAAAAAAATGAAATAATTCCATTTGCAACAACATGGATGGACCTAGACATTATCATACTAAGTGAAGTATGTCAGACAGAGAAAGACAAATATTATATGATATTACTTACATGTGGAATCTGAAAAGATGATCTGAATGAACTTAGTTACAAAACAGAAACAGACTCTCAGACTTCAAAAATAAATTTATGGTTACCAACATGGAAAAGTGGAAGGGGAGGATAAATTAGGAATTTGGGATTAACATCTATACACTACTATATATAAAATCTATAATCAGAAATGACCTACTGTATAGCACAGAGAATTCTACTGAATATTCTTTAATGACCTATATGGGAAAAGAATCTGAAAAAGAATGGATATATGTATATGTGTAACTGAATCACCTTGCTTTACACCTGAAACTAACACAACATTGTAAATCAACTATACCCCAATATAAAATAAAAATTAACATAAAAGAATGAAAGAAGCATCTCAAATAAACAACCTAACCTTACACCTAAAGCAATTAGAGAAAGAAGAATAAAAAAACCCCACCAAAGTTAGCAGAAGGAAATAAATCATAAAGATCAGATCAGAAATAAAAGAAAAAGAAATGAAGGCAACGATAGCAAAAATCAGTAAAACTAAAAGCTGGTTCTTTGAGAAGATAAACAAAATTGACAAATCATTAGCCAGACTCATCAAGTAAAAAAGGGAGAAGACTCAAATCAAGAGAATTAGAAATGAAAAAGGGGAAGTAACAACTGACACTGCAGAAATACAAAGGATCATGAGAGATTACTACAAGCAACTATATGTCAATAAAACGGACAACTTGGAAGAAATGGACAAATTCTGAGAAAAGCACAATGTTCTGAGACTGAACCAGGTAGAAATAGAAAATATAAAGAGAAAAATCACAAGCACTAAAATTGAAACTGTGATTAAAAATCTTCCAAAAAACAAAAGCAAAGGGTGAGATGGATTCACAGGTGAATTCTATCAGACATTTAGAGAAGAGCTAACACCTATCCTTCTGAAATATCTTCCAAAATATAGTAGAGGGAGGAACACTCCCAAACTCATTCTATGCGGCCACCATCACTCGGAAACCAAAATTGGACAAAGATGCCACCCTCAAGAAAATGAACGGCCAATATCCTGATGAACATAGATGCAAAAATCCTCAACCAAATACTAGCCAACAGAATCCAACAGCACATTAAAAGGATCATACACCATGATCAAGTGCAGTTTATCCCAGGAATGCAAGGATTCTTCAATATATGCAAATCAATCAATGTGATAAACCACATTAACAAAGTAAAGGAGAAAGACCAAATGATCATCTCAATAGATGCAGAAAAAACTTTTGACAAAATTCAACACCCATTTATGATAAAAACCCTCCAAAAAGTAGGCATAGAGGGAACTTACCTCAACATAATAAAGGCCATATATGACAAACCCAGGACCAACATCGTTCTCAGTGGTGAAAAACTGAAATCATTTCCACTAAGATCAGGAAAAAGACAAGGTTGTGCACTCTCATCACTATTATTCAACATGGTTTTGGAATTTTTAGCCACAGTAATCAGAGAAGAAAAAGAAATAAAAGGAATCCAAATCAGAAAAGAAGAAGTAAAACTGTCACTGCAGATGACAGGATACTATACATATAGAATCCTAAGATGCTAGGAGAAAACTACTAGAGCTAATCAATGAATTTGATAAAGTAGCAGGATGCAAAATTAGTGTGCAGAAATCTCTAGCATTCCTATACACTAATGATGAAAAATCTGAAAGAGAAATTGAGGAAACACTCCCATTTACCACTGCAACAAAAAGAATAAAATACCTAGGAATAAACCTACCTAAGGAGACAAAAGACCTGTGTGCAGAAAACTATAAGACATTGATGAAAGAAATTAAAGGTGACACAAACAGATGGAGAGACATGCCATGTTCTTGGATTGGAAGAATCAACATTGTGAAAATGACTCTACTACCCAAAGCAATCTACAGATTCAATGCAATCCCTGTCAAACTACCAATGCATTTTTCACAGAACTAGAACAAAAAATTTCACAATTCGTATGGAAACACAAAAGACCCCGAATAGCCAAAGCAATCTTGAGAAAGAAAAATGGAGCTGGAGGAATCAGGCTCCCTGACTTCAGAGTGTATTACAAAGCTACAGTAATCAAGACAGTATGGTACTGGCACAAAAACAGAAATATAGATCAATGGAACAGGATAGAAACCTAGATGTAAACCCACGTACCTATGTTCACCTTATTTTTGATAGAGGAGGCAAGAATATACAATGGAGAAAAGACAGCCTCTTCAATAAGTGGTGCTGGGCAAACTGGACAGCTACACATAAAAGAATGAAATTAGAACACTCCCTAACACCATACACAAAAATAAACTCAAATGGATTAAAGACCTAAATGTAAGGCCAGACACTATAAAACGCTTAAGATGAAAACATAGGCAGAACACTCCATGACATAAGTCACAGCAAGATCCTTTTTGACCCACCTCCTAGAGAAATGGAAATAAAAACCAAAAGAAACAAATGGGACCTAATGAAAGTTAAAAGCTTTTGCACAGCAAAGGAAACCATGAACAAGAAGAAAAGACAACCCCTCAGAATGGGAAAAAAATATTTGCAAACAAAGCAACTGACAAAGGATTAATCTCCAAAATTTACAAGCAGCTCATGCAGCTCAATATCAAAAAACATACCACCCATTCAAAAAATGGGCAGAAGACCTAAAAAGACATTTCTCCAAAGAAGATTTAAAGGTTGCCAACAAACAAATGAAAGAATGCTTAACCTCTCTAATCATAAAAGAAATGCAAATCAAAACTACAAAGATGTATCACTTCACACCAGTCAGGGTGGCCATCATCAGAAAATTTACAAACAATAAATGCTGGAGAGGGTGTGGAGCAAAGGGAATCCTCTTGCTCTGTCGGTGGGAATGTAAATTGACACAGCCACTATGGAGAGCAGTGTGGAGGTTCCTTAAAAAACTAAAAATAGAACTACAGTATGACCCAACAATACCGCTACTGGGCATATACCCCGAGAAAACTATAATTCAAAAAGAGACATGTACCACAATGTTCATTGCAACACTATTTACAATAGCCAGGACATGGAAGCAACCTAGGTGTCCATCGACAGATGAAAGGATAAAGAAGATGTGGCACATATATACAATGGAATATTACTCAGCCATCAAAAGTAACTAAACTGAGATCTTTCTAGTGAGGTGGATGGACATAGATTCTGTCACACAGAGTGAAGTAAGTCAGAAAGTGAAAAACAAATACTGTATGCTAACACATATATATGGAATCTGAAAAAAAAAATGGTCTGAAGAACCTAGGGGCAGGACAGGAATAAAGACGCAGACATAGAGAATGGACTTGAGGACACAGGGAGGGGGAAAACTAAGCTGGGATGAAGTGAGAGAGTGGCATGGACATATATACACTATCAAATGTAAAATAGATAGCTAGTGGGAAGCACCGAATTACACAGGGAGATAAGCTTGGTGCTGTGTGACCACCTAGAAGGGTGGGATAGGGTGGGTGGGAGGGAGATGCAAGAGGGAGGAGATATGGGTATATATGTATATGTATAGCTGATTCATTTTGTTATGCAGCAGAAATTAAAACACACCATTTTAAAGCAATTATACTCCAATAAAGATGTTAAAAAAAAAAAAAAAAAAAAAGGCCGGGAAAGATTAACATTTCTCAGTGGTTCAAACACTGTAATGAGATAATTTGACACTTTGCATTAAGTCCTCAGCATATGTCTGATCCCTTTTTCTACTCTTCCAAGGAGTTTCTTAACAAGACCCAAGTGATTTTGTGTACTGGTTCATGTTAAAGCCGAACTTGCTCACTGTAACTGATAGGAAATAGGTTTTATTGACCTATAAAAAGTTGTTAGAGAAATAAAATACTTAAGATATATAGGATTTTTTGGCCAAGTATGTTAAATGCTAAAACATTCTCAAGATTTTTCTTAAACTAGATTTTTTTTATGTCAAATTATCTTTCAAATATGGTTGGAGCCCATGGAGATTCTCATAAAAAGAACTTGTTAATGTGAGTCAGGACATTGCACAACCCTTGACTGGGTTCCTAGAGTTCTATGTTCTAATATTAGCTCTGTTATAGGTTATATGTAATCCTATACTTGATCTTATCATTCAAGGATGTCTGTTTTCTCATTTGTAAGTGAGAAAATTTTACATCCCTCTAGAATTCTGTAATTGTTAACTTAACCCACCACATAATGCAAATTATTTGTAATAATTTTGACCTAAAGTCCTAGCTAACTTTTTGTGCTATTGTTCAGGCAATTAGTCCTGAACTAAATTAATAATTCACTAAATTAACAATTAATTTTTGAACAACAGAGATATTACAACTAAAGTTATACTGTAATTTATTAATCTACTACTTTCATAAAAGAATTAAAATCCTGGAGAAGACTTGGAAAACTTTGGCACAATACAGAACTATTGTTAGCTCCTGACTTTCCCACAGATGTATTAGCTGTGGGACCATTAGTAAATTATTAGTAGTTGTGATCCTTAGTTTTATAATTTTTAAAAGTGGTGATTATTCATTCTCATGAGCTTGCTATGACAATTGTAAAATCTTGAATCAAAAGCATAAACAGTAAGAATATTGCTACCATCAATCTTCTCCTTTCTTTATCCCTCATATCTACAAATTCTTCCTTGACTACCTTTGTAAAGCCTTGAATTCAACTTACTTACAGATATGCAATTTAACTTTCATGACAATCCTGAGTCCATGCAAACTACCAATTGCAAGGTAATGGATTTGTCACTTTCCCAGTCCTCATGGGCAGTAAATCTGAACCAAAATAATAACACTTAGTTCTTGAGAGAGAACCTGGAGAACTTGATGAAAACAACAACAAAACCAAAAGATTGTTGACCTAAGAAAGGAAAACTTTTGCCACACAGAGACTTGTATGACAATACTCACAATGACAATCCAAATGCCTATCAACTAGGGAATAGAGGGACAAAATATGGTATAACCATAAATTGGAATATGATTTAAAAATTTAAAAGTAGCAAATAACTGATACATGCTGCAACATGGATAAACCTTAAAGAGAGTTTTCTATGCAAAAGAGAGCAGATTAAAAAATACTTCATAACATATAATTCCATTTATATGAAATACCAGAAAAGGCAAATTTATAGAGACCTAAAACAGATCAGAAGTTGCCTAGGACTATGGTGTTAGGAGTGGAATTAGACTGCAAATGGGCTCAAAGGGACTTTTGGAGGTTATAGAAAATTGTAGGAATTGAGAATGAGGCATTGGAATGAAAAGTTCTACAAGATATGCTGTTCAGTAAGGAAAGCAAAATAGAGAACATGCTATGAATGACATAGGAAAAAAGAGTATGTACACACATGCATATATATGTGTGTATGCATGTATGTTGTATATCATTCAGGTATCTGTAGGAGACTGCATAAGAAATAAATAGTTTCATGGAAAAATAACCAGCTTGTGGGTTTTGAAAGATTTTATTTCCAATGTATAGCCTTCTATAGTTTTTGAAAAATTTTATCACATGCATTTAACACTTTATTCTACTCAATAATAAATTTGAAATGTAAACAATTGACTTCTTTTTGTGGACAGCATGTCATGACAGATCAATACTCCTGCTGAAAACAGCCAGAAAAATGGAAGATGTTATAAAAATCATATTTGTTAAAAGTACCAGAGTGCTGTGGCAACAAAAAAGACAATGGACCTAAATCCCAGAGGGAACAAATATTAAGGGTGAGCTGAAGACTCAGGGCAGCACTTTTATTCCCTGAGGACTTTTGCTAATTATGGGAATGGGCTTAGATGTGACCCTGGTAAAGGAAGCTTTTGAGGAAAAGAGAAATAAACAAATCTTTGAAAAATTAGACATGAAAAGAATGAGAAAATTGGAGAGAAAAAGTTTCAAACACATACCGGGCTCTCCCCAATAAAATTGCTGAATTATGCTGCTGGACAAAAGCATAAAGAGCTAGACCAAAATCTGAGACAGAATAAATTCTCATATCAGTTAACTAAAAAAGACCTGATTGTTGAGGGAGTCTGAAAATAAATCAGACAAGCTATGAAACCCTATGGCAATGATTCTCAAAGTGTGGCAACAGACCAGCAGTGTCAACATGATCTGATTACTTGTTAAATACTACTTGAATTTAGGGGTCCCATCAGACCTACTGAATCAGAAACTTTGAGAAACTGTGGAGTATAACAGGGTCACCTCGAGGGATTTTTAGAAAACATATTGCTGACCCCCAAGGCTAGAGTTTCTAATTTGGTAGGTCTGAAATGTGACCTGAGAATTTGAATTACTAGCAAGTTCCCAAGTGATGCTACTTCTGGCCTGAGAATCATATTTTGAGAACCTAAATCATACTTTGAGGACCTAAAAGGAATGGTGTATTGAAGCTGGGATAAACAAACATTATTCACCTGTGGCATTTACCAATTATCAACAGTGCTGAAAGCTAACAATCCAGGCTTAGCAGAAAGCATTTGGCATGGAACATAAAAACAAAAAAAGATTTGGTTTTTGGTGCAGGATTGGAGTGCCAATATTGGAAACTCATGGGTTGTAAAAAAAAAAAAAAAAACATGGCTGATCTTTCAACCAATACATTTGCCAAATATTGAAGGTGCTTGGGGAATAAAACTACAGATCTAAGCTGAAACATCTGAAAAGCAGAGTGCTTATCTGCAAGGCTTTGAAATAAACTTCAGAAATATCATGACCTAGGAAAAGGGGTAATCCTGAGGTAATTTTTGCAGCCTTACCAAAATTTCAGCTCAACCTCAACCCTTGATTGGAATAATGTGATCAGCCACTTAACTCTATCTGCCTAATAAAAAAAGGAGGTACCCCCTCATTTTTTTATATACAATGGCTGACACATAATAAAAATTATAAGACACCAGAACAGGTAACATAATATGTCCAATACCCAAAATAAAACAAACAATAGATGCAGACTCGCTCATATTAAATAACTATAATTAATTTTATAGTGGAAGGGGTAAGAGGAAGGTAAGTAGAGTTACAAACAAAAAGAATTCTTGTGGGTTATGGGATTATTCAGTCCTTGATTCTGGTGGTGAGTACATGAACCTGGTCTTTCAGGTGCTAAAATTATATACAAATTAGACTCACATGTACACTCAAATGAGTACAAGTAAAACTGGAGATATTTGAATAAGATCAGTGAATCGTATCAATTGATGCATTATATCAATATCCTACTTGTGATTTTTATTATTTTTGATATATACAATATGTTACTGTTGGGGAAGAAATAAGAAAATTGCATGAGAGATCACTCTGTATTATTTCTCATAACTACATGTGACTCTATAATTCTCTTAATAAATGTTTCAATTAATAAAACTTTTTTCTCAATTTCATGACACTGGAGTAGCAAAATACCTTGCAAAATAGAGCATAGACAACACAAACCAAAAACAAAAAGATCTATTATGCTATAGCTAAAATAAGAATTTTTGCTCATCCCTCCAACATTAAGATAGAAAATAGGCAAGACAGTGGAAAAGATATTTGCAATACTTGACAAACGGCTACTATCCAGAATAAAATGAACTCTTACAAATCAATGAGACAAATAAATTATAGAAAAATGGACAAAAGACCTGAACTTTATTAAAAATATGATATCCAACTGGACAAAATGTATGGAAGAATGCTTAATATTATTAGTCATCAAGGGTGTGCAAATTAAACTAGAATGTGATATCATTAGAAAGACTAAAATGAAAAATATAGAAAACACCTAATATTAATGAAGCTGAGGAGTGAAAAGAGAATATTTTATTCATGAGAAAGTAAATTGGCATAACCACTTTGGAAAACTAGTTATTAGTATTTGTTAAAGCTGAACATGAATACTTTGTGATTTGGTAATGCAATGCCTACATAGGTGCACCAAAAATATGTACAAAAATATCCACAGCATTGCTATTTATATGAGCCCCAAACTGGAAATGACTCAATAGTTCATTGGTAGAATGGAAAAATATGGAATATCATATACAGTGATGACAACAAATGAACTACACATTCACAGCATGTATGAATCTTACAAACAGGTGAGAAAAGACAAACACAAAAGAATACATGCTGTAAGATTACAATTGTATAAGTTAAGAAATAGGTAAAAAAGAAAAACAAAAACAAACCTTGTGGTGTTAGATATCAGTCTTGGGGTATAGTGATGAAAATGGACAAGAAGGAACTTCTGGGGTTCTGATAATGTACAGTGTCTTGATTTGAGTGGGTTCTGACTTCTTTGTAAACATTCATTGAGAGGTACACTTATGAGTTCCTGTATGTACATTATACTTAAGTAAAAGATCACATTAAAATTTAAAAATATATATTTTAAAGAAATAGAGAAAAAGGTTATAATAACAGAAAATTTCACTGAAAAATTGAAATCTATATAAAAGAAACAAATAGATATTCTAGAAAGGAAAAATATAATATCTAAAACTAAGAATTAGGGAGAAGGCCAGGATGATGAAGAAGGAAGAGCTGAGCGCACCTCCTCCCATGAACACAACAGAATTATAACTATTTACAGAGCAACTATATTTGAGAATGAGTTAAAGGCTAACAAAAAGTATTTTCCACAACTAAAGATGTAAAGAAGGAACCACAGTGCAAAGGGTAAAGGGGTGGAGATACAGAATAGTCAAGACAAACACCTGTGTGTAGGTGAACCACAAATGGTAAAATAATCACAATTACAGAGGTTCTCCCCAAAGAATGAGGGGTCAGAACCCCACATTGCACTCTCTGACCTGGAGGTGCCACGCTGAGAAGACAAAACCCCACAAGGTCTGACTTTGAGGGTAAGTGGGGTTTGTTTATGGGAGAGCCAAAAGGCTGTACAAGACGTACAAGACAGAGTCTCTGCTCTTAAAAGGCACCCACAAAATCTCACTTGCTCCAGGTCTTAGGTAAGAGGCAATAACTTAAGAGAAGCCTGGGTCATATCCACTTGCTGATCTTGGAGATCCTCCAGAGGGGAAGGACACAATTGCGACTACCCCTGGAGACACTGACATCAGAGGTAGACTTTTCTGGGAGCTTGGCCTAATGCAAGGACACTGGTAATGGCAAGCACAATTTTGGAATCTTCTCTTTAGCCCATTAGTGCCAAGCACTTACCCACCTAACAGTGGACTGACACTAGTCCTGAGACACCCTAGGTCACACAGGCAGCTGCACAGGGACAACCCACAGGACAACACAAGCCACATGGCCAGCTGTGCTGGGATCCAGCCCCATCCATGAGTGGGCTACCATTCAGACCACAAGGCAGAGTCTCACAGCCAACTGAGCTAGGGACCAGCATCACCTAGCAGCACACCCACAGTAGTCCATCCCACGACAACAGAAGACTCACACAGCCCATTTCATGGGCATCCCTAAGGCATATAGCTCTCATGACAAGAGAGAAATGTTCTGCTAGACCACATAATATGTCTCCTACATAAGACCACTTCTACGAATTTGAGAACCGTAACTGACATACCTAATACAAAGAAATAAAAACAGAGAATTATTTAAAAAGAGGAGACCGAGGAATATGTTCCAAATGAAGGAAAAAGGCAAAAATCTCAGAAGAAGAACTAAGAAAAGTGGAGATAAGTAATCTACCTGATAAATAATTCAAGGTAATAATCATAAAGATGTTCAACAAAATTGGGAGAAAAATAGATGAACACAGTGAGAACTTTAATGGAGTTAGAGAATATAAAGAAGAACCAAATACAGGTGAAGAATATAATACCTGAAATAAAAAATACACTAGAAGTAATTAACAGTAGATTAAATGATACAGAGAAATGGATCAGTGAACAGATAGAGTAATGGAAATAACTCAAGCTAAACAGAAAAAAAGAAAGGAATATTTTAAAAAATGAAGGTAGTTTAAGAAACCTCTCCGACAACATTGTTTACTAACATTTTCATTATAGGGGTCCCAGAAGGAAAAGAGAGAAAGGGGCAGATAACTTATTTAAAGAAATAATGGCTAAAAGCTTTCCTAAACTGGGAAAGTAAACATTCAGGTACAGAAAGGAAAGAGTCCCAAGCAAATGAACCCAAAGAGCTTCATACCAAGACATGTTATAATTAAAATGGCAAAAATTAAAGATAAGGAGAGAATCTTAAAAGCAGTCAGAGAAAAACAACTAGTTATGTACAAGGGAATTCCTGTAAGGCTATAAGCTGACTTTTCAACAGAAACTTTGCAGGCCAGAAAGGAGAGATATTGTATAATCAAGTGATAAAAAGACAAAGCTAAAGAAAATATACTTAACCTGGCAAGCTACAATTCAGATTTAAAGGAGAGATAAATAGTTTTACAGACAAGCAAAAGAGTTCAGTACCACTAAACTGCCTTTACAAGAAATGTTAAAAGGACTTCTCTAAAGAGAAAAGAAAAAAACACAACTAGAAATATAAAAATTACCAAAGGAAAAATCGCAATGGTAAAGTAAACACAGTAAAATATATTAAATCAATCACTTATAAAGCTGATTCAAAGGATAAAAGACTAAACAAGTAAAATCCATATTCACAATAAGCAGTTAAGAATTAAACAAAATAAAAATATGTGAAATATGATGTCAGAAATATTAAATGTGGGGGTGAAATAAAAATGTATGGTTATTCTAGGAATAAACATAGCCAAAAGAGGCAAAAGACCTGTATTGCAAAAACAATAAGACACTGATGAAAGAAATTGAAGATGACATAAACAGGTGGAAAGATATACTGTGTTCTTGGATTGGAAGAATCAATAGTGTTAAAATGACCAAAGCAACCTAAAATTCAATGTAATCTGTATGAAATTACCAATGACATTTTTCACAGAAGTAGAACAAATAATTTTAAAACTTATATGGAAACACAAAAGACCCCAAACAGTCGAAACAATCTTGAGAAAGAACAGAGCTAGAAGAATCATGCTCCATGACTTCAGACTGTTCTACAGATCTACAGTAATCAAAACAGTATGGTACAGGTACAAAAACCGACACATAAACCAATGGAACAGAATAGAAAGCCCAGAAATAAACCCACACACTTATGATCAGTTAATTGACAACACAGGAGGCAAAAATATACAATAGAGAAAAGACAGTCTATTCAATAAGTGGTGCTGGAAAAACTGGACAGCTACATATGAAAGAATGAAATCAGAACATTTTTAACACCATATACAAAAATAAACTCAAAATGGATTAAAGACCCAAATGTAAGACCAGATACCATAAAACTCCTAGAGGGAAAGCATAGGCAGAACACACTTTGACATAAAATGTAGCGATATTTTTTTGGATCTGTCTCCTAGAGTAATGGAAACAAGGGCAAAAATAAACAAACAGGACCTAATCAAACTTAAAAGCTTTTGCATAACAAAGGAAACCATAAAGAAAATGAAAAGACAACATACAAAATGCAAATATTAGAAAATATTTGCAAATGATGCAACAAAGGATTAATTTCCAAAATATATAAACAGCTCATACAGCTCAATATCATAAAAATCCAAACAAGCCAGGGGAATTCCCTGGTTGTCCAGTGGTGAGGGGTCCACACTTCCAATGCAGGAGCCATGGCTTTGATCCCTGGTCAGGGAACTAAGATCCTGCATGCCATGTAGCATGGCAAAAAAAAAAAAAAAAAAAAAAAAAAACACAAAAAAATAAATAAACATCCCGATCAAAAAATGGACAGAAAATCTAAATAGACATTTCACCAGAGAAGACATAGAGATGGCCAACAAGCACATTAAAAGGTGTTCAGCATCACTAATTTTTAGAGAAATGCACAGGTAACTGTATTCAATATCTTATAATTACTTATAATGGAAAATAATCTATAAAAATATACATATGTATAACTGAATCACATTTCTGTACACCTGAAACTAACAAAACATTGTAAATCAACTATACTTCAATAAAAAATAATGCAGAGTTATTCGGTTGTGATCGAAGTTAAGAGATCATCAACTTAAAATAATCGTCTATCTGTCTATCTATTTATCTATCTATCTCATGGTAACAACAAACAAAAAAACTTTAATACATAAACTCACATACACAAAAGAAAATAATCCATATACAACACTAAAGGTATTTATTGAATCACAAGGGAAGAGAACAAAAGAAGAAAGCGTTTGAAAAGAACTACAAAAACTACACAAAATGATGAACAAAATGGCAATAAGAACAAACCAATCAACTTCCCTAGCGGTCCAGTGGTTAAGACTCCATGCTTCCAATGCAGGAGGTGTGGATTCAATCCCTGGTCAGGGAACTAAGATCCCACATGCTGTGTGGTGTGGCCAAATAAAAAATTATTCAAGAAATCAATGGAAAGCCACAAATAGTAACAGACCCTCAGAAAATGTTTGGGAAATATAATTAAAAGCAAAATCTCCCAATTCAGAAAACCTCTCCACAAAGAACATACCAATAAATAATTAATTTAAATATACATGCACTGAATACTCAAATCAAAAGGCATAGAGTAGTTGAATGAATAAAAAATCAAGACCTGTCCATATGCTGCCTACAAGACACTCACTTCAGATCTAAAGACACACACAGACTGAAAATGAGAGGATGAGAAAAGGTATTCCACGCAAATGGAAACCAGAAAAAAGCAGGAGTAGCAATACTTATATCAAAATAGATAAAACAGACTTCAGAACAAAGACTGTAACAAGAGACAAGGACATTACATAATGATAAAGTGATCAATTCAATAAAAAGATATGACAATTATAAATATATATGCATTTAACTAAGGAGCACCTAAATAAATAAAGCAAATATTAACAGACATAAAGGGAGAAATTGACAAAAATGCAATAATAGTAGGGGAGATTAACACTTCACTTATATAAATGGACAGATCATTTAGACTGAAAATCAACAAGGAAACACTGACCTTCTTTAAATGATGCATTAGACCAGAGGGACTTGATATATATGTATGTATATCTATATGAAATATTTTATCCCAAAGCAGCAGAATACATATTCTTCTCAAGTTCACATGGAACATTACCTAGGTAAGATGGTATGTTAACTCACAATACAAAAGTCAATAAATTTAAGGAGATTGAAATCATATCAAGCATATTTTCCTACCATAGTGGTTTGAATTTAGAAACAATTACAAGATTACTGGAAAAAACCAAAACACCTGGGAGCTAAACTCTATGCTGCTAAACAAGCAATGGGTTACTGAACAAATCAAAGAGGAAATCAAAAAGTACCTAGAGAGAAATAAAAATGTATACACAATGATCCAAAATCTAGTGGATGAAACAAAAGCACTTTTAAGAAGGAGGCTAATAGCAATACAAGCCTATATCAGGGACATGAAAAATCTCAAATAAACGATCAAAACTTATACCTGGAGAAACTAGAAGAAGAACAATCAAAACTCAAAGTTAATAGAAGGAAAGAGATAATAGAGATTAGAGAAGAAATAAATGAAATAGAAATTAAAAAGCAATAAAAATATTAATGAAACTAAGATAGTTCTTTGAAAAGATTAAAAAATTTGATAAAATTTTGGCCAAACTCACTAAGAAAAAAGAGAGAACTCAAATAAGTAAAGTGAGAAATGAAAGAGGAGAAGTTAAGAATAACACAATAGAAATTACAAAGAATCATAAGGAATACTATGAATGATTATACCCCAATAAAATGAACAACCCAGAAGTAATGGATAAATCTCTAGAAAAGTAAAATCTCCTAAGACAGAATCAGGAAGAAATAAAATATCTTAACAGACAGATTACCAGTAATAAAATTGAATCAGTATTAAAAAATCTCCCAACAAGCAGAAGTCCAGGACCAGATGGCTTCAAAGGTGATATCTGCCAAACATTTAGAGAAAAGTTAACACCTATCCTTCTCAAACTATGCCAAAGAATTGAAGAGAAAGGAATGCTTCCAAATTCATTCTAGAACGACAGCATCACCCTCATACTAAAATCAGACAGACATCACAAGAAAAGAAAATTACAGGACAATATCACTGATGAACATAGATGCAAAAATCCTCAAACAATATTAGCAAACTGAATACAGCAATACATTAAAAAGTATCATAAACAACATTCAAGTGAAATTTATCCTGGGATGCAAGGATGATTCAATATCCATACATCAAACAGTGTGATATACCACATTAACAAAGTGAAGAATAAAAATCATGTGATCATCTCAGTAACAGCAGAAAAATATTTGGCAAAATTCAACATACATTTATAATAAAAAATCTCAACATAGATGGTATAGAGGTAAAATCCCTCAACATAATAAACATCATAAATGACAAATCCAAAGCTAACATCATACTCAACAGTAAAAAGCTGAATGCTTTTCCTCTAATATCAGAAAAAATGACAAGGAAACTGACTCTTGCCACTTTTATTCAACAAGGTACTAGAAAGAAAATTAAAACTGTCACAGTTTGCAGATGATATGATACAGTATATAGAAAGTCGATAAACAAGTAAACCAATAAAGTATTAGAACTAATAAATGAATTCAGTAAAGTTTTAGAATACAAAATTAATGTACGGAAATCTGTTACACTTCTATAAACTAACAAAAACAATCAGAAAGAGAGATTAAGAATACAATCCCAGGTCAGAGTCAAGATGGAGGTGTGGGAAGACACGGAGTTCATGTCTCCCCACAACTAGGGTGCCTGCCAGATGCAGGTGGGGGACCTTGATATCCAAGGATATGAGAAGAACCCCCATGCGAACTGGTAGGACATGAGGAGACTGAAGGGGAGGAGAAGTGGAGGCTGGACAAGACTGGTGCCCCTGAGGGGTTGCTGAGAGAGGGGAGGGGTTCCCATGCCTGGAGGAATCCTTGGGGGCATGGATCAAGGGGGAGCGTGCCCAGCCTTTCCCCTGCACAATCGGCCAAGGAAGTTTGCCCAGCTCTCAGGGCCAAGTCCTACACCCACAGAAGACCCCTCTGGGCTACACTGGTCCTGGGGGCATAAGAGGGAGGCTGGGGGAGAACAGAAAAGGCAGATGGGAGGGGTCCTCCAGGACCAGAGGAGTAGGAGAGGAGTGGAGGGCATTTGCCCCACCCACTTGGGCCCAGGAAATCTGCTTGGCTCCAGGTGGGTTCCTCTGACCTCTGAGATCAAAGGCACAAGGAATGCCTGGACCCCCTTCTGTTCTGTTGAGCCTAAGCCCCACCCCCACACACCCCAGGACCTTTTCAGGCCCTCTGGGTCCTAAGCATAGGCCCTGCCTCCCACAGCCAAGGCCTTTTCCACCTTTTACTTTTCTCCTCTTTTCCACTATTGTGGTTCTGTTTTACCTTCCAGCTGTTGTTTCATTTCTACTTTTATTTTTATAGTCTTTCTAATATATCTGTTAGTTTCTTAGTATAATTTTATTTTTTACTCTTTGTTATTGTTATCTTTTTTTTGTTTTTGCCACAGCACGTGGCTTGAGGGATCTTGGTTCACAAACTGGGGTTCTGGCCAAAGCTCTGGCTGTGGGAGTTCCAAGTCCAAGCCACTGGAATAACAGAGAATTTCAGACCCCAGGGAATATTCATCAGAGTGAGGTCTACCGGAGGTCCTCGTGTTGGCACCAAGACCAAGCATTACCCCACAGCCTACAGACTCCTGTGCTGGAAGCCTCAGGCCAAACACCCAGGAAGACAGGATCACAATCCCACCCATCAATAAAAAGAAAATGAGACAGCAAGAAAATATGTCACAGATGAAGGAACAAGGTAAAAACCTACAAGACCAAATAAATGAAGAGGAAATAGTTAATCTATCTGAAAAAGAATTCAGAGAAATGATAATAAAATTGATCCAGAATCTTGTAAATAGAATGGAAGCATGGATTGAGAAAATACAAAAAATGTTTAACAAAGATCTAGAAGAATTAAAGAACAAACAAACGGAGATGAAAACACAATAACTGAAGTGAAAAATACATTAGAAGGAATTGATAACAGAATAAATGAGGCAGAAGAACGAATAAGTGTGTTGGAAAACAAGATGGTGGAAATAACTGCTGAGGAGCAGAATAAAGAAAAAAAAAGAAAAGAATTTAAGACAATCTCACAAACCTCTGGGACAACACTAAAAGACACCAACATTCGAATTATATGTGTCCCAGAGGAAGAATAGAAAAAGAAAGGGTCTGAGAAAATATTTCAAGAGATTATAGTGGTAAACTTCCCTAACAAGGGAAAGGAAATAGTCAATCAAGTCCAGGAAGTGCAGAGAGTCCCATACAGGATAAACCTCAGGAGAACACACCAAGGCCTATATTAACCAAGCAAACAGAAATTAAATTCAAAGAAAATATATTAAAAGCAGCAAGGGAAAAACAAGAAATAACATACAAAGGAATCCCCCTAAGGTTATCGACTGATTTTTCAGCAGAAACTCTGAAGGCCAGAAGGGAGTGTCAAGATATACTTAAAGTGATGAAAGAGAAAAAACTACAAGCAAGATTATTCCAACCAGGAAAGATCTCATTCAGATTCAACATAGAAATCAAAAGCTTTTCAGAAAAGCAAAGGCTAAGAGAATTAGGAACACCAACCAGATTTACAACAAATGCTAAAGAAACTTGTCTAGCTGGGAAACAAAAGGGAAGAAAAAGACCCACAAAAACACAGAAAACAATTTTAAAAATGGTAATAGGAACATACATATTGATAATAACCTTGAATGTAAATGGATTAAATGCCCCAACCAAAAACACAGACTGGATGAATGGATACAAAAACAAGACCAAAATATATGCTGCCAACAAGAGACCCACTTCAGACCTAGGGACACATACGGGCTGAAAGTGAAAGGATGGAAAAAGATATTCCATGCAAATGGAAATCAAAAGAAAGTTGGAGTGTCAATTCACATATCAGATAAAATAGACTTTAAAATAAAGACTGTTACAAAAGAAAAGGAAGGACACTACAAAATGATCAAGGGATAAATCCAAGAAGATATAAAAATTATAAATGTTTATGCAACCAACATAAGAGCACCTCAATACATAAGGTAAACGCTAACAACAATGAAAGGAGAAATTGACATTAACACAATAATAGTAGGGGATTTTAACACCCCACTTACACCAATGGGCAGATCATCCAAACAAAAAATAAATAAGGAAACACAAGCTTTAAATGACACAATAGACCAGATAGATTTAATTGATATTTATAGAACATTCCACCCAAAAGTTGCAGAATACACTTTCTTCTCAAGTGCACATGGAACATTCTTCAGGATAGATCACATCTTGGGTCACAAATCAAGCCTCAGAAAATTTAAAGAAATTGAAATAATATCAAGCATCTTTTCTGACCACAACGCTATGAGAATGGAAATAAATTACAGGAAAAACACTATAAAAAACACAAATATATGGAGGCTAAACAGTGCACTACTAAATAACCAAGAGATCACTGAAGAAATCAAAAAAGAAATTAAAAAATACCTAGAGACAAATGACAATGAAAACACGATGATCCAAAACCTATGGGAAGCAGCAAAAGCAGTTCTAAGAAGGAAGTTTATAACAATTCAATATGATCTCAAGAAACAAGAAAAATCTCAAATAAACAATTTAACCCTACACCTAGATCAACTAGAGAAAGAAGAACAAAGAAAACGTAAAATGAGTAGAAGGAAAGAAATCATAAAGATCAGAGCAGAAATAAATGAATTAGAAATGAAGAAAACAATAGCAAAGATCAATAAAACTAAAAGCACGTTCTTTGAGAAGATAAAAAAAAAAACTTGATAAACCCTTAGCCAGACTCATCAAGAAAAAAAGGGAAAGAAGGGGAAATCAATAAAATTAGAAATGAAAAAGGAGAAATGACAATTGACACTGCATGAATTCAAAAGATCGTAAGAGACTACTACAAACCACTATATGTCAATAAAATGGACAATCACGAAGAAATGGACAAATTCTCAGAAACATACAATTTTCCAAGACTGAACCAGGAAGAAATAGAATATATAAACAGACCTATCCAAGTAATGAAATTGAAGCTGTAATTAAAAATCTTCCAACAAACAAAAGTGCAGGACCAGATGGCTTCACAGGCGAATTCCATCAAACATTTAGAGAAGAGCTAATGTCCATCCTTCTCAAACTCTTCCAAAAAATTACAGAGGGAGGAACACTCCCAAATTCATTCTATGAAACCACCATCAGCCTGATACCAAAACCAGAAAAGGATAGCACAGAAAAAGAAAATTATAGACCAGTATCACTGATGAACATAGACGCAAAAATCCTGAACAAAATACAAGCAAACAGAATCCAACAACACATTGAAAAGATCATGCACCATGATCAAGGGGGATTTATCCAAGGGATGCAAAGATTCTTCAATTTATGCAAATCAATTAATGTGATACACCATATTAACAAATTAAGGAATAAAAACCATGTGATCATCTCAATAGATGTAGAAAAAGTTTTTGACAAAATCCAACACCTTTTTATGATAAAAACTCTCCAGAAAATGGGCATAGAGGGAACCTACCTCAAGATAATAAAGGCCATATATGAAGAACCGACAGTAAACATCATGCTCAAAGGTGAAAAACTGAAAGCATTTCCACTAACATCAGGAACAAGACAAGAATGTCCACGCATGCCACCATCATTCAATATAGTTTTGGTAGTCCTAGTCATGTATGGCAATCAGAGAAGAAAAATAAATAAAAGGAATACAAACTGGAAAAGAAGTAAAACTGTCACTGTTTCCCAATGACATGATACTACACATAGAAAATCCTAAAGATGCCACCAGAAAACAACGAAAACAAATCAATGAATTTGGTAAGGTTGCAAGATACAAAATTAATGCACAAAAATCTCTGGCATTCCTATACACCAACAGCGAAAAATCAGAGATTGAAATTAAGGAAACACTCCCATTTACCATTGCAACAAAAAGGAATAAAATACCTAGGAATAAACCTGCCTAAGGAGGCAAAAGACTTGTACTTAGAAAACTATAAAACACTGGTGAAAGAATCAAAGATGACATAAACAGATGGAGAAGTATACCACGTTCTTGATTGGAAGAATCAATATTGTGAAAATGACTATACTACCCAAAACAATCTAGTGATTCAATGCAATCCCTATCAAACTACGAATGACATTTTTCACAGAACTGGAACAAAAAATTTTACAATTCATATGGAAACAGAAAAGACCCCGAATAGCCAAAGCAATCTTGAGAAAGAAAAACGGAGCAGGAGGAATCAGGCTCCCAGACTTCAAACTATACCACAAAGCTACAGTAATCAAGACAGTATGGTTCTGGCACAAAAACAGAAATATAGATCAATGGTATAGGATAGAATGCCCAGAGATAAACCCATGCATATATGGGCACCTAATTTATGACAAAGGAGGCAAGAACAAACAATGGAGAAAAGCTAGCCTCTTCAATAAATGGTGCTGGAAAAACTGGATAGCTACATGTAAAAGAAAGAAATGAGAACACTCTCTAACACCATACACAAAAATAAACTCCAAATGGATTAAAGACCTAACGTAAGATGAGACATTATAAAACTCTTAGAGGAAAGCATAGGAAAAACACTCTTTGACATAAACACAGCTAGATCTTTTTTGACCCACTTCCTAGAGTTATGAAAATAAAAACAAAAAATGAACAAATGGGACCAAATTAAACTCAAAAGCTTTTACACAGCAAAGGAAACCATAAAAAAGACAAAAAGACAACCCTCAGAATGGGAGAAAATATTTGCAAGTGAAACCACAGACAAAGGATTCATCTCCAAAATATACAAACAGCTCATGCAACTCAATATAAAAAGTAACTAGAAAGTTAACAGCTACCAGTAAAAATAACTAGAAATAACTAGAAAGTCAGCTCCCAGTTCTCCAACTCTAGATTGTGAAAAGATGGATTCTGCTCTCCAAGCATCACTTTCTTTGCCAGCTACTCCTTTGGCAAAGGAAAAGAGAACAGTTTTCCTTCACCAAAAGCTATAACAAACGGTTTTGGTAGCAGTCCACTGACTCCTTCAGCTAGGATATCAGCACTAAACATCATGGGCGATCTCCTATGGAAAGTAGGGGATTAAGAATCCAAATTAGCAGCTTGCAGGAATTTTGCAAGCTGCTAAACAAGCAAACAAACAACCTAATTAAAAAATGGGTGGAAGACCTAAATAGACATTTCATGAAAGAAGACATACAGATGGCCAAGAATCACTTGAAAAGATGCTCAACATCACGAATTATTAGAGAAATGCAAATCAAAACTACAATGAGATATCACCTCACACTGGTCAGAATGGCTATTATCAAAAAATCTAGAAAAAATAAATGCTGGAAAGGGTGTGATGAAAAGGGAACCCTCTTGCACTGTTGGTGGAAATGTAAATTGATACAACCACTATGGAAAACAGTATGGAGGTTCCTTAAAAAACTAAAAATGGAACTACGATATGACACAGCAATCCCACTACTGGGACTATACCCTGAGAAAACCATAATTCAAAATGAAACATGTACCACAATGTTCATTGCAGCACTATTTTTTTTTTTTGAAATAGTTTTTTTTTTTTTAATTTATTTATTTACTTATTTATTTATGGCTGTGTTGGGTCTTCGTTTCTGTGCGAGGACTTTCTCTAGTTGTGGCAAGCGGGGGCCACTCCTCATCGCGGTGCACGGACCTCTCACTATCGCGGCCTCTCTTGTTGCGGAGCACAGGCTCCAGACGCGCAGGCTCAGTAATTGTGGCTCACGGGCCCAGTTGCCCCGCGGCACGTGGGATCTTCCCAGACCAGGGCTCGAACCCGTGTCCCCTGCATTGGCAGGCAGATTCTCAACCGCTGCGCCACCAGAGAAGCCCCTGCAGCACTATTTACGATAGCCAGAACATGGAACCAACCTAGTCATCCATAGACAGATGAATGGATAAAGAAGATGTGGCACATGTATAAAATGGAATATTACTCAACCATAAAAAGAAATGAAATTGAGCTATTTGTAGTGAGGTGGATGGACCTAGAGTCTGTCATACAGAGTGAAGTAAGTCTGAAAGAGAAAAACAAATATTGTATGCTAACGCATATATATGGAATCCAAAAAAAAAAAATTGGTACTGATGAACCTAGTGACAGGGTTGGAATAAAGATGTAGACATGGATAATGGACTTGAGGACATGGGGAGGGGGTTGAAGCTGGGGCAAAGTGAGAGTAACATCGACATATATACACTACCAAATATAAAATAGATAGCTAGTGGGAAACAGCAGCATAGCACAGGGAGATCAGCTTGGTGCTTTGCGACAACCTAGAGGGGTGGGATAGAGAGGGTGGGAGTGAGGCTCAAGAGGGAGGGGTTATGGGGATATATATATGCATATGGCTGATTCACTTTGTTGTACAACAGAAACTAACACTGTATTTTGAAGCAATTATATTCCAATAAAGATGTATTTTAAAAAAAAGAATACAATCCCATTTACAATTACATCAAAAAGAATAAAACACCTAAGGAAAAAAATCTATCCAAAGATGTAAAGGCTTATACTCAGAAAACTATATGACACAGTAAAAGTAATTCAAGATGACACAAACAAATAGAAAGATATACTATGCTGATGGATTGGAAGAAAAAATGTTGTTAAAATGATCAAACTACCCAAGGTAATCTACAGATCAATGCAATCCTTATCAAAATACCAGCAGCATATTTCACAGAACTAGAACAAAAATCCTAAAAATTGCATGGAAACACAAGAGGCCCTGAATAGCCAAAGCAATCTTGAGAAAGAATAACAATGCTGGCATCAGCTCCTTGATTTCAAATGATACTATGAAATATAGTAATCAAAACAACACTGTACTGGCACAAAACCAGACACAAAGATCAATGGAACAGATTAGAGACCACAGAAATAAACCCATGCTTAGCAAATAGGATGTCTTCTACAAAAGACCACTTGTTCAAGGTTGAGAAATGTAACAAATTTACCAGATACATAGAAATAAAACCAATAAATTAGGCAAAATGAGGTGACAGAGGAACATGCTCCAAACAAAGGAACAATATAAAATTCCAGAAGAAGAAATTATCTGAAGTGGAGATAGAAAATCTACCCAAGAAAGAGTTCATGGTACTGATCTTAAAGTTAATCAAAGAAATTAGGAAATACATAGATGCACAGAGCAATAAGTTAGAAGTTTTTAACAAAGAGTTAAAAAGAAAGAAAAAGAAAACTGTAAAAAAACACAAACACTTGGAGGCTAAACAATATGCTACTAAACAACCAGTGAATCCCTGAAGAAATCAAACAAGAAATAAAAAATTACCTGGAGAAAATCGAAAATGAACTCACTATGATCAAAATCTATGGCACGCAGCAAAAGTAGTTCTGAGACGGAAGTTTACCTTAGAAACCAAGAAAAATCTCAAATAAACAACCTAACCTTATATCTAAAGGAAGCAGTAAAAGAACAAGCAAAACCCAATGTTAGTAGATGGAAAGAAATAAACATCAGAGCAGAAGTAAACAAAACTGAGACTAAAAAAGCAGTAGGAAAGATCAATGAAAATGAGTTGGCTCTTTCAAAAGATAAACACAATTGATAAACATTTACCCAGATTTATCAAGGAAAAGAGAAGTTCTAAATCAGTGAAATCAGAAATAAAAAAGAGGTTACAACTGACACTATAGAAATATAAAGCATCCTGAGAGAGTACTATGAACAACTATATGCCAATAAAGTGGACAATTTATATAGAAGAAATGGACAAATTCCAAGAAATATACAATCTCCCAAGACTGAACCAGGAAGAACTAGAATATATAAACAGTCAGATTGCCAGTAATGAAAATGAATCAGTAATAAAAAACCTTCCAACAAACAAACGTCCAGGACAAGATGGCCACAGGTGAATTCTACCAAACATTTAAAGAAGAGTTAATACCTACCTTTCTCAATGTATTCCAAAAAACAGCAGAGGAAGGAATGCTTCCAAACTCATTCTATGAGGTCAACATCACCCTGATACCAAAACCAGACAAAGAAACCACAGGAAAAGAAAATTAGAGGCCAATATCACTGATGAACATCGATGCAAAAATTCTTGACAAAATATTAGCAAACCAAATCAAACAGTACATTAAACAGATCACACACCATGATCAAGTGGTATTTATCTCAGGGATGAAAGAATTTTTCATTATCCACAAACCAATCCATGTGATACACCATATTAATAAATTGAAGAATAAAAACCATATGATTATATCAATAGATGCAGAAAAACTATTTACAAAATTCTGACATCCATTTATGATAAAAAAAGAAAAAAAAAACTCTACAGTGTTTGCTTTGACAGCACATATACTAAAAAAACTCTCCATAGAGTGGGTATAGAGGGAACACACCTCAACATAGTAAAGGCTATATAGGATAACCCCACAGCTAACATCATACTCAATGGTTTGAAGGTGAAATCATTTCTTCTAAGATCAAGAAGAAGACAAGGATGCCCACACTTGCCACTTTTATGCAACATAATATTGGAAGCCCTAGACACAACAGTCAGACAAGAAAAAAGAAGAAAAGAAATCCAAATTGGAGAGGAAGAGGTAAAACTGTCACTCTTTGTAGATGACATTATACTCTTCTGAAGACTCCACCAAAAACTTCTGGAGCTCATCAATGAATTTGGCAAAATGGCAGGATACAAAATTAGCATGTAGAAATCTATTGCATTTCTATAAACTTGCAATGAACTATTAGAAAGAGAAATTAAGGAAACAATCACACTAACAATTGCATCCAAATGAATGAAATACCTAGGAAGAAACCTACCTAAGGAGGTGAAAGACCTGTACTTAGAAAACTATAAGATGCTCATGAGAAAAAACTAAAGATGACAGAAACAGATGGAAAGATACACTGTGATCATGTATTGGAAGAATTAATATTGTTTAAATGATGATACTACCTAAGGCAATTTACAGATCCAGTGCAATCCTTATCCCAAATATCAATGGCATTTTCCACAGAACTAGAACAAATAATTTTAAAATTTGTATGGAAACACAAAAGACCCCCAAATAGCCAAAACAATCTTGAGAAAGAAAAACAGAGCTGGAGATATCATACTCCACGACTACAGACTATACTATTGGGTGGGCCAAAAAGTTCGTTCGGGGACTTGAAGAACCATACTCCATGACTTCAGACTATACTACAAATCTATAGTAATTAAAACAGTATGGTACTGGTACCAAAAAAAGGCACATAAACCAGTGGAACAGAATAGAAAGCCCAGAAATAAACCCATACACTTATGGTCAGTTAATCTACAACAAAGGAAGGAAAAATATACAATGGAACAGTCTCCTCAGTAAGTGGTGCTGGGAATACTGGACAGCTACACATAAAAGAATAAAATTGGAATGTATCTTCACACCATATACAAAAATAAACTCAAAAGGGATTAAAAACCTAAATGTAATACTGGAAATCATAAAACGCCAAGAAGAAAAAATAGGCAGAACACTCTTTGGGATAAATCATAGCAGTATATATATATATTTTTTGGATCTGTCTCCTAAGACAAAGGAAACAAAAGCAAAAAAAAAAAAAAAAAAAAAAAAGGGACCTAATTAAATTTAAAAGCTGTTGCATAACAAAACCATTGACAAAATGTAAAGACAACATACTGAATGGGAGAAAATATCTGCAAACGCTACAAGTGATAGGAGTTAATATTCAAAAATATAAATAACTCATAAACTCAATGTCAAAAAACCAAACATCCCAATTAAAAACTGGGCAGAAAATCTAAATAGATCTTTTTTCAAAGAAGACATACAGATGACCAACAGACGCATGAAAACATGCTCAACATCACTAATCATCAAGAAAATTCAAATCAAAATCACAATGAAAAATCACTTCTCTCCTGTCAGAATGGTTGGTGAGGACATGGAGAAAAGGAAACCCTTGTTTGTGGGAATGTGAATTGGTGCAACCACTGAGGAAAGCAGTATGGAAGTTTCTCAAAAAACTAAAAATAGAATTACTATATGATCCAGCAATTCTGAAGAAAATGAAAACATTAATTCAAATAGATACATGCATCTCAACGTTCATTGAAGCATTATTTACAATAGATAAAATATGGGAGCAACCTAAATTTCTAAGAACAGATGAATGGATAAAGAAGATGTGGTATGGGGAGTTCCCTGGTGGTCTAGTGGTTAGGAATTGGTGCCTTCACTGTGGCAGCCTGGGATCAATCTCTGGTCAGGGAAATGAGATCCTGCAAGCCACGCAGCACAGCCAAAAAAAAGAAGATATAGACATATATACACACACACACACACACATATATCTATACTATGGAATATTACTCAGCCATGAAAATAAATGAAATTTTGCCATCAAATAGATGGACTTGGAGAGCATTATGCTAAGTGAAATGTCATACAGAGAAAGACAAATACTGAATAATATCATTTATATGTGGAATATAAAAAATAAAACAAACTAGTGAATATAACAAAAATATAAAAAAGAAGCAGACTCACAGATGTAGAGAATAAACTAGTGGTACCAGTGGGAAGAGGGAAGCAGGGAGGGGCATGATAGTATTAAGAGGTACAAGCTACTATGTATAAAACAAATAAGCTACAAGGATATACTGTAAGCATTAGGAATATAGCCAATATTTTATAATAACTATAAATGAGTATAACCTTTAAAAATCATGAATCACTATGTTGTACACACCTGAAACTTATATAATATTGTAAATCAAGTATACCTCAGTAAAGAAAAAAAGAAATAAATCCACACTATATTTTCAATTTTTCTGTGACAAAGGAGGCAAGAATGTATAATTGGGAAAAGACTGCCTCTTCAATAAATGTTGCTAGGAAAGTGGACAGCTACATTCAGAAGAATCAAACTACTCTCTCACATCAAATTATAATTTTCTAAAAACTAAAAGGATTAAAATTCCTAGAAGAAAACATGGATCTTAGCAATATATTTTGAATCTGTCTCCACAGGAAAGGGAAACAAAAGCAAAAATAAACAAATGGGACTACATTAAGCTAAAAAATGTCTGCATAGGAAAGGAAATTATAAACAAAAGGAAAAAGCAGCCTATTGAATGGGAGAAGATATTAGCAAATAATATATATCCAATAAAGGGTTAAATTTGAAATATTCAATGTACTCATAGAAATCAACAACAAGAAAGCAAACAACCCAATTAAAAATGAGCTGAGGAACTGAATCGACATTTTTCCAAAGAAGACATACAGATGGCCAACAAACACATGAAAAAATGCTCAACATCACCAATCATCAGGAAAATGCAAATCAAAACAACAAGATATCACCTCACACCTCTCATGGCTATCATCAAAAAGAGAACAACTAACAAGTGTTGGTGAAGATGTGAAGAAGTGGAACCCTCACTGTTGGTGGGATTGTAAATTGGTGCAACCACTATGAAAAACATTATGGTGATGCTGCAAAGAATTAGAAGTAGAATTGCCATATGATTCAGCAATTGAATTTCTGGGTATTTACCTGAAAAAAACACACTGATTTGAAAAGATATATGCACCTCTATGTTCATTGTGGCATTATTAATAATAGCCAAGATATGGAGGCAACCCAAGTTTCTACTGATAGATGAGTGAATAAACAAGATGTGGTATACCTATACAATAGAATATTATTCAGCCATAAAAAAATAAAATCTTACCATTTGCTACAACATGGGTGTATCTAGGAGGTATTATGTTAAGTGAAATAAGCCAGAGTAAGACAAACACCACATGATCTCATTTATATGTGGAATCTGAAAAAAAAAAATGAAAGCATATTATAGATACAGAGGACAAATGGGTGGTTGTCAGAAGGGAGGTGGCTGGGGGGTAGGCAAAATTGGTGAAGGGTCTTTAGAGGTACAAATCTCTAGTTATATAATAAATAAGTCAAGGTGATGTAATATACAGTATAAGGAATATAGTCAATAATGTAATAACTTTGTGTGGGCATAGGTGGTTACTAAACTTATTGACAATTTCATAATTTATGCAAATATAAATCACTATGTAGTAACCTGAAACTAACATAATATTGTAGATCAACTATACCTTAATTAAAATACAAATAAGAACTATGTGCATGGATTTAATAACAGTGGATCAGGAAAAAATAGAATTAGTAATATATCAATGGAAAATACCTAGACCAGAACACATAATGTAAACTGAATGGAAAGACATATATAAGCACAGATGACATATAGAAAACCCTCCCAACCCTTTATATACATGCAATGGAGTCATAGAAGGGGAGGAAAGAGGAAGAGAAGGGGATGGAAGTTTTATTAAAATAAATATTGAAAGAATTTTTCAACTTTTATATAACTTACAGTTTTAAGACTCATGAAACATACACAATCTCTTTTATACAATAAAGACAAAGAAAATCATAGCTAGACACATCACTGTCAAATTTCTGAAAACCAAAGACAAATAGAAAATCTTAAAAGCAGACTGAGAAAAAAAGATTATTACCTTCAAAGAAGTAATGACATCACTGACACTTGATTTTTCAACAGTAACAATGGAAGAAAATGAAATTACTTCTTTAAAGTGCTAAAAGAAAATAAATGGTAGTTCAGAATTCTATACACACTAAAAGTGTTGTTAAAAAAGGAAAATAAAATAAAGCTTTTTGTCAAAAGAAAAAGAAAAACAAAAGAGAGTATCCAAATGGCCAAGAACCATATGAAAATGGACTTATCATTAATTAGTCTTCAATGATATGCCACTGCAAACTTGAATAGACACTGCACTACTAAATAACCAAAAGATCATTGAAGAAATCAAAGAAAAAATATATATATATAGAAACAAATGACAACAAAAACAAGATGACCCAAAACCTATGGGATGCAGCAAAAGAAGTTTTAAGAAGGAAATTTATAGCCATTCAATCTCACCTTAAGAAACAAGAAAAATTTCAAATAAACTTCTAAACCTACACTTAAAACAACTAGAGAAAGAAAAACAAAGAAATCCCAAAGTCAGTAGAAGGCAAGAAACCATAAAGATCAGAGAAGAAATAAATGAAATAGAAATAAAGAAAACAATAGCAAAGATCAATAGAACTAAAAGCTGGTTCTTTGAGAAGATAAACAAAATTGATAAACCCTTAGCCAGACTCATCAAGAAAAAAAAGAGAGAGGAAGCAAATCAATAAAAGTAGAAATGAAAAAGGAGAAACAACTGACACTGCAGAAATTCAAAGGATCATAAGAGACTACTGCAAACCACTATATGCCAATAAAATGGACAACCATGAAGAAATGGACAAATTCTCAGAAACGTACAATTTTCCAAGACTGAACCAGGAAGAATTAGAAAATATAAACAGACTTATCCAAGTAATGAAATTGAAGCTGTAATTAAAAATCTTCCAACAAACAAAAGTCCAGGACCAGATGGTTTCACAGGTGAATTCTATCAAACATTCAGAGAAGAGCTAACACCAATCCTTCTCAAACTATTCCAAAAAATTGCAGAGGAAGGAACACTCTCAAATTCATTCTACGAAATGACCAGCACCCTGATACCAAAACCAGAAAAATATATCACAGAAAAAGAAAATTATAGACCAATATAACTGACGAACATAGATGAACAAAATACTAGGAAACAGAATCCAGCAGCACATTAAAAGGATCATACACCATTATCAAGTGGGATTTATCCCAGTTATGCAAGGATTCTTCAATATATTCAAATCAATCAATGTGATACACCACATTAACAAATTAAGGAATAAAAACCATATGATCATCTCAATAGATGCAGAGAAAGCTTTTGACAAAATTCAACAGCTTTTTATGATAAAAACTCTCCAGAAAATGGGCATAGAGGGAACTTACCTCAACATAATAAAGGCCATATATGACAAACTCACAGCAAGCATCATACTCAAAGGTGAAAAACTGAAAGCATTTCCACTAAGATCAGGAACAAGACAAGGATGTTCACTCTCACCACTCTTATTCAACATAGTTTTGGAAGTCCTAGCCACAGAAATCAGAGAAGAGAAAGAAAAAAAAGGAATACAAATTGGAAAAGAAGGAGTAAAATTGTCACTGTTTGCTGATGACATGATACTATACATAGAAAATCCTAAAGATGCCAACAGAAAACTACAAGAACTTATAAATGAATTTGGTAAGGTTGCAGGATACAAAATTAATGCACAGAAATCTCTGGCATTCCTATACACCAACAATGAAAAATCAGAAAGAGAAATTAAGGAAACACTCCCGTTTAGCATTGCATCAAAAAAGAATAAAATACCTAGGAATAAACCTGCCTAAGGAGGCAAAAGACTTGTACTCAGAAAACTATAAAACACTGATGAAAGAAATCAAAGATAACATAAACAGATGGAAACATATACCACGTTCCTGGATTGGAAGAATCAATATTGTGAAGATGACTATACTACCCAAAGCAATCTACAGTTTCAGTGCAATCCCTCTCAGACTACCAATGGTATTCTTCACAGAATTAGAACAAAAAATTTTACAGTTCATATGGAAACACAAAAGACCCCGAATAGCCAAAGTAATCTTGAGAAAGAAAAATGGAGCTGGAGGAATCAGTCTCCCAGACTTCAAACTATACCACAAAGCTTCAGTAATCAAGACAGTATGGTACTGGCACAAAAAACGAAATATAGATCAATGGTATAGGATAGAATGCCCAGAGATAAACCCACGCATATATGGGCACCTAATTTACGCAAAGGAGGCAAGAACAAACAATGGAGAAAAGACAGCCTCTTCAATAAATGGTGCTGGAAAAACTGGATAGCTACATGTAAAAGAATGAAATTCGAACACTCCCTAACACCATACACAAAAATAAACTCTAAATGGATTAAAGATTTAAATGTAAGACCAGACACTGTAAAACTCTTAGAGGAAAACATAGGAAAAACACTCTTTGACATAAACCATAACAATATCTTTTTTGACCCACCTCCTAGAGTAACAGAAATGAAAACAAAAATAAACAAATGGGACCTAATTAAACTTAAAAGCTTTTGCACAGCCAAAGAAACCATAAACAGGACAAAAAGACAACCCTCAGAATGGGAGAAAATATTTGCAAATGAAACAACAGACAAAGGATTAATCTCCAAAATATACAAGTAGCTCATGGAGCTCAATATCAAAAACACAAACAATCCAGTTAAAAAATGGCCAGAAGACCTAAATAGACATTTCACAAAGGAAGACCTACAGATAGCCAAGAGACACATGAAAAGATGCTCAACATCACTAATTATTAGAGAAATGCAAATCAAAACTACAATGATGTATCACCTCACACCGGTCAGAATGGCCATTATCAAAATATCTAGAAACAATTAATGCTGGAAAGGGTGTGGTGAAAAGGGAACCCTCCTGCACTGTTTGTGGGAATGTAAATTGATACAACTGCTATGGAAAACAATATGGAGGTTCTTTAAAAAACTAAAAGTAGAACTGCCATATGACCCAGCAATCCCACTACTGGGCATATACCCTGAGAAAACAATAATTCAAAAAGAGATATGTACCACAATGTTCACTGCAGCACTATTTACAATAGTCGGGACATAGAACCAACTTAAATGTCCATAGACAGATGAATGGATAAAGAAGATATGGCACATAGATACAATGCAGTATTACTCAGACATAAAAAGAAACAAAACTGAGTTATTTCTAATGAGGTGGATGGACATAGAGTCTGTCACAAAGAGTGAAGTAAGTCAGAAAGAGAAAAACAAATACTGCATGCTAACGCATATATATGGAATCTAAAAAAAAAAAAAACACACACAAGTGGTACTGATTAACCTAGTTGCGGGGCAGAAATAAAGAAGTAGACACACAGAACGGGGTGGGAGGGCAAAGCTGGAACGAAGTGAGAGTAACATCGACGTATTTACACTACCAAATGTAAAATAATTGGCTGGTGGGAAACAGCAGCATAGCACAGGGAGATCAGCTTGGTGCTTTGCGGTGACCTAGAGGGGTGGGATAGGGAGGAAGGGAGGGAGGCTCAAGAGGGAGGGGATATGGGGACATGTGTATGCATAAGGCTGATTCGCTTACTGCAACAGAATCTAACACAGTATTGTGAAGCAATTATACTCCAATAAAGATCTATGTAAAAAAAAAAGTTACAGAAAATCCTATATTTTACAAGGATGTGGAGAAACTGGAACCCAAATACACTGTTGTTGAGAGTGTAAATTGGCCAAAATTTTTGGGAAAATGTTTGAAATTATCTGTTAAAGATGCAAATTCATATACTCTACAAATTTGCAATTCCACTTCTAGGTGTATATGCAACAGAAACTATCACAGCCGTACTATTTACTCTAACTGGAAACTACTACTCAAATATACTATCCATAAACAATAGAAGGTAAAAATGAATTGAGTATATTTACATGTAGGAACACTATATACTAAGATTAATCAACAAAGTACAACTTTACATAAATCTCCCAAATATAAAGTTTAACAAAAGAAGCAGACACAAGAGTACAATACTGTATGATTCAATTTATACAATATATATAGACATGCTATTTGAAGTAAGGATGGAGGTTACACCTGGGAGCGGGTGACAGTCAAGGTCTTTGGGGGGTGCTGATAGTATTATCTTGCTTGATCTGGGTGCTGGCTATGAGAGAGGTCAGAGCAGCGCACTCCAGAATGTGCCACTTTTGCATGTGGATTATTTTGAGCTGAGGAAGTAAAGGCCCAGCAGCCTCAGGAAGAGTTTTAACCTCCCCCTTTACTGCCTAAAAGAATTTAGATTGGGGGTCTATAACAGAAAGAGAGAACTTTTTGTATCTAAACGACTTACCTGCATGTCAGGGCAAACATCTGATTACCAAACGTCTGCTCTTCTCAGCTTCCTGTGACTTGTCTTCCCCCCCTTTGAAACCTCAGGCTCTTACCCCTTTCCTTACCTCAGGATTGTATATAAACATGAATTGCCTGAGGTGCCTTTGGGTTTCATATCTTTGAGGGGTTCCTTGTAAAACAAATTAAATTTCTGTTTTTCCTGTTAAGCTATATAATATCAATTTAATTATTAGACCAGCCAAGAACCTAGAAGAGAAAAATTTTCCTCCACAATAGTTACATGGATATGATAAGTTTCTGAAAATGTATTGAGCTGTACAATTATATGAGTTTTTCAATATGCATATAATACTTCAATAGTTTAAAAATTGACTTTGATGTAAAAAACTGGTCTTAGGTATTAATAAATAATAAAAAACTGAGAAGTATACTTCATAGAAATCTACCACAAAAGACAAAAATATCCAGCAATAATAGAACAAACATTAAACTAAAAAGGAGCAACTGAAGTTCCTGATCAAATGTTTGATTTATCCCCAATAATTCTCAACATAGAACATTTCAGAGATAATTACGGTCTGAGATTTTCTTGGACTAGTTGTTTAGTCAACTACATAGGTATCAGATTATATGTAGCATATCAGATTGGAGCTTTGCTATATATTATAGTTTGAAACTACAAAATTTAAGTATCTTTGTAGAGGAGAGATTTGAAGCATAATAACCATTAAAAGAATTGTAACCTATCCAGAATCCATAAATGGGCAGAGTACAATATTTTAGGTCCTTATATAAAGAACAAGGAATGTAGTTTATTTGAATAATAAATAACCATGTGAAATTGCAAATATTTTACTATTTTTGACCTAAATGTGGTAATTTGATATGATTCAACCTAATAATAGCCAAATTCTTTTTGTTGGTCTACTTTGCTTTACAAGGACTCAGCATGCTCATAGAAGTCTTTTAATTACCTTTGAGATGAGAAAAGGTATATAAAAATTCTTCCTAAAATTGCATTTATACAATAAGATTGTTTCTTTTTGAGAGACTGAAGTTTATTATCAGAAAATGAGGACATTACTCTGTTTTTGGAAAGGTGTAGAGATCTAATCAAGTCTTGGTTGACTACTGTGGTTCTTCTTCTTTGTATGTTGGAGTAACTAAAAAATATAGAGCTACTTCTACTTATTTTCTCTAAAACCTATAAAAGTCATAATTCCAGTCCCCAAAATCTTCTCTGCTCTTTTAAAGAAAAATAGATTGAGATAATCTAGACCTTAAGGTAAGCCTTCTGATTCTATGGGAACAGACCATGACCAGAACAGACCATTGTGGAATTTCAATAATTTGGTAATGTATGCTCTGTTGCACCTTGGAGTCTTGTTTGAGGTGTTGAAATATTTATAATTAGGCTCTATATTAGTCACCAGGAATCTCTATGATACTGCCATACATGGTAGGGTCTGAACAGTTGTATGAATTCAAAACCACTCATTTCCTTTTCAAGAGATCAAATGGTTTGAGCCATAAGGAAGTAATACACTTTCAGTAATTCAGCTGGACTATTACTGTGGCTGAACTTGTTATCCTGTGGGGAAATTTGGCCTCTGGTTCTTCTGATATATCTAGTTCATTGCTTTTCTTCAGTAATGTTGTCAGTTTTTTTCTTAAAGGCTTGTTTATGTATTAAAGGCTTCACTAGGAACAGAGTAGGGAACTTTTACATATGGTCCTGGGAGGGACAGTTTTGGGGAAAGTGTATGCAACATCCAGGGCTTAAGGAATAGACTGTCTTAACATACATCATTGTGAGTTTACTCTTTGCCATGTAAAAAAAAAAAAAAAGAAAAAAAAAAGAGGCAAAGACAATTGTTTTCAAAAGTAAGCCACAAAAACAATAAAATAAGAAGTAAAAGAATAAATTCAAAGTCCACTGGCAAAGTACACTACAACATGGAGGTAATTTGTGAGCAGCAGATAAAAACAACAAATGATTAGCATGTGTCCTCTGCAGCTGTATTCTCAGCACTGGGGTTCACAGCAGGGGAAACCCAAAATGTTGAAAACTGAGTTTTCTGATCAAATGACCAGAGCAAGAAAATCATAGCCAAAGAACCCCTTGGGGAAATGCCTCTGGACTACACTTGAACAGTTCATGCTTGATGGAGAGGTTTTAATCAACTTTAAACAGATGCAGTTGGGCTCTCTTGTCTCTCAGATATACAACCATTTATGCCAATTATTCTTGCCAAAAGAAATTGTCTGTATATTAACACCCTCCATTAGAGTGGCTAGTTAAGGGTTTATAATTTTGTAAGTAAATAAAGTTCATCATTACAGTAAAAAACAATGCCTCCTATAGGTGAGAGAGTGTCCTAATGAGAAATCACTTTATTTTCAGAAATATCTTTTTTGGTTTTATATTATAAAATAAATAGATATCTATCTCTGTGCCATTTTATAGACATAACATCAAGTGATGACAAACCTTAGACCATGTATGTTTACATGGTAAAGAATCCACTCCTTGATCTTCAGCTTTTCTACCCAAGATCAACCCTGAATGTTCCCAATGCAAAGCAAATTTGAATGTGTTTATTTCTTCAGTAGTGAAAGGGTTCAAAACGTGCCGCCCCAAAATCTGCCACTTTGGCATGAATATTATTTTGAGTGGATGGCAAATAAGACCCAGCAGACTAAGGAAAAGCTATTTACCTCCCTCTTAACTGCCTAAAAGAAAGCATACATTTCCCCATTTATTGGGGAAATCTACATTTATAAGGAAAATTTCACTAGAAAGGAAGCCCTAAGAAAACATTGGTATGATTTATTTCAGAGAACGTTTTGCCTATGTTCTCTTCTGTGAGTTTTATGGTATCTTGTCTTATATTTAAGTCTTTAAGTCATTTTGAGTTCATTTTTGTGTATGGTGTGAGGGTGTGTTCTAGCTTCATTGATTTACATGTGGCTGTCCAACTTTCCCAATACCCCTTGTTGAAAAGACTGCCTTTTTCCCATTGTATAGTCTTGCCTCCTTTGTTGAAGATTAGGTGCCCATTGGTGTGTGGGTTTATTTCTGGGCTCTTTATTCTGTTCCATTGATCCATATATCTGTTTTTGTGCCAATACCACGCTGTTCTGATTACAGTAGCTTTGTAGTATTGTCTGAAGTCTGGGAGGGTTATGTCTCCTGCTTTGTTCTTTTTCCTCAGGATTCCTGTGGCAAGTCTCAGTCTTTGATAGTTCCATATAAATTTTAGAATTATTTGTTCTAGTTTGGTAAAAAATGTCATGGGTATTTTGATAGGTATTGCACTAATTATGTAGATTGCTTTTGGTAGTATGGCCATTTTAACAATATTAATTCTTCCAATCCAAGAGCATGGGATATATTTCCATTTCTTTGAATTATCTTCAGTTTCCTTTATTAATGTTTTGTAATTCTCAACGTATGACTTTCACCTCCTTGGTGAGGTTTATTACTAAGTATTTTATTTTATTTGGATACAATTTTAAAAGGGATTTTTGTTTATATTCCCTTTCTGATATTCTGTTGTTAGTGTACAGAAATGCAACTGATTTCTGTATGTGAATCTTGTATCCTGCTACCTTGCTGAATTAGTTCTAGTAGGTTTTGTGTGGAGTCTTTAGTGTTTTCTCTATATAGTATCATGTTATCTTCATATACTGAGAATTTTACCTCTTCCCTACCCATTTGAATACCATTTATTTCTTCTTCTTTTCTGATTGTAGTGGCTAAGATTTCCAATACTATGTTGAAGAGAAGTGATGAGACTGGACATACTTGTTCCAGATTTTAGTGGGAAGGTTTTCAGCTTTTCACGGTTAAGTATTATATTGGCAGTGAGTTTGTAATAAATAGTTTTTATTGTGTTGAGAGATGTTCCCTCTATACCCACTTTCGTAGGGGGTTTTGTCATGAATGGATGTTGAATTTTATTAAATGCCTTTTCTGCATCTATTGAGATGATCATGTGGTTTTTTGTCTTTTCTTTTGTTGATGTGGTGTATCACATTGATTGATTTGTGTATGTTAAACCATCCTTGTGACCCAGGGATGAATCCAACTTGGTTGAGGTGTATGATCATTTTTATGTGTTGTTGGATTTGGTTTGCTAATATTTTGTTGAGAATTTTTGCATCTTTATTCATCAAAGATATTGGCCTGTAATTTTCTTTTTTGGCAGTGTCTTTGTCTGGTTTTGGTATCAGGGTGATTGTAGATTTGTAGAATGTCTGTAGGAGTTTTCCCTCCTCTTCAATCTTTTGGAAAAGTTTGAGAAGGATCAGTATAATTCTCCTATATTTGTTTGGTAGAATTCACCTGTGAAGCCATCTGGTCCTAGACTTTTGTTTCTGTGGAGGGTTTTTGTTGTTGTTCTTGTTGTTTTTCTTTTTTACAGATTCTAGTTCACTTCTAGTGATCAATCTGTTCAAGTTATCTATTTCTTCTTGATTCAGTTTCAGTGAGTTGTATGTTTCTAGAAAGTTGTCCATTTCCTCTAGGTTGTTGAATTTGTTGGCATATAATTGTTCATAGTATTCTCTTATGCTTTTTTATATGTCTGTGTTATCAGTTGTGATTTCTCCTCTTTCATTTCTTATTTTCCTTATTTGGGGCTTCTCTCTTTTCTTCTTGGTGAGCCTGGCCAGAGGTTTGTCAATTTTGTTTACCCTTTCAAAGAACCAGCTTTTGGTTTTATTGATTTTTTCTATTGTTTTTAATTTCTATGTTATTTATTTCCTCTCTGATTGTTTTTTTGTTTGTTTGTTTTTTTAAACATCTTTATTGGAGTATAATTGCTTTACAATGGTGTGTTAGTTTCTGCTTTATAACAAAGTGAATCAGTTATACATATACATATGTCCCCATATTTCTTCCCTCTTGCATCTCCCTTCCTCCCACGCTCCTTATCCCACCCCTCTAGGTGGTCACAAAGCACCGATCTGATCTCCCTGTGCTATGCGGCTGCTTCCCACTAGCTATCTATTTTACGTTTGGTAGTGTATATATGTCCATGCCACTCTCTCACTTTGTCACAGCTTACCCTTGCCCCTCCCTGTATCCTCAAGTCCATTCTCTAGTAGGTCTGCATCTTTATTCCCATCTTGCCCTTAGGTTCTTCATGACCTTTTTTTTTTTTTTTTTTAGATTCCATATATATGTGTTAGCATATGGTATTTGTTTTTCTCTTTCTGACTTACTTCACTCTGTGTGACACTCTCTATGTCCATCCACCTCACTATAAATAACTCAGTTTCATTCCTTTTTAGGGCTGAGTAATATTCCTTTGTATATATGTTCCACATCTTCTTTATCCATTCATCTGTTGATGGACACTTAGGTTGCTTCCATGTCCTGGCTATTGTAAATAGAGCTGCAATGAACATTTTGGTACATGACTCTTTTTGAATTATGGCTTTCTCAGGGTATATGCCCAGGAGTGGGATTGCTGGGTCCTATGGTAGTTCTATTTGTAGTTTTTTAAGGAACCTCCATACTGTTCTCCATAGTGGCTGTATCAATTTACATTCTCACCAACAGTGCAAGAGGGTTCCCTTTTCTCCACACCCTCCCCAGCATTTATCGTTTGTTGATTTTTTGATGATGGACATTCTGACTGGTGTGAAGTGATACCTCATTGTAGTTTTGATTTGCATTTCTCTAATGTTTAATGATGTTGAGCATTCTTTCATGTGTCTGTTGGCAATCTGTATATCTTCTTTGGAGAAATGTCTATTTAGGTCTTCTGCCCATTTTAGGATTGGGTTGTTTGTTTTGTTAATGTTGAGCTGCATGAGCTGCTTGTAAATTTTGGAGATTAATTCTTTGTCAGTTGCTTCATTAGCAAATATTTTCTCCCATTCTGAGGGTTGTCTTTTCGTCTTGTCTATGGTTTCCTTTGCTGTGCAAAAGCTTTTAAGTTTCATTAGGTCCCATTTGTTTATTTTTGTTTTTATTTCCATTTCTCTAGGATGTGGGTCAAAAAGGATCTTGCTGTGATTTATGTCATAGAGTGTTCTGCCTATGTTTTCCTCTAAGAGTTTGATGGTGTCTGGCCTTACATTTAGGTCTTTAACCCATTTTGAGTTTATTTTTGTGTATGGTGTTAGGGAGTGTTCTAATTTCATTCTTTTACATGTAGCTGTCCAGTTTTCACAGCACCACTTATTGAAGAGGCTGTCTTTTCTCCACTGTATATTCTTTCCTCTTTTATCAAAGATACGGTGACCATATGTGCATGAGTTTATCTCTGGGCTTTCTATACTGTTCCACTGATCTGATCGTTTTTATCTCCTTCCTTCTGCTGACTTTAGGTTTTATTTGTTCTTTTTTTTTCTAATTCCTTTAGGTAGAAGGTTAGATTGTTTATTTGAGATTTTTCTTGTTTTTTAAGGAAGTTCTGTATTGCTATGAACTTCCCTCTGAGAACTGCCTTTGCTGCATCCCATAGATCTTGCATTGTTGTATTTTCATCATCATTTGCCTCAAGGTATTTTTAAATTTCTTCTTTGATTTCATCATTGACCTGTTTTTTTTAGTAGCGTGTTCTTTAGTTTCCATGTAATTGTATTTTTTTTCCTCATTTCTTTCTGTGGTTGATTTCTAGTTTCATGATGTTGTGGTCAGAAAAGCTAGTTGAAATTTCTATACTCTTAAATTTGTTGAGGCTCGTTTTATTCCCTAGTATGTGGTCAATCTTAGAAAATGTTGCATGTGAGCTTGAAAACAATGTGTATTCTGCTTTTTTTTCTTTTGGATGTAATGTCCTGAAAATAGCAGTTAAGTCTCTCTGTTCTACTGTATCATTTAGAATCTCTGTTGCCTTATTTATTTTCTGTCTGAAAAATCTGTTCATTGATGTGAGTGGGGTGTTAAAATCTCCACTGTTATTGTATTCCCATCAATTCCTCCCTTTATAAGATTTTAACACCCCACTCACATCCCCTCCCATTTTTTTTATAAGCTTAAATTCCTGCAGACTTTATTAGGATCACATGGAGGGCTGCCTCAAAAGTTTTCCCTTTTAAGACCACCTTTAATCTTTAGAGTATACTTTGGCCAAGGCAGGGGAGGGGAAATTAGTCTAGAGCCCAACTTTCTTATTAGCTTATTTCCATTTTACAACCATGGAACTACTATAAATTCATCAGCACTTGAGGCCTAAGGCCCAGAACACTCTATAGCAATATCTTTTAACAAAATGAGCACTTAAGGAAAGCATCAGATTAGGAGTAAGATTTAATTCGGTAGTTTCTCTGCCATGCATTTCTCAACATGCACTTCTGAGTAGTATTCTTCCATGCATAACAGTAGCAGGATGGGCAAGAATGAAACTCAAGAGCGTTGAATAGGCTAGTCTATTATATCCCACAGAAACTTCAAGGAATCACCCCCACCAAGCTACCCAAGATCAAACAATAGGACATCTTCAACCCTAGATTATTTGAACAAATCGTTATTATTGCACACTTCTCCAACACATTAATTTCTTTAAAGAAATGGATTTTGAAGAGAAAAAACATGGGACAGAGAGGTATGGAATAGAAAATAAATACAAATGTAAGCTGTTTTGCTAATTACTCTGTAACCACAACAAACTAGTACAGAGAATGCCCTGTACAAAACAACACAATAAAGATCGAGGTGTTCCCTTAGTCAAGTCTGTTAGTATTTGGGTGTTCTTATATTTGCTGCATATATGTTGACCAGTGTAAGATCCTCTCCTTGTATTGATCCTTTTCTCATTATATAGTGTCTTTCTTTATCTTTCTTTATAGCCTTTTTTTAAAAGTCTATTTTGTCTGATATGAGTATTGCAACCCTCACTTTCTTGTCATTTCTGTTTGCATGAAATATCTTTTCCCCCTCACTTTCAATATATGTGTATCCTTTTCCCTAAAGTGGGTCACTTGTAGGCAGCATAATGTTGGGTCTTGTTTTTTTTTAATCCAATCTGCCACTCTGTGTCTTTTGATTGAAGCATTTAGTTCATTGACATTTATGGTAATTATTGATAGATATATACTTATTGCCATTACAAGCCTTGTTTACCCTTTGGTTTTATATTTCTTCTTTGTCTGTTTCTTTTTGTTTTTGTTTTTCCTTTTGTGGTTTCATGATTTTCTTTTGTATTATGCTTATGTTCTCTTCTTTTTGGTTTTTGTGAATCTATTGTATGTTTTTTATTTGTGTTACACTATTTTTCAAGTATATTTACCCCTTCTTATACCTACTTGCTTCAGACTGGTAGTCAAATAGCCTCAAACACATTCTAGAAAAAAGAAAATAAAATCTACATTTTCTTATTCTCCTTCCCTACATTTTATGATTTTGATGTCCTCTTTTACATCCTCATGTTCATTCTTTTGCTGTTCATTGTGGTTATCATCTATTTCACTGAAACTTTTTGACTTTTAAAAAAATCTGTGTATTGGCTTAATTAAGTGATTTACTTTCCAATTTTGATTTTCTCTTTCCTATAGATTCGTACTTCTTTTCTATTTAGAGAAGACCTTTCAATATTTCCCTTAAAATAGGTTTAGTATTTTTGTATTCTCTTACTTTAGGCTTGTCTGAGAAATTCTCTGTCTCTCCTTCTATTCTAAATTATGACAATCTTGCTGGGTAGAGTATCCCAGGTTGCAGATTTTTCCCTTTCAGCACTTTGAAGATATATATCTTGCCACTCCCTTCTGACCTGTAATGTTTTCGTAGAGAAATCAGCTGATAACCTCATGGGGATTCCCTTGTAAATAACTCTTTGTTTTTCTCTTGCTGCCTTTAGAATCCACTCTTTAACTTTTGCCATTTTTATTATAATATGTCTTGGTGTAGGTCTATTTGTATTTATTTTGTTTGGGACCATCTGTGCTTCCTATACTTGGATATCTATTTCCTTCTTTAGGTTTAATAAATTTTCAGTCATAATTTCTTCAAATACATTTTCAATCCTCTTTTGTCTTTCTTTTCCTTCTGGGATTCCTAATATGTGTAGAATGGTATGCTTTATATTATCCCATTAGTCTCTTATATTGCTTTCTTTTTCTTTTTCTTTTCTTTTTTTTTTTTTATTTGGGTTTCTGTCTGCTCTTCTAACCAGGTGATTTCCATTATTCTATTTTCCCGATCACTTATTTATTCTTCTGCATTATTCATTTTGCTATTTATTGCCTTTAGTTGAGCTTTTGTCCCTGGAAATAAATTTTCTAATTTTTCTTGGTTCTTCCTTATTGTTTCTAGTTTCTTTTTACAGTAATCTGCATTTCTATCAATAGCCTTTCTTAATTCTTTCAGTATTTTCATCACCTCCTTTTTGAACTTGGTGTCTATTATACTGAAGAGCTCTGTTTCATTGTTTGTTCTCTCAGGGAAATTCTCTTGATCTTTTTATTGGGAGTGGTTCCTCTGCTTCTTCATTTTACTTATATTTCTCTTGCTCTATGAGTTTAGGAGAAACAATTATTTACTGTGGTCTTGGAGGTTTTTTTTTTTAATGTGGGAACATCCCTGTGTAGCCTGGGTGGGTTTAATATTTTTGGTGAGAGGTCTGTTTTTAGTATGGATGACTGCCACCTCTTCCTTCAGTGTATGCTAGTCATTAGCCTCTTTATAGGAGGTGTGACTGGTGTTGTGGTGACTACAGCCTGCACTGGATGTTGAGCAGGGCCTCCTCTTTGGTCTGTGGTTGTCACTGCCCTGTCAGGGACAGGGTCTCCTCCCTAGATGTTGGAGTAGAAGCCCCTATCCATTTCTGAGCTGTGTTTTTGAGCTATGGTGTTAGGTAGGTGGGATTGGAGCACTTCCACTGGGAGAGGAGCCACTAACTATTCCTCTGCTGGAGCTATTCACCAGTGAGTGTGCTCTGTTGTGTCACCTTTCACCATTGTGGAGGCTCACAGAGTACACTGTTGTTAGCACTGCCTTCAGCCCCACCTCAACTGTGGAAATGCCAGGAATTGGCCCTTGTGCCTCTCAGGTATTGTTTTCACAAGGCCACCAGTGAGGATTCACTGAAGTCAGGTCCCAGTTATGCAGTAGTTGTGCAACTGGACCTGCCTTGGGAAATATGGAGGCAGCTCAGACTCTGGCTTGGCCCAGCCCCTACATGCATGCACCCACAAAGGCCACAGCTGCTAAGGTCAGACCCATCTCAGCTGCAGGAGCACCTGTTGTCTGTTCAGATGTCCCACAGGCTCTGAACTTACAAAGCTGGTGGGGGAGGTGTAAATCTGTTCCTAAGCAGTGCAACCCTTGTGGATCAGGTGTGGTTTCAGCCACACCTCTGCATGTGGGCAACCCACTGGTATCTGCTTCTGGGGCTGCTGAGGTGGCAGTTGGTGTGGGGGCCCGCTTAGGTGATGGCTGGGGCATGTGTTTCTGCCCAGGTGGGAGCTGGCTGAAGGTGGTGGCTGGGGCATATGAACTCACCCGGGAGGTGGCTTGGGTGTATTCTCTTGAAGCCTGCAGAGGTGAGGACTGGTGCATGTAGAAAGAAGCTGCAATGACCTCACTTAACAACGGTGTTTTGCTGCTATGGCAGGCCCAGGCTACTTCTGGAAATACCCCCAGTTGCAGCTGTACCACACTTCTGTCCCTTCAGGCTATCTCTGCACAGCCAACAGCAGTCCTTTCCCTGTGTCAGTCCTCTAAACTTTCAGCATCAGTTTCGTACCCAGCCCCTGCCCATACCAGGGACACATATCTCAGGCTGGGATGCATGGGGCAGTGACATGAATCATCTGAGTAGGTCTCTCTCTTTCTGCCTGCCACAGACTCGTTGTTGTGTTCTCTTCTGAAGCTTCTTTTCTGTTCTGATCTCCCTGTTGGTGTGGGGGCTTCCCAGTGTGCATGAACATTTCCTCCCTTTCAGCTCCCTCCCAGGGACACAGGCCCCATCCCACTTCTCCTTCTTCTTTTTTTCTTTCATCCTACCCAGTTATGTGGAGATCTTTCTTCTTCTTTCAGGTATTTGAGGTCTTTTGCTGGTGTTCAGTAGATGTTCTGTGAGAATTATTCCATTTGTAGATATATTTTTGGTGTATTTGTGGCAAGAGGTAAGTTCCACATCCTACTACTCTGCCATCTTGATTCACCCCCTCTCTTATGTCAATTTAATTCTTAGACCAGCCACAGAACCTAGAAAGGTACAAGGGAAATTTGTTCCTCCCCTGCATTTCAAAAAGAGAACTTCTGGTCACCGTAGTCATATCTCTCCTTTGTACACATAGATTCAGAGAAACTTAAGGTAGGAGAAAACATTATTTGAATATGCTAAATATACTTTTAATATTTTAGTAGCTGTTGAAGAGACAAACTAACCAACTGAATTAGTAGTCTGAACATCTACTCCTGTTTACAGATCAATTTATCGAAATGAAGGTGTATTTTACATTGTTACATATACTCATTTGTTCTTTTCTTGGAGTATTGCCTAAATTAAATTCATACAGCCTAGAATATTTCCAATTTTAGCTACTCAAAGCCTTTTCTCCATCACTTACCTTGTATTAGTTACCTAGGTCTGTTGCAACAGTTTACCACAAACTGGATGGTTTACAATGACAGAAGTTTATTCTCTCACAGTTATGAAGTCAGAAGTCTGAAACCAATGTGCCAGTAGAGCCATCCGTGCTCCAGAGTCTCTAGAGAAGAGTCCTTCCTTGCTGCTTCTACTTTCCAGTACTTCCAGACATTATTCTACTTATGACTACATAACTCAGTCCCTACCTTCATCTTCACATGTTCTTCTGTGTCTGTGTCATTTCCTCTTCTGTCTCTTACATCTTACATTTGCCATGGGATTTGGGCCAACCAGAGTAATTCAGAATGATGTCTTCTGAAGACTCTTAACTTACTGACATCTGTAATGATCTTTTTCCAAATAAAGTAACACTCACAAAGTCTGGGTATTAGGATGTAGACATATATTTTTTGGGGAGGACCATCATTCATCCTACTACATGGTACAATGACTGAGGATATTTAAAGCTACCTGCTAGAAGTATAGAGAAAAGGAAAGGGGCTGAGGAAATTTAAAGACAGTAAGACAGAACTAATTAGGCAGCATAGGTTAATGAAGTATTACCCTGATCATAATTGGCAGTTAATGGGAATCTAGGATATGCATAGGCATATATCAGGTGCTCTAAATTCAGTAGGTCAGCATAGTTATTGCCCTCAGGAAGCTGACAGCATACGGGACAAAATCTCAGAATGCCATGATTTACTAAAAGCATGACCTTCTCTAAAGTTTCTTCTTTTGTGCTTCAGTTTTTCTTTTGACAATTATGAATATCAACTATCTACCTCCCAGAAAACTATAAACATTAATGAAGCTAGTGAGTAGTCCTGTGAGCTCAAATTCATCCCATCATTTCAAGGTCTCCTTTACAGAAATACACCAAAGGTCTGACTCCTTTCAGTCATCTCATATAAATAACTACAGCCAAAGTGATTAATCTTTGATTTTTTAGCCAACAACTTTAATATTTCAACCTAAATCATTTTGAAAATAAATTATCCATAGTGATATTACTTATAGCAAGATTTCTTGAGAGTGCAAATATAGTGCTGCATAAAATCATTCAGGTTCACTTATTTCAAAATCTGTTCAATGCAAAATTTCATGGAAATGCAGCATGCTCTAACTGATCTTGTTTTAAAGATCAAATAAAATGTCAGACTAGAGGCATATATTTATACAATATTTACAAGGAAAAAATTCAGTGGCAAACATAGAGGGAACAGGAACATTACAGAACTTATGAATATATTTAGTAAAATAATTCTTTAAAATGAATTAATGCTTGCTTTACTTCTCTCCTGGGGTTATTGTATGAAAGGAGATAATGTGTGAAAAATGTTTGTTTTCAATAAAATAGTGTCAAATGTGCAGTATATATATTTTTATTATTACTAGGATATTTTCTTCATTTTTGTACATTTTGATTTTCAAAAGAATATTTGTTTTTTTGAAATCTATAACAGCTCTTGGAGATAGTCAACCAAAATGGAAGGCAACAGATATATTCCTTAGAAAAATATATAAGAAAGTAGTCAATTTTAGAGACTTTTAGAGAATCCTAGATATATGATAAATTCGAATGCTAAATCAGCCTGAGAAAGTACATATATATAAAATATATAAATAGGCATTATTGGAAAAATAACAAGTTAAAAAATAAAAGCAGAAAGTCATTCTGATCACTAGCATCTTAGCAAAGATAACAATTTTAATTTAACTTTCTTCCTTACTATTACCATAAACTTATAGGATAAGCAAAAAATTTTCACTATAGTTATTTTATTTCACAATAGAGTATGTACATATTTTCATTTACCCGTATGTCTTTGTCTTAACATTGCAAAAACAGCATACCATTTAATCAAGTTGATATCGAAAAATTTAGTTAACTATATTTGAATGGAAATATAAGTAGTTTCCAGTTGGTCACTGAGTCATAAGCCAATGTATTAGTTTAACAGAAAACTTTAGAGGCCAGATTCTTAAAATATTAATTTTTTAAAACTTGGGACTGAGATTCTTTGCCAATATTGCCTTTACTTTGATAATAATTTTTCTCTTGAACACATTAAATATTCATTTGTTATTTGTTTATTCATTCAATACATTTTAGAGATTCTACTCTGGGTATTATTTATTTACTTATTTTTTAGTTTATTCTATTTTTTTGAATTTTATTTTATTTATTTTTTATACAATATGTTCTTATTAGTTATCTATTTTATGCATATTAGTGTATATATGTCAATCTCAATTTCCCAATTCATCCCACCACCACCCCCTGCGCTTGCCCCCCTTGGTGTCCACATGTTTGTTCACTACATCTGTGCCTCTATTTCTGCCTTGCAAACCGGATCATCTGTACCATTTTTCTAGATTCCACATATATGCGTTAATATACGATATTTGTCTTTCTCTTTTGGACTTACTTCACTCTGTATGACAGTCTCTAGGTCCATCCACATGTCTAGAAATGACCCAATTTCGTTCCTTCTTATAGCTAATATTCCACTGTATACGTGTGCCATGTCTTCTTGATCCATTCATCTGTCGATGGGCATTTAGGTTGCTTCCATGACCTGGCTATTGTAAATAGTGCTGTAATGAACATGTGGGTGTAAGTGTCTTTTTGAATTATAGTTTTCTCTGGGTATATGCCCAGTAGAGGGATTGCTGGGTCATATGGTAATTCTATTTTTAGTTTTTTAACGAACTTCCATACTGTTCTCCATAGTGGCTATATCAATTTACATTCCCACCAACAGTGCAAGAGGGTTCCCTTTTCTCCATGCCTTCTCTAGCATTTGTTGTTTGTAGATTTTCTGATGATGCTCATTCTAACTGGTGTGAGGTGATACCTCACTGTAGTTTTGATTTGCATTTCTCTAATAATTAGTGATGTTGAGCACCTTTTCATGTGCTTTCTGGCCATCTGTATGTCTTCTTTGGAGAAATGTCTATTTCGGTCTTCTGCCCATTTTTGACTGGGTTGTTTGTTTTTTTTAATATTGAGCTACATGAACTGTTTATATATTTTGAAAATTAATCCTTTGTCCATTAATTCATTTGCAAATATTTTCTCCCATTCTGAGGGTTGCCTTTACATCTTGTTTATGCTTTCCTTTGCTGTGCAAAAGCTTTTAAGTTTCATTAGGTTCCATTTGTTTATTTTTGTTTTTATTTCCATTACTCTGGGAGGTGGGTCAAAAAAGATCTTGCTGTGATTTATGTCAAAGAGTGTTCTTCTTATGTTTTCCTCTAAGAGTTTTATAGTGTCCGGTCTTAAATGTACACCTTTAATCCATTTTGACTTTATTTTTGTGTATGGTGTTAGGGAGTGTTCTAATTTAATTCTTTTACATGTAGTTGTCTAGTTTTCCCAGCACCACTTATTGAAGAGACTGTCTTTTCTCCATTGTATATCCTTGCCTCCTTTGTCATAGATTACTTGACCATAGGTGCGTGGGTTTATCTCTGGGCTCTCTATTCTGTTCCATTGATCTATATTTCTGTTTTTGTGCCAGTACCATACTGTCTTAATTACTGTAGCTTTGTAGTATAGTCTGAAGTCATGGAGTCTGATTCCTCCAGCTCTGTTTTTTTCCCTCAAGATTGCTTTGGCTATTCGGGGTCTTCTGTGTCTCCATACAAATTTTAAGATTTTTTGTTCTAGTTCTGTAAAAAATCCCATTGGTAATTTGATAGGGATTGCATTGAATCTGTAGATTGCTTTGGGTAGTATAGTCATTTTCACAATATTGATTCTTCAAATCAATACTGATACTGATATATCTCTCCATCTGTTTGTGTCATCTTTGATTTCTTTCATCAGTGTCATACTTTTCTGAGTACAGGTCTTTTGTCTCCTTAGGTAGATTTATTCCTAAGTATTTTATTCTTTTGGTTGCAATGGTGAATGGGATTGTGTCCTTAATTTCTCTTTCTGATTTTTCATTGTTAGTGTGTAGGAATACAAGAGATTTCTGTGCATTAATTTTGTATCCTGCAACTTTACCAAATTCATTGATTAGCTCTAGTAGTTTTCTGGTGGCATTTTTAGGATTCTCTATATATAGTATCATGTCATCTGCAAACAGTGACAGTTTTACTTCTTCTTTTCCAATTTGTATTCATTTTATTTCTTTTTCTTCTCTGATTGCCATAGTTAGGACTTCCAAAACTATGTTGAATAATAGTGGTGAGGGTGGATATCCTTGTCTTGTTCCTGATCTTAGTGGAAATGCTTTGTTTTTCACCATTGAGAATGATGTTTTCTGTGGGTTTTTTGTATATGGACTTTATTATGTTGAGATAAGTTCCCTCTATGGCCACTTTCTGGGCAGTTTTTATCATAAATGGGTGTTGAATTTTGTCAGAAGCTTTTTTTGCATCTACTGAGATGATAATATGGTTTTTATTCTTCAATTTGTTAATACGGTGTATCACATTTATTGATTTGCATACATTGAAGAATTCTTGCATCCCTGGGATAAATCCCACTTGATCATGGTGTATGATCCTTTTAATGTGTTGTTGGATTCTGTTTGCTAGTATTTTGTTGAGGATTTTTGCATCTATATTCATCAGTGATATTGGTCTGTAATTTTCTTTTTTTGTGATATCTTCGTTTGGTTTTGGTATCAGGGTGATGGTGGCCTTGTAGAATGAGTTTGGGAGTGTTCCTTCCTCTGCAATTTTTTAGAAGAGTTTGAGAAGGCTGGGTGTTAGCTCTTCTCTAAATGCTTGATAGAAACTTGTGAAGCCATCTTGTCCTGGACTTTTCTTTGTTGGAAGATTTTTAATCACATTTTCAATTTCATTACTTGTGATTGGTCTGTTCATATTTTCTATTTCTTCCTGGTTCAGTCTTGGAAGGTTATACCTTTCTAAGAATTTGTCCATTTCTTCCAGGTTGTCCATTTTATTGGCATAGAGTTGCTTGTAGTAGTCTCTTATGATGCTTTGTATTTCTGCGGTGTTCATTGTTACTTCTCCTTTTTCATTTCTATACTCTGGGTATTTATTGAAGAAATAACAATGAAAAAGTGAAAAACCCATGGCTCTCAAAGATCAAATTCAAGTGAGCAGAGAGAGAAGATAATACATAAACAAATGTCATTATCATTTTGTATAGACCTAAGTGTTTTGAAGGAAATAAAATATGTTCTTATGATTAAGAATGATAGAATAATGAGGATACATTTTAGATGAAAAGGAAACACAAGTTTTTCCTTCTTCTAAGCACAATCTCCTACCTCCCACATTTCCTTTCTCCATTTAAAAACTGTATACATCACCTATTTTTTGTTCTTCTTTTCTGTGCAGAAGAACAGAAGGTTAATAAATAGCCCAAACAGGGCTATTCATTCAGAAATTAGAAGTGAATCAGTGTTGATATCTATATTTCCTTGGGAAAATATTTTAAAAATAAGATGCCAGTAATCCCAAAGCGCCAATCATGACTAAGAGGAAAGTTTTTCACCTTTCTCTTCTAATTCATTAAAAACTGTTTCTTCAGAGCCACCAGCTACAGTTGAGTGGAGAATGACTTATTCTTTGCCATCTTGCCATTATCAAACCACCAGGTCTGTCTGAATCTAAAATTGCTTGAGGTACAGAGTAAGCAGTAACTCTTCACATTTAAGTGATGAGCTTAATAAGAAGTTTCATATTTAAGTGGATCTTAGTGTCAAAGTTGAATTAGATATCCCCGTCTTTTATGACTTGTGTCTATACTCGTCATGACTTTTCAAATAAAATTAATTTCATTTCCTATCTTTATAGTATCATTACTGTAAAATTAAAGTGCATTTGAATTTTAACTCCCTGAGACCAACTCTTAGTTTGCATTCTACAACATAGTACTAACATTTACTCCATGCCATTGCATACTTTAGAGTATTACTTTTTCTTTTTAATTTAAGTCAACAACTGACCTTCTATTTGGAACTGGAAACTAAGGATTGTTTGTTTTCTTTGCTTACATGAGTTCCAGTTTTCTGGCTGGAAGTTTTTAGGGAGTTATTAGGTGAATAGGTGTTATTCTGGTATTTGACAATAAGTAGAAGCTGTGTAAAAAAAGTAAATAACTTCACAGCGTGAAAGGAAAGAGAGCTTGTGCTGCCAAGATGAATGTCACAGTGTCACTAAAGTCCTAGAGTCACTCTTGATCTCTTATAGAAAAATAATTATTAATATAAATAACAAGATATTTGAGCTGAATAAATACTCTGATAGGCTCCCACTATCCCCTGATGCCCTCTGGGCAACATAACCTCCTCTCTTAGTATGTTTCACACATTTTATCTTCAATGTCAGAGTTGGTATTTGGGTGCATAGTGCAGTTCCTGTACTCTGTATGGGCCCAAGAGAGAAATAACTTAAATCTCATTCTATCTGTGGGGCTTGGGATTGTACAGAAGGTGGACACTTGGGCTCATGAGAAAAGAAAACATTCTGAATAAACAAGTCTGATGGAGTGGCCTAGAGTGAGCAGCACAACCTGGATGTAGAGAAACCATGATTTCACAAAGTATGTTTCGAGGTTGTTCTTGATAAGTCAGCTCTGCTCCCTGCTATTCCCCTTCCAACTTACTTGGAGAGCCTCTGTGATTTAGGAAAGGGAAGGGCACTGCCATTGAAAAATGATTGGGGTCACCATGGCCTGAATCTACAGAACTCTGCTGGGGAAACTCCATCAAAACTAACTCACCAGAAGGAAATCCTAAACAGGAGAAAAATCTAGAGATCCTGCAAAAGTAAACAGAATGAGAGTAATAAAGAGCATGACATTGTGTTAGTTTGAGGAACTGGGCAGTGGGTAGGCAGCAGAGTACCCAAGGACAGCAAAAAAGTACAGTAAAAGCAGAGAAACTGCAACTCTGATCATGCATGAGACCACCACTCCTACTTACTCTCTCTCACTCTTTCCCCCAACAATTTCTCATGAGTTCGTGTCCTACCTGAGGCTCTTGAACTCATGGAGAATAGAGAACATTTTATTACACATATAAACACACCTGGTAATGCTCAGGAATATTGGAGGCAAATCATTACATTAAAGTATTAACATTCCTACTTTTCAAAGTAAATAAATGACAGAGCAGTGAAATTTAGAGTCCAGATAAGTTGTGTTCTATAAAATATGACATTTTTTCTTCATTGTTTTGTAAGGCTGGGCATACTAAGCCCAGATTGCACAATGGTAACATTACAAAAACTTTTGTATCTGTTATTATTTTTTTTCTCTGACAACTCTGTAAACTTAGTAGAGCTGATGTTTTAATCATCTTTTAATAGTGAGGAAATCACTGTCCAGAGATATTGAGTGAAGGTCACTCTCTCAGATGACATTCCAGGAATGTATTGCTTTAATTTTATGTACTGTGAATTTCCTGTCTAATTTAGATACTTTATATATTTGCTCATTTGTCTAAATTTCTGGTATTCATATGAATTTGTATTGTCTGTCATTGATGCAAATTTTCTTGATTAAAAAAATAGATAATAGTAATAAAACTCACCATCCTCTATATTAAAATGATCTGGGGTAAAATTTTCATCTGATCTTTTTATTTTTATTGATTTATAGATTTTTTTCTAGAAGATAAGACATGTTGAGATCCATAAGATCATATAATAGTTGCTTTTTTAAAATGTGAAATGAATCTTAAGGGTTATCTTTTCTAAACTCTCAATTAGTGAGGAATCTTTCTGGTAAGTACAGAGCAAGAATCTAGCATTTAATTCAATCAGTTTCTTAATAGTTAGCTTTACCTAATCTACAGACTGAACATTGTATCTATTTCAAAGGACTCTCTAAAATGTCAGCACAGTACTAAGAAGTTCCCCTTATATTCATATGACAAGAGAGGTAAATAAACTACCTTCATGGTTTCTGCAACAAGGGAAAACTAATTACAATGTTAACTGAGGGGAGTAAAATGTAGGACACAAACAAATACTGAATATTTAGCAAAAAAGAATTAGTTTATATGAAAACCTCTCAAACCAGTGTTATGTCATATAGGAAGGCCCATGGCATCATTTATCTGAATGTGATGTTAGGTGTCTCCAGACCACCCCTTGTTCCCTTGGCCAGTAAACCGATGTCTGTATTTAACTTCCATGCAACTGCCAGATGTCACTGCTTTTACACTGAATGCCAAACTGTTCTCAATCCATTTGAGACAGCAGTGTCAATGTTTTACTTCATATTCTGGTGTTTGCAGTCCCTACTGAATAGCTAACATTTATGGAGTAGTTTTTATAAAGTACTATATCAAGTACTTTTCAAGGATTATTTCCCTAATTACTGTAGCAATCTTATGAAATATATACTATTAGCATCTTCATTCTACAGGTGGGGAAACTGTGCCACAGAGACTTTAAATAACTCCCCCAAAACAGCACAGCTGGGAATGGCAAGCTGGGATTTGAGCTCCTAAAGTCCACACTCTTTAACCTCTTTGCTATTTTTGTCCCTAAATCCTGGAGGCTAAAATTTGATGTAGTTAACTACTGTAACTTTTGAGAAATTCAGCCTTATTTATTTATTTATTTATTCATTCCACATCACTTATTGGGCGTTTATGGAGAGCCAATAACATGTTTGTCTCTGGATAGACATAAAGATCTTTCTCTCAAGGAGTACAAGTTCTAGTGAGAAAGGCTGAAAAGTAAAACTATGATTACAATGCTATGTAATAAGTACTACAGTCCATTTGTACAAATACAGCAAACTGTGAGGATCAGAGAAGGAACATCTAGATCTAAATGAGTCAGGGAGACTGACTAGTGGAGGGACATTTGAGCTGAAGTTTAAAGAACAGTAAGAGTGAGCTAGGTAGAGGGAGTATAGAGGGAATGCTAGGCAGTAATAACAGTATATACGGAGGAAAAGAAGCATGGAAGAACAGGTATATGTGGGGAACTGCAATGGTTTGTTTGGCCAGGACAATGGCTTCTGCAGCAGTGTGGCAAGAGATTAAATGACAAAGGAGACAGGACCAGATAGTTTATTTTACAGATAGAATATATTCAGTGCTTCCTATATTCCAGGCATTGAGGCAAGTGCTTTGCACTGTTTACTTCATATAGTTCTTATGACTGTCAAACATAAGGACTGTTGCTATTCCATTTTACATATGGTAAAACTGAGGCACAAAGATGGTAAATCACTTAGCCCAAAATCATACAGATAGGATTTGAGGCAAGTAGAATTCCAGAACTCATACTCTTTATCCTGCACTATACTGACAGACTCATGAAAGCTGTTTGCATATTAGACTAATGAGATTGAACTTTCTAGAATGCTTCTGTAGAAGACACATCCAGAGACTGACATATCCTAAAGCAGATTTCCCTGTGCTAATTTATTTTATGCCTTAGCTTGATTTTTCCAATAATAATAGCTACAATTTATTCATGACTTACTATTTGCCAAGTGTTGTATAATCATATATTTCATTTAGTTTGTACCTACAACAATAAAGTATATTATGTGATGCTAGTGATGTTACAGAACAAAACTGCTTAATATTATACAGCTTAATATTATACAAAGCCAAAATTCTAAGTCAGTTTGACCGATTCTGAAGCATACACTCAATCCTTTGGCTATATTCTTTTCATAAAAGCATTGCAATTTTCACATAAATTTGTGTTGCAAAAAAATGTGTTTGGGACTAAAGTCTCAGAATTTAAAATGACTCATTACAGCATGCAGGTTCCAATGTGCTATTTAATTGGCACTTCTCAAATAGAGAAATGTGGAAAGTTCAACGATTACTGTGTGATTTACTGTTCTTTAAACATTTATGACCTTGTTTCCTTGGAGCTAGTTCTCATCAATTTATGATGTGATTCCCTTGCAGCTAAGTAAGAAAAGTCTTTAAAAAGTGACCTGAAAAGGAGAAGTGCTAAACCTCAGAGATTTTCCCTGTGTAACTACTTCAGTGAGAATTAAATGCAGTAACCCTTGTGTCGGTTAGGAGTAAAGCAGTTTTAAGTAGTTCGTATGTTTATAGTGAAACCTTCAAATAGTCTTTTAGACACACAATGATCTTTTTCCTATACTCTTTGTTATATAAGTCATCATACTAAAACAATTAAGGGAAATTAGTTTTGGTTTGAATTTTAGATCCAACACCTACTTATTTTAGTCTCCTCCTTTACAAAATGGATATAATAATCATAGCTACCTCAGTGGGTAGTTGGGAATATTAAATATGCATATCTTAAAAACAAAAATAAAAACTCAGTGGAACCTGGCACAGACTAAGCATTCTACAAACTTTCCACTAACCCCTGCTTCACTTTCCCTATCATTTTCCCAGCATAACCATTTCACTCTGGCTGGCTGTAGCTTCTGATTAACAATTGCAGATGTATTGCCAGTCCTGCTTCTTTTCTAAGTACCACCTCTACTGTTCTTCCTATTCTTTTACTAACTCATCATATTCTACATTTCAATGCATACTTCAAAAGCCACTTCTTCCATGAAGGTTTTCTTCCACAATCATTTCCTCTTTGAATATTCCTTTTTCTTATGTGTGCTCAATATTTAATCCCAGGTGCATAGTAGGATATAAACAGATGCATATTTTACATTGTTTTATGAAAGAGCTCTGATTTGGGATTGCTCCACTCTGGGTCTAATCACAAGTTTACACCAACTGATTGAGTTTGGGCAAATCAGTCAATCAAGACCGTATTTCTAGAATCTGAGGAATGCAGAAGCCATTTTATTGGTTTCTCTGACTTTGGAAACTGAAGTATAAAACTTAGGATATAGTCATTTCTTCTCTTAAAATATTTTATTCTCATAAACTCATCATATGGAGTCTCACCTCCTTCATCCGATATAAAATGAGGCCTGAACAATTACTGCTGATGATCGGTTAGCTCAATTTCATGGGCTTTGGAGAGAACTGCCTGTAGTGTTTAAAGGAAAATAATGAATGAGTGTAGCTCCCTACCTTGATTCTGACACCAGAAAAGGAGCTCACACACCGACTAGCCTTTGATCTGACCAATATCCAGGAGCCTATAGTTGAGCATAGGGAAGGCCTGTGAAGAAAAATTGGTGTCCTCTTTTTCTGATCATCATAGACCAATTATATAAGGCTACTTATAAATATTTGGTGCCAAAATAAAGTGGATTATAAGAGATTTAAGCAAAATAAGGTTAATAATGGAGTCAGAACTTCTGTGTCTGAAATACTATCTCCATCATTTAGTGGCTCTGTTAATTAAATTCATAACGTTAATTTAACTTCTTTGTGCCTTAGCTGCTACATCTCTAAAGTGAATGATAGAACTTATTATGTAAGGTTATTTTAAGAATTAAATAGGATAATATATGTGTAACACTTAGAATATAGGAAGCATTCAATTATGGTTAGTAGTAGTCGTAGTAGTAAGAGTAGTTACTGCTAGTTATTTTCCTTCATGCCTTTCTTTTTAGTTTCCCTCCTCCTCCACAATGCCTCGCAAGAAATTCTGATCTGTCTCCATACTGCTTACCTGAATGATGAAACTTTCATTGTTGATTTTCATTTCATCACAAACAATAAGGAAACACTTACCATGTGACTACAGCATTTTATGCACACTTCAGAGAATTCAGGCACTCTACTCTCACATCCAACTATTGGATCTATCAGACTGGCCAATGGAGCTATCTTTTTGAGTTACTTGAGTACACAAGGACAACTAAAGTATATTTATGTGTACATGTAAGGATATATTTATTCATATAAGCCAACCAACTATGTAGCAAGTAAACATGGTTTACAAGGAGAAAGTAAGAACTCAGTGACTCACATTTTAAGTCAGTTGAAAGTAAGAAGGAAAGTGAGCTTGGTAACCTTTTTGACTGGGTTCTTAAAAGTCACAAAGTAGGTAAATGCACAAGGTGTTCAAATATTGACTTGGATAAACATGTGGGGTGTTAAATCTACAGCTGAATTCCCCTGTAGATACAAAAGTATTGAAAATGGACATTATAAGTCCCAACTTGACTTCTCCTTGGATTCAATGAAAAACTTAGAAAGATAGAGAACATGATACTTGTAGATTACACCTGTCACATGTGTACAGTGATGAATAATAAACTTGACCTAATTAAGATCAGTTTTCTTTAACTGAACCACCTCCAAAATATTTTCTGGCTTGCAATGTTTTTATGGGCTTTACCCTATTTATCATGTTAGTTCTTCTGGTACCAAGAGAACCAGTAATGTATGAATAAGTTTAAACTTTTACCACATAACTTTATTCAATCAGAAACTAGCATCATTTTTTTTCTGGACAAAGCAATGAAAATAAGTCAATATATTTAAAGTCTGTGGAATAGGGGAAGTGTTTTATTAAGACTGAAATTGTTTGAGAGTCCTTGACCTATTTATCATATAATACCAAATCTCACATTTAAAAGATTTACTCTAGGTTTTCTCTATGTTTTCCTATTCTGGCTCTTCCAGACTCTGAGTCATTTTTCTTAAATGCATTCTTTATGCCTTTTTCTTAGTCAAAACAACAAATAACCTTACGAACCACTCAGATTTTAATTCTTGTTCCTTTTGTAAAACCTAAATATATTCCCTTTGAAAGAGTGATATTCTCAAGGCCTGGGATCTTGTTTAACTCATTTGCATCTAACACATACATATGGAATCTAAGAAAAAGAAAAAAAAATGGTCATGAAGAACATAGGGGAAAGATGGGAATAAAGACACAGACCTACTAGAGAATGGACTTGAGGATACAGGGAGGGGGAAGGGTAAGCTGGAACAAAGTGTTAGTGGCATGGACATATATACACTACCATACGTAAAATAGATAGCTAGTGGGTAGCAGCCGCATAGCACAGGGAGATCAGCTCTGTGCTTTGTGACCACCTAGAGGGGTGGGATAGGGAGGGTGGGAGGGAGGGAGATGCAAGAGGGAAGAGATATGGGGACATATGTGTATGTATAACTGATTCACTTTGTTATAAAGCAGAAACTCACACTCCATTGCAAAGCAATTATACTCCAATAAAGATGTTAAAAAAAAAGATTCAAAAAACAAACAAACAAAAAAAACTAAATAACATTTTTAGTCATTGCTTAATTTAAATTTTTTATTTTATTTTAATGTATATATATATATACATATTTAAAACATCTTTATTGGAGTATAATTGCTTTACAATGGTGTGTCAGTGAATGATGATGCTTTATAATTTTCTTTTGCTTGTCATTTTGTTTGAATATTGATATTTCTAGTGAACATAAGTTTAAATTTTCCATGATTTCTCTTATGCAGAGATATTTGAATTTCTTTGTGCTCTTTAAATAAGCATGATGAAACAAAGATTTCAAAATATCGCTCTACTGTGGAATCCAGAAGATTTCGTTTTCACAGCTCTCCTCAAAAGCATGTTCCACTCCAAGCACTATGGCTGATCTTAGAGCAGAGGCATTGCAATGGCATCAGAAAGTAATAAAAATAATTTTCATCAATTCTAAACATGTTAGTCTGACAATGAGTTGGCTTTTGTGTAGGAATGCTGACTTTCTGGGAAGAATCAGAAAGTCAAACGAGCATTCATTCATGAGCACATTAGCATGCACCTCTATTTTTTTCCCTAAACACTTTTCTCCATTTGTTCAGGAAAATCAATAATAATAACTTACATTTTTACAACCTTTTTATATCAAAGAATCCCTAGCATTTTGCAAATCAAACTCTTGTATGTATCTCATTTACATTTAATCCTTTTTATGCCTCAATTAAATAGAAACCTAAAGCAATCAATACTTTTCTGCTCTCATGCATTTTGACGTTTGAGGACTGACAACTTTAATCATGTTCCTCATAAAAGCGAGTGCAGGATCTTCCCTGTCACCAAAATAGTTCCAAAGAGCTGTAATGAAAATTAAGTGGTCAGTAGGCTACTTTTGATTATACCTAGGGAAATCGACTTAACCTTTGCAGTGTGATGACACAAAAGGCAGAGTCCTACTTAGCAGTCACTAGTCCATTCATATATCTGAATTAATTAGATTGGCATTTGACTTTCCTTACTATATGACTAATTATACAAATAAAACTGAAATCTAGATACAAAAAAGAGTGGACAAAAGAAGGAAGAAGAAAAAAATTCCCATGTTTTAACATTGTGTTTCTTTTCTTTCTTATGGCAGCAGAAATAAACACATTCATGGTTCTATTTATGAAATTAATGGATAGAATTGATTTGTGTTTAGGGTCATTCAGTATTCAGAATCCTTTGGAAATAGAAATTTAAAAAAATAAAGTTTGATTATTATACTTATTACAAGGCCATGTTATTTGTAAACTCTGTCATAGTTGAATACTTTGAAACACAAAATTATCAAATCCACAGAGAAGTAAGAGTATTAAGAGCTCTCTGAGATCAGATTAATCAATACACCTGTGGAAAACCACTTTACCCCCACTGGGATTCCAGCATGTTGGTCAAGGATCATTTTTCTTTCTCTTCCTAGACATTTCAATAGAAGTCAAAATTTCGGCTGTTACTTTTAATTACCTGAACAAAAATCAATTATGCAGGTAGTTCAAGTTTTAATTTATCCCCTGTTATGATACTAAAACCTCAAGAGAAAAATATGTGTTTCACAGCATATTATAAGTCTGGAGAAGCTGCCTAGGAGGGATGTCTGCTAATAGATCTATTCCTTGAAAACCAGAGAGTGTTTAGAGTTTCTTCTGTGAGTTAATAATCATGTTTCTATTGTGAGATGAATGTTAGCTGGCTATTGATTTGCAACTCCTTTTTCATATTGCTCAAATTGTGGTCAATTTCTTGCTTCCGATTTAAAGAAAGCACACACTAGCTTGATCTGGCCATTCCTCATGAAAATATTCTAGTCTGTCCCTGATCGTTTCTGCTAGTTTCAGATGGTGTCAACACCTTGTGCAAAATTTCCAAGCATTAGGTCACTTTGCCAAGTTATTCACAGTATTCCCATGTAAGATTTAAAAATAGTTGCCTCTATATAAGTATGGGAAAGAAAAATATGGCTTCATTTGACATAAATAATACAATTACGTATTCAATACAAGTATGGGTATTTCCAAAGATGTGGGTGAGATTCCAAATGGCCATGTTAGTGGTCTATGATTGGGGGTTAACATTTTTATCATGTTTTTTGGATCCTCAAAACTTTTTAACTTAATCTCACATCACTCCTTCAATTTCCTGTCCAAATAAAAAGCTACAAGGTCTTCTACTGCCGGTTTGATCTGGTTGCTTATGTCAGGGCCTCCATTCTGAGCTGTAAAACCCCACATTCTCTCCTAATCCTTTGCAATCATGACAGTGACACTCTTTCTATAAATGAAGCAGCCTATGAGCTGTGATCTATTAGGCAACTGCATTTCCTCTCTGAAGGTGATATTTTTGCTATTAAAAAATTACCATGAAATAAAGTTGCTAAAGAAAAGTTTTAGAGCTTGTTTGCTACTCAGCAGGAGAATTTCTTGGTCACATGATAACTTTGGTCTGATTCAGAAGCTATTAATGGGTCAAAGTCCCAGAAGAAAATAACTAACTTAGCCCTAAAGAGACATGTATAGTAAGGCAAACATGAATAGAAATGGCTAATTGAATTCTTGCTCTATGTCAGGTACTATTCTAAGTGTTTTACATGTGCTAAGTCACTTAATTGTCATCACAATAACCTTATGAGTAGAGAGTAGGTCACATATCAATATATATGTATAGAAATGTAGAGATTATATATTATATAAATATGTAATCTATATATATGTATATATAGATTATATATATGTACATATATGTGTTATATACATATACAGTTCTTAAAGATCTATATACGTATTTCTAAATAGTATTGGCTCTGCCTTCAACATACATGTAGAACCTGTCCACTCTACTGCCATCACCTTGGCCCCAGTCACCAGATATATTGCACTGTAATAGCCTGGTAATGGGTTTTCCTTTTTCCCTGTTATGCATTCCCCCAAATTCTATCTCCATTTATTTTCAACACAGTAATCCTTTTAAAACTTAAACCAAATCTTGTCTCTCCTCTGCTCAATATTCTACAGTGGCTCCCCATTTCACTCAGAAACATCAAAGTCCTTACAATGGTTTATCAAGCCTTATGTAATCTACTTCCTTTTACCTCTCTGGTCTCATTTCCCACAACTATTCCTCACATTAGCTCCCCTCAGCCACATTAGCCTCCTACCATGCCCACACATGATACAGTCTTGGCTCCAGTGTTTCCTCTTTCGAGAACTTTCTTCCCTCAGATATCCATTTGTCTAATGACCTACCTTTTTTAGTTCCTTGTTCAAATCTCACTTTCGTGATAAGGCAAAGTATGTTCCAATTTTTAATCATCATTTTAATTAAGATTTTAAAATAGGCCCAGAGAGGTTAAATATCAAGGCTATGATTTCAGCCTATGCAGTTTGATTTATGTCAGTTCACTGAACTGACAGACTAGAGATATGGAAGAGTCAAAATCTTAGTCCTTTACCTTTGTTTTTCATATGGATATAAATTAGGGGAATACACATATTATTTTGAGCTCTATACAACTGAAAGACATATAAAATCTTACCCAGGACTGAATTTCGTCACTGCAGCTTTGCTTTCATACTGTTCCTTTGTTTGAAATGAACTGTTCTTCCTCTTTCCACCTTTCACACCAGATTCAACCCAAGTGCCATCTCTTCTGCCAGGCTTTCCACAACCTGGAAATATTTGATCTGTCTTCTATGTCCTCTCCTCATGATGTTCATGTTTCAACCACTATACTCACTGAGTTGTACTGTATTTCATCCATTTACATCTTTTATTCCTTGTGTCTAACATAATAAGTACTCAGTGACTATTAGTTTGAACATTGGATAAATGAACAAATTGTTATTCAAAGTGATCTAGGCACAAGTTAAAATTTTATATACAATAAGATCTCTGCCTCCTAAAAGCCAATATAAGTGAAATGGCATTTGTATGTCAGTATATACGTGTGAATATATGTACACATACACACACATATCTGAATTTGGAGATATGAGGAGCTTTTTCTTAACATATCTCACCTCCCCTGACAAACCACATTATTAGATACTTGAATCTTTTAATGTGGCTTCTGTGTAATACATGAGGCATTTTTTTCTTTTAAAATATAGACTGGAAACTTATGAGGAATTCTTATTACAGAAAGTTTTTCAAACATATCCAAAATTTCTAGAAGGAAAACCATGAATTTAAAATTAAAAGAATATTTTGAAATAAATCCACCCTTAATAACCCAAAGTGAGACCATCTCTTCAAAATAAAAATTTTCTCTAACCATTATAGCTTGCTTTGCTTGCTCAAGATATATTTTTGTATCATAAATTAGTTATGGACTGAATATTTGTATCCCACCCCCCAATTCACCCAAGTGTGGGTGTATTTACTGAGGGGACCTATAAGGACGTAATTACGATTAAATGAGGTCATAAGAAGTCCTAATCTGATAAGATTGTTGACCTTATAAAAAGAGACACCAGAGAGCATACTCTTTCCACATGCAGTGAAGAAAGGCCATGTGAGGACTCAGCAAGAAGGTGGCTGTCTGCGTGACAGGAAGAAAGGTCTTATCAGAAACCGAATAGTCCAGAACCTTGATCTTAGACTTTTATTCTCCAGAACTGTGAGAAAGTAAATTTCTATTGTTTAATCTACCCAGTCTATGGTACTCTATTATGGCAGTCCAAGCAGACTAGGACATATACTCTGTTACATTTGCAGTTAGTATTTCACAACATTCTTTTTTTTATTAAGGTATAATTGACATACACCATTATATTAATTTCAAGTGTGCAATGTAATGATTTGATATTGCATATATTGTGAAATTATCTCCACAATAAGTCTAGTTAACATCTGTTACCACATGTAATAAAAAAAAATATTTTTCTTGTGATGATCACAACCCTTTCTTATTTCTCTGGATAAATAGTAAATTTGAGGGAACAGAAACTGATTCATTTTTCTTGTTCATTCACTTAAGCTTGTATTACTTAGAAATAGTAAAAATTTAAATTTTTTAAGTAACATGACTTTTTTATAAGTAAATCAGTTTCTTTTTTTCCCCTCTTTTTTCTCTGTATTCTTTTGGCAGATTTAATATTGTATTCCTCATCTATTTTAATTATAAAAAATAAGTGGGAATGTCTAGGGCAGTATGAGAACATCTGCTCTTGCTCTTCACTAACACTTGTCTATTTTTCTCATCCCTAATTGTTTGGAGTGAGAAGTTAGAAATTCATATTACTCAAAACATGGACCTTAGGCAGTGATTTTAACAATTTTGTGTTCACAGTCCCTGTTAAGATTTTAAAGGAAACTATAGATCTTTTCACAGTAATGCACGTGGGCAAATACATGTACAATTTTAGGTGTTCATGGACCTCTTAAACTCTCCTAAGTTTTCTTGAATCCCAGGTTAAGAACCTCTGTTCTATGCAATGTAATTCTATTCATCACAGTAGGTGGGACTTACCTGAGCTTTCTCTAATGACTTGGAAAATGAGAGGTCTTCAAGGGTCACATAATTGGAAATAACATTTCAAGCTTCAACACCAATACTTCTTATGAGGAAAGTGTGAGCTTCCAATATTATAAATTTTATACTACTGAGTAAACTAAGAATTCTGTAAGCTCCCTAAAATGGCCTACAGCTTTCCTGATGGAATCTGCAAAGTAGGTTGCCTGTGATATTTTAAAAATCATGTGGGGAATATTTCAAGGCCTGATCACAGACTACACATTAAAATGAGTCATGATGGTGACCTATACTTTGAGCCACAGAGATGAACAGCCCCAAGGGAAATCAGAGCTTCTGAAAAGCAGCTTGTACATTCTGATATATGTCATGTTATCCTAGTAGAAGTGAAGGATGAGGCACAATTAGAGGGACTTCTTGAGTTGCTGCACTAAGAAGCTGTCTCTGGATCTCAGGCTATGGAAGAACTGTCTCAAATTCTGGTGGGGGGTTTTCATTCTTTCTCATCTTCATGGGTACAACTGACCCAGCATTAATGCTGGAGGCCCCTGCTATAACAAGACTTTCCTACTAACTCCACAGGGGAAGAAGAGGAAGCTTATGGCATCTATTCTCAGTTTTTTTTTCACCTAACTTTATTAACTCGAATTTCTAATGGCTCTAGTTTGAATGTAACAAACCAATCCATATGATATAGAATAATAATTGAAGATCCTTTCAATGGTACTTTAATTATAATGAAAGGGCCTAGGAAAGTCCCTCAGTAACCCTATTTATTATATCAGATGTTAAAAATCAAACACATACAAAATGATATGTTTCCTTTGTTACTGAGGGGATGCTCTGATGGACAAAAAATACATAGTGCACAATATAGATAATGATGCTGCACGTTTCTTGATCATCAAGATATTAGTACTCCTTTCAGAAGTTCATTTCATAACACTGCTTTGCAAGTGTGGGATCAGAGGGACGATATGTTGATGATGCTCTGTGGGTGACAATGTGCTGAAGACATCTTAGACATGTAGGACAAAATTTTTAAATGCATTTAGTATTCTGAAGAAATGATTTTTTTTTTTTTTTTTTACAGAGAATAAGAACCTTCCTCAAAGTATTCAGAAATAAAAATTCTGATGCTGCACAAACAGTATTTTCTTATGTGACTTGGGCACAAATCTTAGTTTCTCCTGAGTCCTGTGCTACTTAAGAATGCAGATAAGAAACAGAACTTTCCTTCCTTAATTGCACCTGGTAAGTGGTCAAAATGACACATTAGGGATGTTCTTAGTCAATAAATTCCTTAGCCAGAACCAAATGCCCTGCACACAACAGTTAAATCTTCACTTCCATCTCCCACATATGCAATCACCATCGCTGTCATGCTACCCAGGTCTTCTATTTATTCATATGTCTTTACTTCCTTGCTTCATTTTTTCAATAAATATTTGTTGATAAGTATGATTTGGGATTTTAAAGTCATACCAGTTTCAAGATATTCCACCTATCACTTTTGGCAGGAAATACAATGATGTGTTTCAGAATATTTTCTAAAATTCTTTGTGAGATTGGTTTGGTGTCTGATCAAAATCAGTTTGACGCCGTCAAAATCAGTTTGACACTGTCAAAATCAGTTTGACACTGAGTTTGAATCCTGGTTCTGCTAATTTCACGGTCTAAACAAAACAATTTAAGCTTTTTCAGACTGTGTTTTCATATCTACAACATGGGAATAATAATGTTTATAATACCTTTCTCAAAGAATTACTGTAATGACAAAAATCATGTAACACATATGAAGGTACTTGGTAAACTGAAAAATGCTTTTAAAATAATAATAATGTTATTTCAATAGATCACAATTCCTTACTTCTACTGACAAATTAAAGATTTAATTTACATCTGCCACCATTGTAAAGAAATTATACTCCAATAAAGATATTAAAAAAAAATTACATCTTCCACTTGAGGCATTTTATATTTGTAGAATAGCACAAAAAGTTTATTTTTATTTTATACCATGTGTCTTTATGTCCATGTAATTTAGTAGAAAAGCATTGGCTAAAGCAGTCCTTGGTCTAATGTATGGGACAAATCAATGGAAAATCTAGGTTTAGAATAAATCTGTTCTTTAGAGTATACATAATAATTGTTCACTTTCAATATTTAAAAATTATTGTAATAAATCACCAAAGTAGACTACTTAAATAAACATTTTTCTGACCCAGGACTCAGAAGCCTAAAAATCTTGGACAGTTATTATTTCTTCTTTTTCTTTCTTTGTTCCGTTGGTCAACATTTTAAGCAGAAACTCAGTTAATTTTGAATAATTAATTGGTAGACATTTGTGCCTTTCTGTGTCTCAGTTCTGTTATCTATGAACTGAGATTAATACTAACACTTATTTCATAGGTTTGTTGTGAAGATTAAAAGAAATAATAGAATTAAAATGCTTAGAACTCTTACAGGAACAAGTAAATATGATAAAATATTACTCCTTTTGTATTAGTGTCATTCATTCTTTCAAAAAATTGATTTATCACCTGCTACGTGCAAGGTGCTGTTCTAAGGGTTTGAAATATAAAAGTTAATACAATGGAGAAGATTTCAGCTCTCATGGAGTTTACATTCTAGTTTGAGGAGGGAAGAACAGATAATAATAAGAATAATAAAAAAGAGAGTATGATTATTGTTATGGGAAAATGTAGAGAAGGGTGAGGATAATTAGGAGTACCTCATCAGGAATGAGGGAAATTAACAAATTTAAACAGACTAGTCAGGGTAAGCCTAATGGAGAGGATATGTATAAGAAACAACTTGAAGAAATGTGCTAGCCAAGAACATATCTGGAAGAAGAATGCTCTAGATGGAGTAAACAGCCAGTGTAAAGAACCTAAAGCATGAATTTGCCTACCATAAAGAATATTAAAGAGCTCAGTGTGGCTAGAGCAGAGTGAGTTATGAGAACAGTGATAGGAGATGGAGTCAGGGGGAGAATTGAAGACAAACCATGTAAAATCATGTAAATACCTGGGAGCAACTGAAAGGTTTCAAGAAAAAGAATGATGCCATCTGGCTGATGTTTTTAATGAGATCACACTGCCTGTTGTATTGAGGATAAACCCTAGTCAGGAGAGGGCAGACACAGGGAGACAGACCAGTTAGAAAGCAGTTAGAACATCTGAGGTAATAGGTGATGGAGGCTTGGACCAGGAGACAGCAATGGGAACGGTGTTAAATCCTTAGGTTGTAGATTTATCTTGAAGGTAGAGCCTTCTAGAGAAAGATCACCTTACAGAAAATAATTTTTACAAATGCCTACTTCAATTTTTATGCCACAGAAATAGCCCAGAAATGATCAGAGAGACAGATTTTGAGGCTTTCATAAGAAAGGTGAGAATTAACTATACAGATTAATATGAGCTCTCTACAAATAGCTTTTATATTGAAAAAGATTACCAAAAAAGAAGTTTTAATTAATCTGTGAAAGATAGAGGGTACTATTATCAAATATTGATTTGGTGGGCCGCAACTCATGCTATTCCCAAAGAAACAAAGCAGAATGTAGGTGCAAACACAAAAGAAGAGGGAGAGTTCTATAGAACTGAGGCTGTAGATTCCTGTTTCAACTGTAGAATGAAGAAGTAAGCTACTTGGGTGTGAATTCTGTTCTGCTACTTACTAGCCACAATTTCTTCATGTGTAAAGAGATGATGATAAATTTAGTAAGGAACTTACAAGGTTGTTTTAAGGATTAATGAATTATTTTAAGAAAAGTTCTTGGAGTATTGCCTAGTGGTTAGTGTTATGTGTTAGGTGTTATTTTATGTTTGTGTGGGGGCGGGGGTGGGTTCTCTGTTCTGTTTATCTTTCATTGCTATTTTACACTTCCATTACTCAGTGAGTTTGTAAAAGCAGTCATTTATTAAGATGTGGTGGTCAGACCCTGAAAGACAAAAATAAAATTAATTTTACTCATAAGCCAAAATAACAACTTAGTATTTTCTCTGAAATAGATACTGCCAAAGGGACCAAATATACATGTCAGCAAGTATAAAATTCTCTTCCATAACATTCTCCCAACAATGGAGTAAAAGTATCGGAAAGCAGAAGGTGGCTGGATGACTTTAAGAAGCGTTCTCATATAGTTGTAACCTGATTGGTGACCATTTCCTGTAGCGCTGCTTTTAAAGGAAACAAGGATCCTGGTATCAGCCAGACAGTAAAGTCAATTTCTAGACAGTGATAGGAGAAAACAAAATTAACCTTTTTCCCGCAAGATTCCCAGCTTTAGTTTTTTTAGTATATGACAGCGCCTATCTCTTCTCTGATTAAAAAATCATCTCCATCACTTTAATACGTTTCCAGTGCACCTTTCCAGGAATTCAACATATTTTATACAAATTTTACTCTTTGTATTTGATTGACAGTTTCCCATATTGCCAAGTAGTATTAAGGGGTACACATTTATATCATTAATCACATACATATAACTCATATATTAAAGTACGTTATTTCTTGAGACATATGTATGATCAACTGATTAGATTTGTGCATGAATGTATTCTAGTTAGCTCCATTTTAAGAAGTTATTTTCCCTAATTATGAGTATCTAACTCTTGTATCTTAAGAGTATACTTTCTAAGACTCATTCTTTACTTTCAGTAATTAGGAAAGAAAGGAGAGAAAACAAACCAAAAAAGTACTGTCCAGAGAAGGAACAGCTTGATATCACTTAGTGAGATGGGGTTAGTGAGCGGATAGTTTCTTAGTGAGAAACTATTGCCACTTGGACCAAGTTTGCAGCAGTCACTATTAAATCCATCAGATTCACCACATAAACCATATTCCAAAGGGCTATGATCTCAGGATGACAGCTCAAAGCCCCACAGTGATCAAAAAACAGAGTTAGCTTCTCTTTTAATCAATAATCATTCTTTCTGTATTCTGTTTTTCTCCTCATTTGTTTTAAACCCGCCCAGATTTTTTTTGTTTTTCTTCAGAGTGCTCCCAAGCATTTATTTTACTCAATGCAATTAAAACTTTATTATGTAATTCACGGGGTTCTGGATTTGGCACTGCTTTGTAAGGTTTTTTTTTTTTTAACATTTTTATTGGAGTATAATTGCTTTACAATGGTGTGTTAGTTTCTGTTTTATAACAAAGTGAATCAGTTATACATATACATATATCCCCATATCTTTTCCCTCTTGCATCTCCCTCCCTCCCACCCTCCTTATCCCACCCTTCTAGCTGGTCATAAAGCACCAAGCCTATCTCCCTGTGCTATGCTTTGTAAGTTTTAATAATTTTCCTGGGCCAAGAAGAACTCTGTTGAGAAGTATGGCATTTTAGCTATAATGCTATTCCCTTTGTCAGTATAACTACTGAATTATGTTGCAGGGAAACACATCTTTAACTTTTAATAATAATATTTTCTGGAACAGAAATTCTGGTACACCAAGTTTATGTATTTTAAGATAATTTTAAAACAAAGATATGTGTATATACAAACACTAATAAAATTATGGGTAGTCATTATAAAAGAAAAATCATAATAAAAAATCATTATAAAAGAATAATGAGCACCCAAAATAAAATTGATTATATTTCTTAGATAATGTTATTAGTATAATTCAAAATAGTGTTCATTGGATCTGATGTTCTGACTTCATACTCATAGGTGTGGTGTTTGCTTTAAAGGCACTGCACTCATATCTTATCAATTGTTGGAAATATAATACAATATTGGTAACAAAACCACTCTCCATACCAATACAGCAGAAAGAATATAATTCATTATTGGGGAAGCAGTATTGGATTTACCTATATGTAAGTTAGTATGAAAATGACTACAAACCCTGAACAGAATTGTACATAAATTTATAAAGTAGAAGAGAGAACAATAAAAACATATGTCCCTGAGAGATAGATGCACCTTGTGATTGTCTCCTTTAAAGGCCATGAAAAAAATCATGAATTTAATTTGGAAGTATGTGTTTACAGGTTCAAAGATCAGAAGGACCTTGCACTGTAAAATCACAAGTTCAGGCCACTGATTAGGCCTATTATGTTTACAAGGAGATGCTCTAAGGAGGAGAGGATAGGGAGGCAGCTCCCGCTTTCCTTTTCAGTAAACAATGGTAATTTCATAATTTTACCCTTACATGCCTAAGAAGGATAGTTGAATAATGCTTATTAAGAAACTGAGTACCTGAGAGGGCTCTATGCGTGTGTATATATGTATGTATGTATGTGTATGTGTGTGTCTTTCTATCTTTATTTCTTTTTTTCCCTCAATTACTGACTTTAATTACTGGATCATGAGTAATAAATATAATTAATCTTACAGAATTTTAATATGAGCAGTCAACATATGAGTAAAATCCCTTTCCATATACTGAAAGTCATTTGCATGGCCATATCAACTATACCATCTGTTGGTTAAATTAGGCTCAAAAAAGAATATGTATGTGATACCACTTAATTTGTGCAAGAATGATTTAAAATGAAAATTCTAAACAAGTTACTTGACAGTTCTTTCCTAAAAAATTCATAAACTTAAAGTTTTGAAATGTTAGAATGAAGCAGCAGAATTATCATTATATGCACATGGTATGATATTATTGAATACCTTGAAAATCTAGGATAATTTAATAAGGTAATGATTTGCTACTCAAAAATGTCTAACTTTTTATTAATTAAAAATAACCAGTTAGAAATTCTAATGAAAATGATTAAAAAATGCAATTTAAAACAGTTAAACAACTCTCAGCAAATACATACAAAAACATATGCAAACCTTATGAGAGAAATTATTAAAATCTATTAGAGGACATAATATTTCTATGTTGGAGAATTATAACTTGGCAAGGATTTCTCAATGCTGTAAAAATAGGACTTAGTTAATCTCTAAGTGCAATAAAATTTCTGTGAAAACACCAAGGAACTTATTTTTGACTAGACAAAGTATTACTGCAGTTCATCAAGAAATATATATTTGTGAGAAGTCAGGAAGTTTTGAAAAAGTGAGAAACTTGTAATTCTTTCTCTCTTTTATAATAAAATATAGTGTAAAGTCTCAGAACTTAAAATAGTATGGTACTGCAAGAGATATAGATGAGATAACTAATGAAACAGATTTAAATATAAAAAGCAGTGGGTTTAAATGTAAAAATTAAAACCAAGTAGGGAAAAAGTATAGTGAGTTTTTAAGATAGAATTGAATAAAGAAGTTCTACCTAATATATGACTAAAGCCAGAAAGTACAGAAATTTTGGTAGACTTAATTACAAAATAAATAAGTCAGATTAAATTTATCTATGTCAAAAATACACGTTTATCTATGTCAAAAATACTCCTTTAACAAAATTGTAAGAAAAACTCTAAATTGAGAGAAAATAATATTTACAGCACATCTGACAAAAGACTGATAGCTCTTATATGCAAAGAGTTCTTATAAATAGAAAAAAGAATCCAGAAGTTATTCAGGTGAATCATGGGAAATGTAATCTTAATATTACATTAAAAATTAATTTCACTAATAGAAAAAAGAAAGTAAATACAAAATTGATTATTCATATTATATCTACCTGATTAACTAAAAAGTAATAATAAAAAGTAACAAAATGATATAAAAAACCACAAAAAGGTAAATATATCTTATCTTGCTGGTAAGAGTGTTAACGCAAACATTTGAAAAGTGATTTGGAAATACTCATGAAAATTTAAATATATGTACACGATGATTCAGGAAATAATTGCAAAGAGATAATTGTCAAATGATTAAATATGTATAGTATATAAATTTTTGTTATTCTTTTAAACAGAGAAATATTGCCCACAAGCTTACTATTCATAAATAATGACTGGCTAAATAAACAGGTGCAATATTTTTGTATTTCTCATTTTAACTTATTTGAATAAAGATATTCATCCTGGAATTCTATGAAGTACATTAAAAATGATATAGTATATCTATATTGGTAGTGACATAGAAATAACTCTCTGATATATTGTTTAGTGAAAAAAGCATATAACAAAATAGTATTTACAAAATAATCTCATTTACATAAGATTTTATATGTATGTGAGTATAGATGTATTTGAAGAGAGCCATTTGGAAAGATGAGAATTTTAATGTTTCCTAATTTAATTTTTTGTATTTCAGTGATTAGATTACTATTTTAAAACTATATTATGTTTATAGTTATAAATAATGATGCATTTAATTTTAAAAGTTGATTAATTAATTTAAAAGTTTATGTCTAGTTATATCCAGTATTTTTCAAAGTATGAACAGTGGTTACTTTATAGGCTGCTTGAGGTAGTATAAACTCTTTTACAATTTCTGAGGCAATATGACAGTATACATTAAAAAGTATTGAAACAAAATAAACAAATGGGACCTAATCAAACTTATAAGCTTTTACACAGCAAAAGAAACCATAAACAAAATGAAAAGACAATGGAATGGGAGAAAATATTTGCAAACAATGCAACAGACAAGGGATTAATTTCCAAAATTTACAAACAGCTTATACAGCTCAATATCAAAAACAAACAACTCAATCAAAAAATGGGCAGAAGACCTAAATAGACATTTCACCAGAGAAGACATACAGATGGCCAACAGTGATGTTCAACATTGCTAATTATTAGAGAAACGCAAATCAAAACTACAATGAGTTATCACCTCACACATTCTGATGGTCAGAATGGCCATCACCAAAATAAATGCTGGAGAGGGTGTGGAGAAAAGGGAACCCTCCTACACTGTTGGTAGGAATGTAAATTTGTAAAACTATTATGGAGAACGGTATGGAGGTTCCTTAAAAAACTAAAAATAGAGCTACCATATGATCCAGCAATATCACTCCTGGGCATATATCTGGAGAAAACCATAATGGAATCACTTTGCTACACACCTGAAACTAATAAAACATTGGAAATCAACTATATTTCAATAAAGAATTAAAAATTAAAACATGCAAATTCTTGTCTCAACAATTCCAAATCTAGAGATTTCTTTTGCAAATAGCCATATGAAGCAGGTGCTGTCCCTATCATGAATGAAGTTCATAAAGACCATAGAGGTTGGAGCAGCCACAAACTAGAGGGCCACAGGTGTGCTTGCTTTGACTCAAAAAGTATTTTTGTTCTCTTTTAAATGTAAGCCAACATTTAAAATTTGAATATTTCACATATAGTTTGTGAGTTACTGGATTCACCTGACAATTCAGAAGATCTGGAGTACTGGGGGCAGATATACATTTGACCATGGCCAGCTGGAACTAAGTAGTGGCTGCCACTTTGAGACAGGTTTTGTGCCAGCAAGTTCACCCCAGACCATACCACTTCCATTCTTGGCCCACCTTATTTACTTGTCCCAACCTGGTTTTTGGATTTTCAGTTCCTGAGTTAAGGTATCTGCTTATCAACCAAAAAGAGACAATTCAATCCTAGCTAGTCTGCCTACAAGTCTGAGATACAGTCCTGAAGGAGTCTCTTTTTTTTTTTTTTTTATGGTTCTTTCTTGATCCCAGGTCATGGGTAACTGATTTCTCTAGTGGTTTAATAATCTTATATAGCTTAAACCAAAGAGATTTGCTTTTCAGTTTGGGGTCTGGAATTCTGAAGAGAAGAAATTAATGGCTTAAGCGTTTAGTGTAACTTTCAGTTTATCAAAAGTATTACCGTGTGGTGAAAGTTCCTGGCTGTCATCATCAGATACATTTCTAATTTCTTTCTTCCAATTCATTATAGATTTGAGTTGGATGGAGACCAGACCTATTACATCTCAATTTCATCAGGAGCTCCAGCAAAATTTTCAGTCTGCCACTGCTTCTCCTTAACTTATGAGTTTCTGTGCTGGGGGCTTTTTTTTCCCAAATAGTAACATAGCTCAATTTATATTGGAAATCTGTAAAATTGTATTAAACAGTTTTGATTGAATTAACAGTTTCCAGTCCTCTTTCTCAAAGCTGTCACAGAGTAGAACTGCACAGTCTGTTCAGGTGGCTCCAGGACAGATGTTTTTGTCTAGACAAAACTTTTTTTCTTTATAACAGCCTGTCTGGAGGTTGAAATTTTTCTTAAGATGATTATGAGAGGAAATCAAGGAGAAAAATATTTTCACACCAGCAACTTCACTTTGTGCTTATCAGTTAGCCCAAACCCTGTGAGTTACCTGCTTAGTAGCTCAGAAAAACCAAAACTATGGTTCCTGAACCACAGGGTGCAAGAAGGGAACTAATCTCAAGTTCTAGAAAATGAGATTCTTTTAAAAGAAAAATGTAAACAATAGAAAGGCTTGATATTTAACCACCAGCTTTGTAAGTTGTTATTTAAACCTTCCAGTTTTGAGGAAACAATTTTGTGGTAAAGAATTGGACTTTAATGCTGGAAGGAAATTGGGGGGTGGGGAGGGGGAAACAACTTACTTAACATATAAGGAAATAATGCAAAGGAAGTTAAGGGACATGCTAACAGACACACAGATGGCTATTGATAGAGCCAGGGTAATAATACTAATCCTGTGAATTCAGATCATCATATAAAAGATGCATCATTTAAAGCATAAAACTCTCGAAGCCTAAAATCAAGAAGGGACAATGGGACATGCACAGTGCACATACACAGACACACACACATACCTTTAAACAAAGATCACATGAAGATAGTTGTCCTCTTTCACATTAACAAACCCTAGTGAGAATGTGTTAACTAACAAACCCTAATGTGTTCAAAAGAACCAACCACAAGAAGAGTAAAAGAGGCCATTCAAAATAAGTGAAAAGTCAAAAACTTTGGAAGAAGTTTACTAGCAATTAAAATGATCATTAATGTGAGAAAAGATAAGCAAAACAATAGATTTAGAATTTGAAAAGAGACAGTTTCTTCTTGTTGAAACAGGTGATTTTGAATGTGAAGCATTCTTATAGGTCAGTCTCTGGGTCTGAGAGGGCCTTGGAAGAAACCAAAATTAAGTGAAGGATCTGGGGTAGATCAAAAGAAAGGAACCCGGCTACAGAGATTAAATCCAGAAAAGGTACCTGGATGATACAAGGATCCTCAGTTGAGGTCTTTTGCCATTATGAACATAAAGATGCCCAATCTTATGAACAGTCTGTCAAGAGAGACATCCCAGGTTCATACTCACTTCATAACTCCAGGAGAAGTAGTAATGTGAGGAAATCCCCCACATGTAGTAAGTTCCTGCCATTCATGTGGCAGCTGTGGGACAGAGTCCAGTTCTGGGGAAACAAGGTTGGCAAGAGGGACACAGTGCAGAGGTCCAGTCCTGTAGGAGAATTAGGGTCCTAGGGAGAAGAATTATATCAACCAATTGTGAACACATCTTTCACCATGTGGATAGAGGTAGATGATGGAGTAATTTTAAGGAATTAATTAGTTGATAGACTGACAGTCCAGTATTGGCTCACTGCATAAGAACAGGTTTTATGATATTTATATTTGCTAATAAGGTCTAGTTTATATGATAATTACAAGTATTAAATAAGATATTAAATGTAAAATGCCTCATGTAGTTCCTGGTCCACAACAGACTTTCAGTAAATGTTAGAGCACCCTGAAATAAAGGTACATATTGTTTTCCATTAGCCCTAAGTTTTTATCAACATGTGCACATTTATCTAAAATAAGTTGTTATGTGTGCATACCTCTATATTGTAATTATTTATGTAAACGATGTAGTAAGAGGTTTTAGCTCATTGAGATACAAGCATGAAACAATTTTACATATTTAATTATGCAAAAATCCCTCTTTCTGGTTATTTATTCTCTCACTTAAGGACAAAGTTAGATGTGCTTGTCTTACAGAAGCAGGTCAGGGCATGGGAAAAGAGGCAGGCTATAAAAAGTCCTGTGGGAGATCGTTGCTTTTCTTAACAAGCCCTTCTAAAAAAGATTTGAGGGATTACCCATGTGCACATATAGCTGTGTTTAAAAGAAAAAAAGATGGCATAGTGGAAGCTCAGCCACCCTACTCCTGTATGGTTAAGCACAGGGGATATTAAAAATATTTAACAAATTTTATGGTACTACTAGTCAATATATATACCAACATAAACTAAAATTTTTAAATTCCAAATTATTTTCTAAATGAGCTAAATTTTATATTATAAACTCTATGTAAGTTAATTTTATTGTATATATGCTTGTCAATTGGAAGTATTTCAGTGTTTTAACACACCAGTAGCACAGCATATGAAGAACATCATTTGGCCCTCATTTAGTTACTTACTTAGCCTCTTTTTTTGTCAACTGCCTTCTCCACTCTGCTTTCTAGGCTCATCAAAACTGCTTTCATTTCCCTCAGTGTGCCATAACTCCCTGCTTTTCTCACAACACTTCCTTTGCCCAGGAGAGACTCAGTCTATGTTTTCTGCCTGGCAAATGTCTCATTACCTTTCAAAAGCTATCTCATGTCATTTTCTCAATGAATACATTCCTGACTCTTCAGCATAGGGACCCTGGTTTATTCTTATCTCTTTCTCACTGATAATTGAGTCTGTGATATGAATCATCACAAAACTTCTAAAATAGTATTCATAAAGCTAGAATCCATGTGCTCAAGCACTGGGACATCTTCAGTATGGTTAAAAGTCTCCCAGCTTTTGCCATGGCATGGGTGGTCATATCAAATGTAAACACTTGCTCCTTGGTGTAATTTGAGTGTTAATGCATCCTCTGTAAAATATTTGGATAGGGACCTGTACTGATCTCTAACCAAATGCAGCGGATGCTAAACCAATATGCAACCAATAAAACTTCCCTCCGTCTACTACTCTGATGCATGCCCCATCCTCCACTGCAGGCTAAAAGGATAAATGAATAGAATATCTAAAAGACATATGTAAAATAGCATGTAAAAAAAGAGAAGAGTACCACTACTTTGGAAGCACAATGAACTTCCTCTTTTCAGGAGAAAACAAAAGGAAATTATTTTCAGAATGGAATTTGTTTCTGAAAAAGATTCAAGCATATATGAAGCTAGAATAAAGACTTGTAAAGAAACAGCAAACTGAGATCAGAATGCAGTTCTAAGAAATCTGTGAAATGATGCTAAATTCTCTGATAGATAATAATTTACTAATTATACTACTGAGATTTCTCCATAGTGACTTTTGTAACACTTCTCCTCTAGGGCCTCTTTCTACCAAATGTTAAAATAAATACTTCCACTAGTTCTACAGTTGCAACCATTTCTAAACATTTGTTTGGAATTGCACATTAACAATCCCAGATTATATATAATAAAATGGAGGGCAAGCCAGATGGATTCCATATGCAGAAGACATATTTCTACCATTTTGAATTACATGTGGTTGAAGATAACTACCAAAGAAGTTTAAGTTTCCTTATTCCACTTACCACAATCTTTCCTCCATTCCTTACTCCCCTTCCCATCGATCACGTGGTGCCAAGGGAAAGGTATGGAAGCATGGTGATAGAGTAACTATTATGGAAAAAGAACTCACACTTTTATATATTCTCAAGTTGTGATATCAAATCACAAATAAAAGAGGAAAATGAGTGAATAAGTTTTGTTTTATTTTATCTTTAAGGCAATATTATTTCCTACTTTATAATCTCCAAATGCACTATTCTTCAGAATAAGTTTAAATTTTTTCAGGACATGATGTTTCATTGTTTCCCTGAGAAATTTCACTTGTTATCCTTAAAACAAATATGTTCTGCCCAGTTTTCTTTTAACGTTTGTAATTATTCCCCTGTAAAGGTGTATCTAATTATTTTTATTCCCTCTGACTCTGTTATATAGGTGAAGTACTGTAACTGAGCAGGACCTTATAAGGCCTTCCCAAAATAGAGCCTCACCTATTTGCTCTGCCTGCCTTTTGCCTGTAGAAAAACTTTAAAGAATAATTTTAATCAGATAAGTGAGAAAATGCAGAAAGGAAAACAGTCAAGCAGGACAAAATAATAATATTTTAGTTACTAAACAAAGTCAAGGACTTTTAGTTCTTCCTCAAGGACTATAGATAATATTCTGAGCCATGTCCTTTGAGCTGTTTTGCAGATACTGAAATTCCCACCAGATGGAAGACATTAACTGTATGCTGCCCACAAACACATAGACCCCAGACCGGTTGGAACCAGAGGTTGATGATGTTGACTCCCAATTACCTCACCACCAACCAATCAGAAGAATGCCCATGAGCTGATTATGCCCTCTCCAGGATGGGTCACACGGTCTTGAGGGCATTAGCCCACTGTGGTCCCCTTTGCCTGGCAGTAAAATCTACTCTTTTCTAAAAACTCTGTCTCCACATTTCTATTTGACACCAGTGAACAAAGGCGAAGTTATGGCAACAGTACCTTACTTACTATCTTTCTTTTCTGAAAAACCATTCTGCTTAGTATTTGTATTTTCATTGTATTGGGTTAAAGGATCAGATCTTTTCCAGTCTTTTATGGATTAATGTTGTTACATTCATTTTCTGAAATGATCTTCTTGCAAAGAGGAAATTTATAGATAAGTAATGTTAAGAGGGAAGAACATTAAATACATTTTGAAAAGTATGTTTTTAATGACCACTTCCTCTGAGGTACATTAACTGCACGGGCAGGACTGGCTCCATTCTGCTTCAGAGATCTCATTGGAAAGTCTGTGTCTCCATGTATCATCAATCTCACACATAGGGAAAGTAAGTACAACATGATATAGAATTATTTCAGGGACCTGAGAGGACACCATAACTCTTCCAAAGGCTTATCTCACCAGTTCATTAAAAGTTTTAAATTCCTCAGCTAAAGGCTAAGCCTTTAGTTCCAGAAGAAACATTAAATTTTAAATTATAACTAACCTGATAAGAGAAATAGACAAACTAAAATATAATAATTAATCTCTTTCTTTCATGAGATTAAGTGTTGAGGAGGATAGGAGAGGCACAGGGATATTCCAAAACTATAATAAGCTCAGTGGCAGGACTTATCCACAAAGTGAGAAAAGGGTGTGTGAAAATGCTAGAAAATTTTTTTTGCTTTATAGTTTTATTTTTGGCATTTATGATCTTCAGAATCCATAGCTGGCACGGTTTATTCAAGATTTTTTTCAAGTTCATTTTCCACTTGTTTTAAAGCATGCTTCTCTTCTAATCAGGAAGAAACAGTGGTAGCTACCTGAGCCCATATGTCCTTAGCCTTTTTTTTTCATATATTTAATTCTTTCTTCCCTCCAAAAAGAACTCTTTTCTCCCTGTCAAAGACAAACATTTATCAAGTACTGTGTTAGGTGGTAGAGTTTCTAGAAAAAAAATATATCATCTCTAACCTCAAGGAACCTAAACAACATTCATCTATTCAATGCACACAGAGCTTCACATCAGGATCTTCATCCCTTAGTCCTAAGTATGAAATTCATCCTGGGGCCACCAGACATGAGGGAAGCTTCTAACATAAATACATAGACTATAACAGTCACAACCAAAGAACTAAAAAGAAAGAGTAAACAAGAGAAGAAAAAGTTAACATTATGACTAATATTATCCAGTAGATATGCTATCACATTTGTAAAAAGAAGCGAGGAAGATGATATAGAAAAATCAGAACAAAAACAGGAAGAGAGTGCTTGGATTAAAATTGCTATGGCAAAAATTTTAAAAGTCAATAAAATTTTGGCAAATAAATTTGAGGAATACATGTAAAATAGCAGAGAGAAGATAAAGTTAGAGCATCTTCCATGAGCTCCTACATCTGAGTAAGAGCAATTTGCAAGAGTAAGAAAAATAAACACAAAAGGGTAAAAATTATCAAAGAAACAATACAAGATTATTTCCTAGAACTGAAAGACATGTATTCTCAGAATAATAGAATCCACTATGTGCTCAGACATTGAATGAGATAAAGACCTATTCCCAAGTATGACATTGTGAAATACTGAAACAAATCAAAGATTTTTCAGAACTTCCAAGAAAAATCAGGTTATACAAATAACAAAGGATAAGAATAGAACCAGTTGTCCTGACAACTACACCATAATCTTGAAGACACTAGAGCAATGTCTTAAAATTATTAAAGAAAATGACTTCAAAACATAGACATTTATATTAAGCTAAATTATCAATCAAATATAAGGGTAGAGGTAGACTCATTAGAGTCTTCAGAAGTGTAAGGTCTCAAAATTTTACCTCCCATTCACTGTTTATTGGGCAGTTAATGGAGGATGGACTTCATCAAATCAATAGTATAAATTACCATAGAGGAAGTCACAGGACCCAGGAAATGGAGGAAAAAGCATAGAGAACAGGTAAAGGGAATTCCTAGGTATTCTGCAAAGAGAATACCAGAATGACAGTGGTGTATCCACTTAAAGAGCCATCAGCTGAAATTCATCAGGAAGATGGAGGCCTCCAGGAGAAGTGGATTCAGAATAAAAAAGGATAATAAAAGAATAAGTAGAATGAGAAGGAGGAAGATGAAGGAGGAGGACAAGTATATAAATAGGACCCTTAGACTATCTGGAAAGTTAGGAATTAAATGTGAGTAATAAGCTATTGGAGGGCTTAGGAAGATGTAGCCAGATAGTCAAAGAAAGCTAAGCAAATGGAAAGAAGAAAAAGAAAAAGGAAGAAACGAAGAAGGTTGTGGGGTTGGGGGGGGGGGGCAGAAAATGGAGGAGAAACAGCAGGCACAATTATATACAGGTAAACTGAAAAAAAAGTGCAAGAAAGGGAATGCAATTATATTTCACTACACAACTCAGCAATAAACAATACTTGCATAGTTCTAATGAATATAAATTTAATAAAATGAATTAAATCTTTAATGTGGTGATAGAGATAGGCAAATAAAAGTATATGTGAGGAGTGATGTACGAGAGCTAAATCCTCATTTTCTGTAGAAAGAAGTCAATAACTATTATGTAAACTTGAACAGTTAGGGAAGAACAGTTTAAGTATGATTTTTTTTAAATATGGAGGTAAATACCAGAACAGCTACAAGAGTAGAAAGGGTAGTGTCTATGAGGGAACATTGTGAAAGACTGACATGCACAAAAAAATCATCAAGTGACTGCAGTAGAGAATTCTGCATTATTTAGAGCATATCCTTCTGGTTTATAAGATTCTATAAGGTTTGAGGTTTTTATTTTCTTTTAGCTATCACACAACTTTGTAGATATAGAAGTAATTTGTGGAAAACATGGTAATGCAAAGAATTTTTGATGGTCTATGTATTTGTCTGGTTTGGGGATTCTTCTTTACACTGGGTTCCTCATTAATTAGCTAGTTAAAGTCCTTGATATAGGTTCATTTTATATCTGGTTATGAGTCATAATTTTACCACTTTTGAAAATTATTCTTTACCATCTCTGAGAGTGGTCATTAGTGATGGGAAGGAGTGAAACAGATTTCTCATTTCATTGCAGGCCTTTGTTAATCTTTGAGTTTCTAACTAAGCACACATCATTTTGATAAAGACAATTAAATTTTAAAAATAATTTCCCATATCCATCATAGAAATTAAAACATTAAAAATGATTAGAATTGTGTAAAATGCTTAGATATATTTTATATAATGGGCAGAAGTAATTAAGTAGAGAGTGAGGCAAGTGAATGAACTTAAGGAAATCAGAAACATGTTTCTTAGTGATTCTTAGGAAAAGTATATACTTAAGGACACAGGGCTTAATCAACTGCATCTGAAATTCTGGCAAAGTCAAAACTCAAAACCTCTCATGTATTAATATTTTGCCATTTACTTTGCTCAAAACTAAATAATAACCTCTGAATTAATTTTTCTTGCTTCATCCTCCTGTAAGAAAACTATCCTTCTTTCTACTTCAAATCTTCTTTGATGTTTCCTTCCCACTTTGGCTATTTTTTTTATGTACTCTTAATTACATCACTTGTGACCCAGTATCTTTCTGTGTGAACCTCAGACACTGTCTTTTTACTCTTTGTTACTCTCCACACTGTGTATGTCCCCAGAACACCACCTGGCAATTGTTCTGCAAAGGAAACTATGGGAGTGCACCACATCAAATGACAATCTTACACCACACTGTAGGATAAAAATACCATCAGGGTTGGTTACAAAATGTATTGCCATTTTGTCTAACACAATGTGTTAGATACCTTTTAAAGTATCCAGGAAAGGAGTTGTATCTCCTCAATTAAGTGGTGAACAACACAGAATATGGCAACAATACTTGATCAGTGATAATTAATTCCATTCACTATAAAAGTATCCAACATGTTTTCAGCCAAAGGAAAGAAACAAAATAGCATGAATGTCAGTCTCAACTAAAAATGTATTTTACAAATATGGGATATTAGATTACAATATTTGGCAAATAATACTAAAAAAAGAGAAGTTTTAAACAATTTCATCTGTGTAAAGTCGTTTGTACTTTAGAGAACTACTTCTTTAAAGGAGTTTGCTTATCTGATAAGTTTGCCAAAGTTCTAGTTAAAAATGTGCATTTCACATTCACTTCCAGTGACATCAAGAGATCCCAATATTCCCTTCTTTTTCTTTTCCTTTCAGTACTCAATGACAGTCATTTTTGAGGTCAGTACTTTCCATTCCAGATAAGCCAGAGAAAGAAAATTGTTAAGTAAGAGCAGTCTCTGAATGGAAGCTTTGTTTATAAACAGAAAAGAAAGAACCTCAATAAGAATATTTTATATGGTAAGTGGCTGACCTCAAAGTCTTTCCATGAATCTGATTTAGAGTATATCCAACTTCTCTGACAACGGCACATCAGCAATACAAAGGAAGGCATACATAAATGAAGACAATGGAGAAGTTATTACTGTGTGAAACACTGAAATGGGGGTGAGGGATGGTGCTTATTCAAAGGCCAATACATCCTAACAAGAAAAAAACAGGTTACCTGTGATTCAAGTTGTGATTCCTTTCTCCATGTACAAAAGATTGACTAGCTATAGTAAATTTTTTTTTAACATTTTCCTCCAAAGGAAATGACTTTTGTATTGCCTGTCTAATTATTCTTTCAGTGCTTGTATATCCAGAGTATAATGACGCATTTTCAGTTACTAACTGTGAACCCTGACATGTCTAGTCATACTAATACCTAACTCAGAGGGTTTTGAGATTTAAATGAGTTTTATTACATGAAAGAGATTTATACCTAATAAGTGTTCCATCAGTTTTAGCCATCATAATAACAATTGTGATTGCTGAGCTAAATTCACTTAATAGATGATATAGTAGATTGTTTATTTCACATTTCACAATTGTTAGGTATATGGAAATTTGTATATATATAGTTATTATTTAAGTAGGGCCATGTTTTACATGATTAAGAAAGCAAATTATGACTTCTTTGTTAAAATAAATAATTCCTTGCTAATTTTAAGATATTGTAAATTGGAAAAATATTGCCGTAAATGAAGATTAACATAAAGGGGTTATGCGAGTTGTTAAGAAATAACATTAAAGCTCCAACAGTTCATCTTGGTGAGATAAATCAAGTTCACAAGAGGAAACATATAAATATTAATAAAATAATAAAAGCTTGAACATTCTGTTATTCTCTGATTTTTTTTTTCTATTTAAAACCTGTTACTGTAGTCAAATATTCCCAAACTTCTGAGTGTCAGTGAATTTTCTCAAGAACTGTGAAAAAGGAAGATGTGGACAATATCATTGGTCATTTCCTAGACCTTGCACTTACCTGGGGATGACAATCAGTGTAAAGATTTGGGTCAAATAACAAACATATTCAGTCTAAGATCTTTGTTGTTAAAGCCAGTCTGGAAGATAGTGGAGCCTTCTGAAACCACATTCCTTCTTGGATGGGAACTGAACCCAGCCAAAACTCAGATTGGGACTTGAACCTACAATCCCTGACTTAGGAGGGGACTCAAACCTACTGTCTTTTAACTAAAACCTCTCACCTGGTATCAGGACTTACTGAAGCTCAGGTTCTTCTGTCTCATTGCAGAGAAAATTCGGTGTGAGACAAAGTGGCAGGCAAAGAGTGAGTTTATTATCATAGGATACTTGTGGGAAATACAAGCAGGCCAGCAAGAGAGCACAGCCCCAAGAACAGAGAGGGTTACATTTTTATAATCAAAGAAAAAGTGGGCAGGGGAGAAGACCACCTTCTTCCTCATTTTTGGGTAGACGTCAAGGCTTCCATCATTAGTTCCTCCTTTGACCTTAATGGTCTAACCAGGACTGTCATGGCGCTATTTAAATCATATGTATATTGCAGAAGTGTGGTAACATATACTAAAATATGGTAATTCATCTCAGGTTTCGGTAATGTCCCCTTTCGCCTAGTTCCTTTCCCTTTTCACCTATATTCCTGTCTTGGCTACATGCAGAAATTCTACTCTTCAAGGAATATTAACTCTCTGAATTCATGTAACAAGATTCAGACCCCATATCTATTGTCTTGTGTTTTAATTATTAGGACTAGTGGCTTGAGTGTGCCTGGAACTTGAATGCACCTGATCTTTCTTCAAGGTAATGTAGGTTGTTGCTAGGTTACTAGATTCTTTTCTTGAGTGGTCATTAGCTTACAATAGTCTCCCAAACTCCCTTAAAATTCCTTTCTGTCTTTAATCCCCTAGTGGGATTTCTAAACTATTTAATTATCCTAGTCTATCCCTATCAGTTTGACAGACCTAACAGTCACATATGGCCAACTCCCTACCTCGATGTACAATAACCATCTTAAACTTACTATGTCCAAGTCTTGACTCTGCAACTTTCTTACATCTGAAACCTCCTCCTGTTTCTCAATTCAGTAACATTTTTCCAATTTCAGACCCCAAACTTTTTTTTTTTTGGCTAATATCTTCTCCCATTTATTACCTGGACTTATTTATTTTTCTTTTCTTCCAGTTTTACTGAGATATAATTTATTTACAGCACTGTATATGTTTAAGGTGTATAACATAATGATATGACTTACAAACATCATGAAATGAATATCGCAATAAGTTTAGTGAATTTCCATTAACCCATATAGGCACAAAAATAAAGAAATAGAAAATATATTTTTTCCTTGTGATGAGAACTCTTAGGATTTACTCTTTTAACACGTTTCATACATAATGACAGTGTTAAATATGTTTATCATGTTGTACAATACATACCTGGTACTTATTTATCTTGTAACTAGGAGTTTGTACCTTTTAACTGCCTTCATCCAATTTCGTTTCCCCCCACCTCCCGCATTTGGTAACCACAAATCTGATCTCTTTTTCTGTGAGTTTACTTGTTTGTTTTTGAAGTATAATTGACTGACAGCACTGTATTACTTTCTCTTCTACAAAATAGTGATTCGACATTTCTATACGCTTCAAAATGATCTCCATGATAAGTCCAGTCATGATATGTTACCATGATATTACATAGTTATTAACTATCTTCCCCTCCTGTACACTTCATACCCTGACTCATTTATTTTGCAACTGGAAGTTTATACCCCTTAATCTCCATCACCTATTTTTTTTCCTCCACTAAACCCCTTCCCCTCAGGCAACCATCAGTTTATTCTCTGTATCTATAACTATTTCTGTCTTGTTGTTTGTTCATTTGTTTTCTATTTTAGATTGCACATATATGTTAGGTCATAAAATATTTGTCTTTCTCTGAATTATTTCACTTAGCACAATAGCCACTAGGTACATCAAGGTATTGCAAAAGGCAAGATTTTATTCTTTTTTATGGTTGAGTAGTATTGTCAAATTAGTTTTTTGTTTTCTTTTTATAAATACCCAGGAATGAAATTGCTGGACCTAATGGTAGTTCTATTTTTAAGTTTTGTGGAACCTCCATACTGTCTTCCATAGTGGCTTCACCAATTTACATTCCCTCCAACACTGCACAAGGGTTCCCTTTTCTCCACATCCTTACCAAAACTTGTTCTTTGTTGTCTTTTTGATTATAGTCATTCTGACAGGTATGAGGTGATATATCATTGTGGTTTTGATTTACATTTCCCTGATGATGATATTGAACATCTTTTCATGTGCCTGTTGAAAGTGATTTTGAACGTCTTTTCATGTGCCTGTTAGCCATCTGTATGTCTTCTTTGGAAAAACGTCTCTTCAGATCCTCTGCCTATTTTTTAATTGGGTTGTTTGTGGTGTTTTTTTTTTTTTTTCTGATGTTGAATTGTATGAGTTATTTGTATATTTTGGGTATTAACCCCTTATCAAAAATATCATTTGCAAATATCTTCTCCCATTCAGTAGACAGCCTTTCAGTTTGGTTGATAGTTTTCTTCACTGTGCAAAACCATTTTAGGTTGATGTATCCCATTTGTTTAGTTTTGCTTTTGATTCTCTTTCCTGAAGAGCTATATCCAAATATATATATATATATATCACAAGGACTGATGTAAAAGCATATACTGCCTATGTTTTCTTCTATAGGTTTTATGGTCTCAGGTCCTACATTTAGATCTTTTATCAATTTTGAATTTGTTTTTGTTCATAGTGTGAAAGAGTAGTCCAGTTTGATTCTTTTGCATGTAGCTGTCCAGTTTTCCCAACACCATTTATTGAAGAGGCTGTCTTTTCCCCATTGCATTCTTGTCTCCTGTGTCATAGATTAATTGCCCACATAAGTGTGGGTTCATACCTGGGATCTCTATTCTGTACCATTGAAATATATGTCTTTTTTTGTGCCAGTACCATACTGTTTTGATTACTATAGCTTTGTAGTCTAGTTTGAAATCGGGAAGTGTGATACCTCCAGTAGTGTTCTTCTTTCCCAAGATTACTTTGGTTATTTGGAGTCTTTTGTGATTCTATATAAATTATAAAATAATTTATTCTAGTTCTGTGACATACACCATTGGTATTTTTTTGATGGAGATTGCATTGAATCTATAGATTGTTTTGAGTTGTATGGCCATTTTAACAATATTAATCTTTCCAATCCATGAGCACATTATATTTTTCCATCTGTCTGTGTCATCTTCAATTTCTTTCATCAGTGTCATACTTTTCCAAGTGAGATATTTTACCTCCTTAGAGAGACTTATTCCTGATATTTTACTCTTTTTGATGTAATTGTAAATGGGATATTTTACTTAATTTCTTTTTGTGATAGATCATGTTAGTGTATAGACATGCAACAGATTTCTGTATATTAAGTTGGTACCCTACAATGTTACCAAATTCATTGATGAGTTCTAGTAGTCTTTTGGTAGCATCGCTAAGATTTTCTATTTACAAAATCATGTCATCTGCAAACAATGACAGTTTTAATTCTTCTTTTCCAGTTTAGATTCCTTTTATGTCTTTTTCTTGTCTTATTGTTGTGGTTAGAACTTCAAATACTATGTTGAATGGAAATGACATCCTTGTCCTATTCCTGAACTTAGAGGAAATTCTTTCAGCTTTTCACCATTGAGTATATTAGCTGTGTGCTTGTCATATATAGTTGTTATTATGCTGAGATATGTTCCCTATATAACCATTTTGTGGAAATATTTTATCATAAATGGAGGTTGAAATTTGTCAAAAGCATTTTCTGCATCTATTGAGATGATCATATGATTTTTATTCTTCAATTTGTTAATGCAGTGTATCACATTGATTGATTTGCAGATATTGAAAAAACCTTGCATCCCTGGGATAAATCCCACTTCATCATGGTGTATGGTTATTTCAAAGTATTGTTGAGTTCAGTTTGCTAATATTTTGTTGAGGATTTTGGCATCTATGTTCATTAGTGATAATTGTCTGTAATTTTATTTTTTTGTGTGTGATATATTTGTCTTGTTTTGCTATCATGATGATGCTTGCCTTATACATTGATTTTAGAAGCATTCCTTACTCTGCAACTTTTTGGGATTGTTTAAGAAGGATAGGTGATAACTTCTCTAAATGTTTGATGGAACTCACCTGTGAAGTCCTCTGGTCTTGGACTTCTGTGTGTTGGGAGTTTTTAAATTACTGATTCAATTTCATTATTGGTAATTGGTCTGTTCACATTTTCTATTTCTTCCTGGCTCAGTATTGGGAGGTTGTCCAATTCTAGGAATTTGTGCATTTCTTCTAGGATGTACATTTTATTGGCATATAATTTTTCATAATAATCTTTTGTGATCCTTTATATTTCTGTGGTGTTGGTTGTAACTTCTCCATTTTCATTTCTGATTTTATTGATTTCAGTGCTCTCTCTCTTTTTCTTGCTAAAGATTTATCAATTTTGTTTATCTTTTCAAAGAACCCACTCAGTTTTAATGATCTTTTATACATTTTTTAGTCTCTATTTCATTTATTTCTACTCTAATCTTTATGATTTCTTTCCTTCTGCTAACTTTCGGTTTTGTTTGCTCTTCTTTTTCCTTTTGGTGTAAGGTTAGCTTGTTTATTTGAGATTTCTCTTGTTTCCCAAGGTGGGCTTGTATTGCTATAACTTCCCTCCTAGAACTGCTTTTGTTGTGTCCCATAGATTTTCAATCATACTGAGTTCATTTTCAATTGTCTCCAGGTAATTTTTTATTTCTTCAAGGATTCATTGGTTGTTTAGTAGCACATTGTTTAGCCTCCATGTGTTTGTGATTTTCACAGTTTTTTTTTTTTCTTCTAGTTGATTTCTAGTCTCAGCATTGTGGTCAGAAAAGATGTTTCATATTATTTCAATTTTCTTAAACTTACTGAAACTTGTGACCTAGCATGTAATCTATCTGAGAGAATGTACATGTTCACTTGAAAAGAATGTGTATTCTGCTGATTATAAATGGACTCTTCTATATGTACCTATTAAGTTCATGTGGTCTAATGTGTCATTTTAGGTCAGTGATTCTTTATTGATTTTCTCTCTTGATGACCTGTTCATTGACACATGTGTGATGTTAAAGTCCCCTACTATTATTGTGTTAGTGTCAATTTTCCCCTTTTATGTTTGTTAATATTTGCTTTTTGTATTTAGGGACTCCTGTGTTGGGTGCATGGATAGTTACAGTTATTATATATTCTTCTTGGACGGATCTGTTGATCATTATGTAATGTCCTTCTTTGTGTCTTGCTACAGTCTTTGTTTTAAAGTCTATTTTGTTTGATATAAGTATTTCTACATTAGCTTTCTTTTCATTTACATTTGCATGGAATACCTTTTTCTATCACTCCACTTTGAGTCTATGTGTCTTTAGAGCTGAAGTGAATGTATTGTAGGCAGCATACATATGGGTCTGGTTTTGTATCAATTCAGCCACTCTGGTTGGCAGGGCTTGGCCCCAGTGTGTCCTGGGGTATTTCCAGTTCACTGGCTTCTCTGGCTATAGGGTCCTCCATGTCCCAGAGCTGGTGTGGGTGGTGCCATTTCCTGACATGGCTGGCTGCAGGATCTAGGGTGTCCCAAAGATGGTGTGAGCCTACTAGTGGTTGTGGCCAGGGTTGAGGCGGTTTATCTGGCTAGTACCAGCTCACTCATAGGAAGAGCCTGGTCCCTGAGTCTTGATTACAGTGTCTGTGTGTCCCAAAGCTGGTGTCATCCTGCTGGTGGGTGGGGGTCAGATCCAGGGGTGGATGGCTGAGGGACCCAAGGTGTCCTACAGCTGGTGCTGGCTTGCTGGTGTGTGGGCTGGATCCTGACACAGTAGGCTTTGGGTGGCTATAGACGTTCTGGGGTTGGTGTTTTTTTGCTAGTGGGTGGGGACGGGGCCATAGCTGCAGGACCCTGGAGGTCCTGGAGTTGGTGTTTGTCTGATGGTGGGTGGACACGGCCCATGAGATCTTGGGGCTGGTGACTGCCCACTGGTGGATAAGGCTGGTCCCAGGGCTAGTGCTGGCTCACTGGGAGGTGAAGCCAGTTCCTGGAGTCTCTGGCTGCAGGGTCCTGGGTGTCCTGGATTTTTGTCTGCCCAGTGGTGAGCAGGGCCAAGTCTCAAGGTCTGGTTCTGGGGCTCTGGGGTCCCAGGGCTAGTGCCAATGTCTACCTATTGCCAAGACCTAAATGTCTATTTAGGTCTTCTGCCCATTTTTGGATTGGGTTGTTTGTTTATTGGTGGGGGGGTTGGGTCCTGGGCCCTCTTGTGGATGGGGTCCATCCTCGGGCAACTGGGGGCTCAGGATGACTTAGGAAAACCATCCTGCTGGTGGGTGGGGCTGTATCCCCACCTGTCTAGTTGCTTGGCCTGAGGCGCCCCAGTACTGGTGTCTATAGGCTGATGGGCAAGGCTATGTGCCAGTACTAATAAGCTAAAAGGAAGATTCCAAAATTGCGTTTGCCAGCACCAGTGTCCTTGTGGTATAAGGAGTTCCCCAAAATGGCTGCTGCCAGTGTCTATGTCCCCAGAGTGAGCTCCAGTTACCTCCTGCCTCTCCAGAGGCTCTCTAAGATCAGCAGGTGGGTCTGACCCAAGCTTCTTTCAAATCACTGCTTCTGCCCTGCATTCTGGAGTGTGTGAGCACCATTTAAGAGGGAGTCTCTGTTTCTCACAGCCCTCTTACTCTCCCAAAACTAAGCCCCACTGGCCTTCAAAACCAAATGATCTTTCCTTTGCAAGACTACTGTGCTGGGGCGCCTGACATGGGGACCAGTCAGTTCTGGGGAAGAACCTCTGCAATTGCAATTACACCCACGTTTGTGGGTCACCCACTCAGGGGTGTGAGTTTTGAATATACTGTGTCTCTGTCCCTCCTACCTGTCTCATTATGATTCCTTCTTTATATCATTATTGTAGATCTTTTCTGCTAGTTTTTAAGTCTTTCCCTTTTATAGCTGCTCTATAAATAGTTGTAATATTGGTGTGCCCATGGGAAGAGGTGAGCTCAGAGTCTTCCTACTCTGCCATCTTGGCCACTCCATCTGTGTTCTGTCCTCTATAATCATTATTAGGTGGCTGTTGAACATCATGAATTAAACCTCCAGTCTCTTAATATTTTCTTATATTTTCTATTTATTTTTCTTATTTCTCTGTATTTTGGGAGACTTCCTTATCTTTATCTTTCTAACAGTATTTAAATCTGAACAATGATAATTCTATAGGTTAGACATTTTTAATATAGGAAACCATATATTTAATAAATCTTGTAGGTCATCTGTTTGTTCACTTCATCTTGGTATTTCAAGTTTTTTCCTTCCCCTCAAGTCAGTTATGCTTGGTGTATGTTTACATTAACAAGTAGAAGACCAGTGGATGACCCTACATAGCTTGGAAAAGTTACTTATGTATTTATATAGCTCTATTTCCCAAACAAAGCTCTCTTTTAAAGGAAAACTTACTGGGACTCCATATACAAAATGAATTATGTCAAAAGGTAGGTCTCCCTCTTGTAAACATAGGAGTAAAGTGAACAAGCAAGTTGAGACATCCTCTATCTGCCTCACAAGGAAAGCTTTATCATGCTAATTTCATTTTGAAAAAACTATGTTTGTATTATCATTTTTTGTATGTTTGTCCACAGGAAATCTTTATGTACCTTTTCTGAAATTATGGAAATTTTGAAATTCGTTTGGTTAATATATCTACTTTTTTTTTTCTTTTTAACTTTTTATTGGTGTATAATTCCTTTACAATGTTGTATTAGTTTTCCCTGTATAACAGAGTGAATCAGCTATATGTATAAATATATCCCCATATCCCCTCTCTCTTACGTCTTCCTCCCATCCTGCTTATCCCACCTCTCTAGGCGGTCACAAAGCACTGAGCTGATTGCCCTGTGCTATAGAGCTGCTTCCCACTAGCTATCTATTTTACATTTGGTAGTGTATATATGTCAATGCTACTATTTCAATTCGTTCCAGCTTACACTTCTCCCTCCCTGGGTCCTCTAGTCCATTCTCTAAGTCTGTGTCTATATTCCTGTCCTGCCCCTAAGTTCTTCAGAACCATTTTTTTTTCTTTTTTTTTTTAGATTCCATATATAAGTGTTAGCATACGGTATTTGTTTTGCTCTTTCAGACTTACTTCACTCTGTATGACACACTCTAAGCCCATCCAATTCACTACAAATAGTTCAATTTCGTTTCCTTTTATGACTGAGTAAAATTCCATTGTATATATGTGCCACATCTTCTTTATCCATTCATCTGTCAATGGACAATGAGGTTGCTTCCATGGCCTGGCTGCTGTAAATAATGCTGCAATGAACATTGTGGTACATGATTATTTTTGAATTATGGTTTTCTCAGGGTATAAGCCCAGCACTGGGATTGCTGGGTCGTATGGTAGTTCTATTTTTAGTTTTTTAAGGAACCTCCATACTATTCTCCACAGTGGTTGTATCAATTTACATTCCCACCAACAGTGCAAGAGAGTTCCCTTTTCTCCACACCCTCTCCAGCATTTGTTGTTTGTAGATTTTTTGATGATGGCCATTCTGACCAGTGTGAGGTGATACCTCATTGTAGCTTTCATTCGCATTTCTCTAATGATTAGTGATGTTTAGCATTCTTCCATGTGTTTGTTGGAAATCTGTATATCTTCTTTGGAGACATGTCTATTTAGGTCTTCTGCACATTTTTGGATTAGGTTGTTTGTTTTTTGATATTGAGCTGCATGAGCTGCATGTAAATTTGAAAGATTAATCCTTTCTCAGTTGCTTCATTTGTAAATATTTTCTCCCATTCTGAGGGTTGTCTTTTTGCCTTGTTCATGGTTTCCTTTGCTGTGCAAAAGCTTTTAAGTTTCATTAGGTCCATTTGTTTATTTTTGGGTTTTTTTCCAATTCTCTAGGAGGTGGGTCAGAAAGGATCTTGCTGTGACTTATGTCATAGAGTGTTCTGCCTATGCTTTCCTCTAAGAGTTTTATAGTACCTGGCTGTATTTTAGGTCTTTAATCCATTTTGAGTTTATTTTTGTATATGGTGTTAGGGAGTGTTCTAAATTAATTCTTTCACCTTTAGCTGTCCAGTTTTCCCAGCACCACTTATTGAAGAGGCTGTCTTTTCTCCATTGTATACTCTTACCTCCTTTATCAAAATTAAGGTGACCATATGTGTGTGGGTTTATCTCTGGGTTTTCTATCCTGGTCTATTGATCTATATTTCTCTCTTTGTGCCAGTACCATACTGTCTTGATTACTGTAGCTTTGTAGTATAGTTTGAAGTCCAGGAGCCTGATTCCTCCAGCTCCAATTTTTTTTTCTCAAGATCACTTTGGCTATTCATGGTCTTTTGTGTTTCCATACATATTGTGAATTTTTTTTTTCTAGTTCTGTGAAAAATGCCATTGGTAGTTTGATTGGGATTGCTTTGACTCTGTAGGTTGCTTTGGGTAGTTTAGTCATTTTCACAATGTTGATTCTTCCAAACCAAGAGCATGGTATATCTCTCCATCTGTCTGTATCATCCTTAATTTCTTTTATCTATATCTTATAGTTTTCTGCATACTTGTCTTTTGTCTCCTTATATAGGTTTATTCCTAGGTATTTTATTCTTTTTGTTGCAGTGGTGAATGGGAGTGTTTCCTTAATTTCTCTGATTTTTCACCATTAGTGTATAGGAATGCAAGAGATTTCTGTGCATTAATTTTGCATCCAGCTACTTTACCAAATTCATTGATTAGCTCTAGTAGTTTTCTGGTAGCATCTTTAGGATTCTCTATGTACAGTATCATGTCATCTGCAAACAGTGACAGTTTTACTTCTTTTCTGATTTGGATTCATTTTATTTCTTTTTCTTCGCTGATTGCCATGGCTAAAACTTCCAGAACTAGGTTGAATAATAGGGGTGCGAGTGAGCAACCTTCTCTTTTTCCTGATCTTAGAGGCAATGGTTTCAGATTTTCAACATTGACAATGATGGTGACTGTGGTTTTGTCATGTATGGCCGTCAGTATGTTGAGGTAGGTTCCCTCTATGTCTACTTTCTGGAGAGTTTTTATTCTAAATGGATGTTGGATTTTGTCAAAAGCTTTTTCTGCATCTATTGAGATAATCATATGGTTTTTATTCCTCCATTTGTTTATATGGTGTATCACACTGATTGATTTGCATATATTGAAGAATCCTTGCATTCCTGGGATAAACCCCACTTAATCATGGTGTATGATCCGTTTAATGTGCTGTTGGATTCTGTTTTCTAGTATTTTGTTGGGGATTTTTGCATCTATGTTCATCAGTGATATTGGCCTGTAGTTTTCTTTTTTTGTGACATTTTTTTCTGGTTTTGGTATCAGCATGATGGTGGCTTCATAGAATGAATTTGGGAACCTTCCTCCCTCTGCTATATTTTGGAAAAGTTTGAGAAGGATAGCTGTTAGCTCTTCTCTAAATGTTTGATAGAATTCGTCTGTTAAGCCATCTGTTCCTGGGTTTTTGTTTGTTGGAAGAATTTTAATCACAGCTTCAATTTCAGTTCTTGTGATTGGTCTGTTTATATTTTGTATTTCTTCCTGGTCCAGTCCTGGAAGGCTGTGTTTTTCTAAGAATTTGTCCATGTCTTCCAGGTTGTCCATTTTACTGGCATATAGTTGCTTGTAGTAATCTCTCATGATCCTTTGTATTTCTGCAGTTTCAGTTGTTACTTCTCCTTTCTCATTTCTAATTCTGTTGATTTCAGTCTTCTCCCTTTTTTTCTTGATGAGTCTGGCTAATGGTTTATCAATTTTGTTTCTCTTCTCAAAGAACCAGCCTTTAGTTTTATTGATCTTTGCTACTGTTTCCTTCATTTCTTTTTCATTTATTTCTGATCTGATTTTTATGATTTCTTTCCTTCTGCTAACTTTGGGGGTTTTTTTGTTTTTCTTTCTCAAATTGTTTTATGTGTAAGGTTAGGTTGTTTATTTGAGATTTTTCTTGTTTCTTGAAATAAGGTTTTATTGCTATAAACTTCCCTCTTAGAAATTCTTTTGCTGCATCCAATAGGTTTTGCGTCATTGTGTTTTCAGTATCATTTGTTTCTAGGTATTTTTTTAAATTTTTCTTTGATTTCTTCAGTGATTTCTTGGTTAGTTAGTAGTATATTTTTTATTCTCCATGTGTTTTCATTTTTTACTTTTCTTTTTCCTGTAATTGATATCTAGTCTCATAGCATTGTAGTCAGAAAAGATACTTGATATGATTTCTATTTTCTTAAATATACAAAAGCTTGATTTGTGACCCAAGATATGATCTATCCTGGAGAATGTTCCATGAGCACTTGAGAAGAAAATGTATTCTGTTGTTTTTGGATGGAATGTCCTATAAATATCAATTAAGTCCATCTTGTTTAATGTGTCATTTAAAGCTTGTGTTTCCTTTTTCATTCTCATTTTGGATGATCTCTCCATTGGTGATAGTGGGGTGTTAAATTCCCCTACTATTATTGTCTTACTATCAATTTCCCCTTTCATGGCTGCTAGCATTTGTCTTATGTATTGAGGGGCTCCTATGTTGGGTGCGTAAATATTTACAATCGTTATATCTTCTTCTTGGATTGATCCCTTGGTCATTATGTAGTGTCTCTTGTAGTAGTCTTTATTTCAAAGTCTGTTTTGTCTGATATGAGGATTGCTACTCCAGTTTTCTTTTTTTTTTAATTAATTAATTAATTAATTTATTTATTTATTTATTTATTTATGGCTGTGTTGGGTCTTCGTTTCTGTGCGAGGGCTTTCTCTAGTTGTGGCAAGTGGGGGCCACTCTTCATCGCGGTGTGCGGGCCTATCATTATCGTGGCCTCTCTTGTTGCAGAGCACAGGCTCCAGACGCGCAGGCTCAGCAATTGTGGCTCACGGGCCTAGTTGCTCCGCGGCATGTGGGATCCTCCCAGACCAGGGCTCGAACCCGTGTCCCCTGCATTGGCAGGCAGATTCTCAACCACTGCGCCACCAGGGAAGCCCTCCAGTTTTCTTTTGATTTCCATTTGCATGGAATATCTTTTTCCATCCTCTCACTTTCAGTCTGTATGTGTCCCTAGGTCTGAAGTGGGTTTCTTGTAGACAGTATATATACAGGTCTTGTTTTTGTATCTGTTCAGCCAGTCTATATCTTTTGGTTGGAGCATTTAATCCATTTACATTTAAGGTAATTATCGATATGTATGTTCCTATTACCATTTTCTTAATTGTTTTGGGGGTTTTTTTGTAGGTCTTCTCCTTCCCTTGTGATTCCTGCCTAGAGAAGTTCCTTTAGCTTTTGTTGTAAAGCTGGTTTGGTGGTGCTAAACTCTCTTACATTTTGCTTGTCTGTAAAGGTTTTAACTTCTCCATCGAATCTGAATGTGATATTAGCTGGGTACAGTAATCTCAGTTGTAGGTTTTTCCCTTTCATCACTTTAAATATGTGCTGCCACTCCCTTCTGGCTTGCAGAGTTTGTGCTGAAAGATCAGCTGTTAACCTTATGGGGATTCCCTTGTATGTTATTTGTTGCTTTTCCCTTGCTGTTTTTAATATTTTTTATTTGTATTTAATTTTTGACAGTTTTATTAATGTGTGTCTTCTTGTGTTTCTTCTTGGATTTATCCTGTATGGGACTCTCTACAGTTCCTGTGCTTGAACGACTATTTCCTTTCCCATGTTAAAGAAGTTTTCAACTACAATCTCTTCAAATATTTTCTCAGACCCTTTCTTTTTCTCTTGGTCTTCTGGGACCCCTATAATTTGAATGTTGTTGCCTTTAGTGTTGTCCCAGTGGTCTCTGAAACTGTCCTCAATTCTTTTCATTATTTTTTCTTTATTCTGCTCTGCAGTAGTTATTTCCTCTATTTTATCTTCCAGGTCACTTATCCATTCTTCTGCCTCAGTTATTCTGCTATTGTTTCCTTCTAGAGTACTTTTTATTCTCATTTATTGTGTTGTTCATCATCCTTCGTTTGCTCTTTAGTTCTTCTAAGTACTTGTTAAACGTTCCTTGCATTTTCTCCATTCTATTTCCAAGATTTTAGATCATCTTTACTATCATTACTCTGAAATCTTTTTCAGGTAGACTGCATATTTCCCCTTCATTTGTTTGGTCTGTTGGGTTTTTACCTTGTTCCTTCATCTGTTACAAATTTCTCTGTCTTCTCATTTTGTTTATCTTACTGTGTTTGGGGTCTCCTTTTCGCAGGCTGCAGGTTCATAGTTCCCGTTGCTTTTGGTGTCTACCCCCAGTGAGTGAGGTTGGTTCAGTGGCTTTTGTAGGCTTCCTGGTTGAAGAGGCTGGTGTCTGTGTTCTGGTGGGTAGGGCTGGATCTTGTCTTGCTGGCAGGCAGGGCCACGTCCAATGGTGTGTTTTTGGGTGTCTGTGAACTTAGTATGATTTTAGGTAGCCTCTCTGCTAATGGGTGGGGTTGTGTTCCTGTCTTGATAGTTGACTGTCATGGGTAACCAGCTCTGGATCTTGCTGGTCATTGGGTGGAGCTGGGTCTTAGCTTTGAGACAGAGATCTCTGGGAGAGCTCTCGTTGCTTGATATTATGTGGGACCAGAGGTCTCTGGTGGTCCAATATCCTGAACTCAGCTCTCCTGCTCAGAGGCTCAGGCCTTGCCCCAGACTGGAGCACCAAGACTCTGTCATCCCCACGGCTAGGGATGCTGCTCGTCCCATGAGAAAGAGAAGATACATGTTACAGACTTGAACCCAATGCTTGAGGTGAGCCATTGAGACCTGACTCTACCTCAACAAAGCCTATTTGTATCCTTCTCAGGGATGGATAAGAATGCTGAAGAAGAGATGTTTTTCTCTCTTTCTGTGAGATCATATTATTTGAGGACCAGCTAATTCTGAAGCTTCCAGGAGCCACTGACTCCACATGGAGACAGTCATTTTTTTCCGTTTGTGTTTACTCTAGTTTCACTTGCTCACAGGATGCTGCATGCAGAGACCTCGAACCCAGCACTTCAGACCAGAGTTCCTCATGCAAATCAGGACACTACAACACCTCAACTCAAGATGGTGGCAGCCTATATCTATTTTTTATAAGAACCAATGTTTTAAATTATTTAACTTGTCCCTATAGTAACACTCTCAAAATACCTACCTTCTTGAAAGAATACATTATTACATGCAACTTCAGGATATGGATAATCCAGCTTGAAAGGACAAGTAGGAAGAGAGGAGAGAGAACTACTCTAGGTTTGCAAAATCTATATTCCAACACTGACTTTGCTTTTTCTAGTATAACCAGGATAAGGTGTAAGTTATTTGAGCCTCAGTTAGCCTGAATAAAAAGGAAAGAATAAGATTTGTCCTACCCATGGCATGTGGTGTTTCTCTAGGTATCAAAAATAGAGATTTGTGTAACATCACTTTGTAAAGTGTTGTACATGTTTATTCTTTTATTCAGGAAATATTTATTGAGTGCCTTTTAATTGACAAGTGCTCTTTTGGAACAATGTCATTAGTTTCTAAAGAGTGAGAGAACACTGAGGGACTAGAGAGATATGTTTTAGGGCTAACTGGAAATGTTTATGAAAATCAGAAAACTAGAGAAATTTGAATGAGAAGATTAATAAAGCTAGGGATTCCAGGTCAGGAAAATGGAGAGGTAATTTCCTTAGGGATTTGGGTGAAGCAAGAGCTTATTCAGTGTTCTCTTATTTTGACAAAACCCAACACCTATCTGTTTATGCAGTCATTTGTCTGATCATGTGGAAAGGTTGACAAATCCAGACCCAGATAATAGAACTGAAAATCCTTTTTATATTCTAATACATCTTGGAAATCAACAATATGAGCCTGCCAAAATAATAAAATGGTTAGCATATTTATTTTTTGAGTCAGATATTTAAAGGACAGGTTTAAAATCAAAACATTCTATATAAGTAAAAGATCAGCTTTAGCTTCTTTTGAATTATGAAAATTACCTGAAAAGAGAGAGGCAGATTGCAAGGGTTGATAGTGCATAAATATGCATAAAAAGTTAAGAAAATACCTTGGCTTTGAAAACCTGTCTACATGGTAGAAACATCCCTCTGGCCCTCTGGCTACACACTCAAAATTTCACTAGTGTGAACTTTTTTTGATTCTATATCCTTATTCTGTAATCACAATCTTTTATGTACTGGGAGTTGGCAAAGCAGTTTCCTCTCTGTCCCACTCTAACTTTCTCCATTTGTCTTAGTAATATCAGTGGCAAATATTGGAAAAAGGGGGACTAAGGTATGTAAAATGAGGAATGGTTAGTCAAACTCAAATGGAAACTGGGAAAAGTTTTAAAATATGACCATCTTTGAAAATACCTAAAATTTTCGCTTAGTAGTGGGGAGTTGAGAGAATTTTTCTCTGGATTAGTAAAGGGCTATTAGTTGTTGAGTAAGAAAGATCATTTAACTTCTTTGGTCACCTTATTGCTTATTTACAGAAGAAAATTTATTTATTCAAAATATTGGCTGTGATGAGCTTTACAACTACAAAGCCTGAAATTGCAATGAACCAAAATCTATATCTGTGTTTGTCAATCCATGGGAGGTATTAATGTTGCAATTTGATTACCTGCTCTGTTTTATTATGTATATTTCTATAAGCAAGAGTCATTAGAGTTTACAAAATCTGCTATCTTTGCAGCAAAATATTTAGGTAATATACGTGTTTCATTGAGCAGCTAGATCTGCAAATACTCAATTCAAGGATCCATTTTCTACATGTTGTTTCAGTTTCTTACATCTTCATTTCTTTCAAATAGTTTATATCCATATTTCAACAAACAGGCATCTTAAATTATAGTAATGGTAGCAATTTCCAGTGTTATAATGCATTTACTAAATAGTGAGCTGTCATTGTTTATTTTATATTTCGTGTGCTTCATTTACTTTTGTATTGAACATTTTCTTTTCAAATTAAGGAAAAAACTTATTTCCAATAATCCCAGATATCAGCAGCAGTTGCTTTAAGAAATTGTACTTTAAATGTTTTGAAAATAAATGACTTCTTAGTAATGTTAATAAATATGAAAGTAATGATATCTATTTGAACTCATGTGCTTGGTATGTGGGATGATCAAGTTATATGTTTTGTGTGACTTTTTAATAGATTTGTTCTGAGCAGTTATCTCCATGACTAATAATCCATTACTCATTCTCTCACTTTCTTGGCTGCTATAGCCAGTTAGTTAATCAACACATATTTATTAGCCCAGGGAAATCTTTAGCACAAATTGAGGTGTTCAGTAGCCTGCCCTATTAACTCTATTCTTCTTTAAGGTACATCTTTATGGTTGTTTTTGTGAAAAATCTGACTGTGCTTATGACTTCAATAATTAGTTTAATTTACTTATTAGTTAATTTCCCAGGAATTTGTAGTACAAGTATAGGGAAAAAGTTTGAAATCAACTCATTTTTCTAAATCTTTCTAGTCTAATCTCCCTTGCTCTTACTCATTAAGGAAATAGCAAAATAGGGCAAAAATGCACAATAATTTTTAAAACTGAAGCTAGTTTTCTAAACCTCTAAAATGTCTTAGCTATATTCAGTTAAATCAATTTGAACAAATCTTTTGTATTCTTTTAAATTTGGAATGAATTAATAATAGTTTCACTTGTCCTTCTTACAGCAGAGTACTCACTCTGTCAGGTAGAATTCACTGTGGTGAAATGCTCTGGGGTTGGTGTATCCTTTAGAATCATGTCTGGCCTGAATTGTGCTCTTTGTTCCCTTAGTTTCAGGGTAAAGTGCACTTTGGCTTCAACTATACCACTTACACATTATAATTTATTCCTTCTTTTATTCAGGATTACAAGCACTTATAACCTATGAAAGGTTTGGAAAACGGTGCATTCCATTCTTTAAAAGTTATCAGTATAGAAACACTCTATACTCCTTCTAAATATAAATAGAAAGAAGCCTCCCCACCATCCCTGCAAAAAGACTATTTGGCTAAATTTATAAGGAAAGCATCACAAATTAAAATAAATATATTCAAAAATTATATTGTGAAAAATGTTGTTGTAAATGAAATAATTTCTGATAGATAGCTAGATATAAGCATGTATTTTCAGAAATTTTATTTACCTCTAACTTCAAATTACCAATTTGAATTGTTGACTAGAACTAGACAGAATGTTGACTTCTTGAGAGTTAATTAGAAAGCTTTTGATAGAAAAATACCTGCAAAAGTATTTTAAAATATAAATTGAATGGAACTAGCTATAGTTTTTACATGTTTAGAGGTATTACAGGCAGAAAGTTCAGAAACGGACTTTCTACGTCCAAGTCTTACATCTGTCATCTAGTAGTAGTGAGTAAATCACACTTAGCATATGTCTTATACATACCAAGTATTTGATCATGCTAATATGCCTTAGGTTGTATTCCAATTAAAACATGTTTGACATTTATAGCCATACTTATTTGAGAAAGGAGAAGGCTAATATCTTTGTAGACTGAGTAAAAGTGACCTCTTAGATTTGAGGAGTGTTGGGAAAGGATGTCTTTTTTTTTTTTTTTTTAAACATCTTTATTGAAGTATAATTGCCTTACAATGGTGTGTTAGCTTCTGCTTTATAACAAAGTGAATCAGTTATACATATACAATATGTTCCCATTTCTCTTCCCTCATGCATCTCCCTCCCTCCCACCCTCCCCATCCCACCCCTCTAGGTGGTCACAAAGCACCGAGCTGATCTCCCTGTGCTATGCGGCTGCTTCCCACTAGTTATCTATTTTACATTTGGTAGTGTATATATGTCCATGACACTTACCCTGTCACATCTCACCCCACCCCCTCCCCATATCCTCAAGTCCATTCTCTAGTAGGTCTATGTCTTTATTCCCGTCTTGCCACTAGGTTCTTCATGGCCTTTTTTTTTTTTTTTCCCTTAGAGTCTGTATATATGTGTTAGCATACTGTATTTGTTTTTCTCTTTCTGACTTACTTCACTCTGTATGACAGACTCTAACTCCATCCACCTCATTACAAATACCTCCATTTCATTTCTTTTTATGGCTGAGTAATATTCCATTGTATATATGTGCCACATCTTCTTTATCCATTCATCTGTCGATGGACATTTAGGATGTCTTTTGAATAATAACATTCCAGCTGATTTGTCACAGAACTTGAGATCTCCATTTATAGCATTAATTATTTTACATTGACATGTCATCTATGGAAGTTTTTCATTAAAATTTAAGTATTCCTTTGAGATGAAATACATTAAGGCAAATTAATTTTTTATTAGAGAGAGCTGGCTGACAGCTATCGAAACCCTGTAGGAGTGAGAAATAAAATAGGTAAATTAGTTAAAGAAAGAGTTAGCAACTGAACTGCCAAAACTCTTCCCAGAGGAAGAAGGAGAAGCAGAGGAGAAGAAAATATTGGAAGGAAAAATATGAAGATTAAGTAAAACACAGAAACCATAACCAAGATTCATAGAAATGTATAAACAAAAGTATTTTTCTGTCATTATTCTCTTTCGGAGTCATGTGAGAGTAGCTAGATAGATTTTCAATACATTTAGAAAGCATGCGTGGCATGGTCCACCTTAAAATATAGACTACATGATGTACAGGAGAATCACTTTGGGGAGACTTGTGTGGTATGTCAAAAAGATAAGACAATCATTCATGTTCTAGAGTAGCAGAACCAAGGCTCGTGTGTGTCTATGGGCAGGAAAATAAAACACACAAACAAAACCAGTGTTGTTTCAAACATGACCCCAAATCAAAAAGCACAAGGGTGGATGAAATTACAGACATTGTTTACAGCTGAGTTGCTTCTCACACAGACAAATCTTTGAATCATTTATTTAATGATGGTTAACGATCATATAATCTCTCTAATAATCAAGAAAAAAACTAGATCAGGAATTATGTCAATAGACTATAATAGATATACAGTTTAATTATATATGTCCAATATATATCACTAAGATAATTAATACATTGCTTATTTACTTCCAACCCCATTGCAAAACTATTTAAAGTAGTTTAAAGAAATATCTAAAATGTAACAAATTGAGAATTATTAAGGCTGCATTAATATTGCATATAAGAATGTTTAATATAAAGTAAAAAAAAGAGAATGTACTGACAATTTATTAAAACAGAGATCTATGTTGAAATATTAAGCTATAATTTATAAAACTCCAAGAGATATAAGAACAGCAAATTCCCATGAAAATGAAAAATATCAAATGTAAGATTTTTACTAACCCACTTTTGGAATAAGGTTCTATGGGAAAAGAATGTGTCCCAGTCTACCTCTAAGCAAAACCTCTCTGACCTTAAAATTTCTACAAAGAAGAAAGAAATCTCTTTTGTCTGTCTCACTGAGCATGGGAATAGGGACACCCCAATTCTAAGCCATTGCAGAGTTTATACATAGAGCAAAAGACCAGGCAAAGTAGGATCTTGGGGAGGGAAAGGACTTTAGTGACAGCTGGGAGAGTCTTAATGGCAGGGTAAGGTGGGGAAGGGTGAACTTTTATAAGTGGGAGCCATGCCAGAAATAACTGACTCCCTCAGAATGATCGGTGAGAGCTGAATGAATAGACTAGTTTCAAAAGTGTGAGTGGAGTCAAGGGAAACTAATGAGAGATGATGAAATACACCAGGACTACCCACAGTGAGAGGTTGTAGCATCCCAGGATTCCTTGTGCCCCTTCCCAGTGAATAGTTATCCAAAGTAATCACTATTCTAACTTCTAATATAAATTAATTTTACCTATTTTGAACTTCATTTAAGTGGAGTCACTCAGTATTTACTCTTGTATCTGGATTCCTTCATCTATGCTGTGTGTAGCAATAGTGTTTTAAATTTTTCATCAATATGTAATATTTCATTGACATAACAATACTTCATTTCTCAACTATAGGCATATTATGAATAATGCTGCTATAAATATTCTTGGGTATGATTTTGGTAAACATAAGTTTTTTTTCTGTTGACTATATGCCCATTCATGTACAGTATATCAGAGTTCCAATTTTTTTTTGAAATGTTGTTTTTGTCAATTATTTTAATTTTATCCATTCTGGTGGAATGTAGTGGTATCCCAATATGGTTGAAATATGCATTTTGCTAATGACTAACGATATAAAATTGTTTTCACATATTTTTTGGCCATTTAGATATCTTCTTTTGTGAAGTGCCAATTCAAGTGCTTTGTCTATTTTTTTTTAAATTGAGGTATAGTTGCTTTACAATGATGTGTTAGTTTCTGCTGTACAATGAAGTGAATCAGCTATATGTATACATATATCCCTTCCCTCTCGGACCTCCCTCTTGGCCACCCCATACCACCCATCTAGGTCACCACAGAGCACGGAGCTGAGCTCCCTGCATTATACTGTGTTGTTTCTCTTTTTCTTACTGATTTGAAGGAGCTCTTTATATATTCTTTATACAAATCTTTTTGTTGTATACATTAATTGTATGCATCAAGGCCATGAAGATATTCATTTTTCTGTTTCTAGAAGTCTTATGATTTACATTCATATTTATGTCTATGATCCATTTCAAATTAATTTTTTGATTTGGTGTGAGGAAAAGGTTGAGGTTTATTTTTTCCCATATGAATATTCAACAGCACCATTTTAAAATGAGACCCTCTTTGCACATTGAAGTAGAAAGTTTGTCATAATACAGGTCATCATATATGTGTAGGTTTGTTTCTAATTTCGGCATCCCAGTGCAACACCATAGCACCTTAGTTACTACAGCTTTATAATAAGTTTTGATAAAGCATCAGCTTTGTTCTTCTATGTTGTTTTACATTTTTATAAACATTTTAGAATTAGCTTGCAAATTTCCACACACAAAAAAGTTCTTTTAGGATTTTGATTGTGGTTTCATGAATCTGTAGGTCAGTTTAGATAGAAATGACATCTTAACAATATTTAAAATTCCAATCCATGAACATATTAGTGTTTCTTATTCATTTAGGTGTTCTCTAATTTCTCTCAATAATACTTTGCTTCACATCTTTTGTTAAATTTATTACTAAATATTTGATATGTTTGGTGCTGCTGTAAATGGTATTGGTTTTATAATTAAACTTCCAATTTCTGGTTACTAGAATGTAAAAATATAATTGATTTTTGTATATTGACTTTGTATGCCTTGCTAAATTAACTTAAATTATTAATTCTAATAAATTATAAACTATTTTGAATTTTCTATGTAAACAAACATGGCGTTTGAAAATGGAGTTTTATATTTTTTGGATACTCCATGATTTTATTTATTTATTTTTACCTATAAAATTTATAGTGATGCCTACTTCATCATTTCTAATATTTGTAAATTGTGTTTTCCGCTTTTCTGTTTAATTAGCTTATTTTTTCTTGATTAGTTCTACCATAGGTTCATATATACAATGGAATGTTACTCCGTCATAAAAAAAAATGAATGAAATAATGCCATTTGAAACAACATGGATGGACTTAGAGATTGTCATACTGAGTGAAGTCAGACAGAGAAAGACAAATATCATATGATATCACTTATGTTATATGGAATATAAAAAATGGTACAAATAAACTTATTTACAAAACAGAAATAGAGTCACAGATGCAAAAAAACAAACTTATGTTTACCAAGGGGGTAAAAGCAGAGAGATAAATTGGGAGTTAAAATTGACATATACACACTGCTATATATAAAATAGATAACTAATAAGGACCTACTGTATAACACAGGGAACTCTATTCAATACTCTGTAATGATCTATATGGGAAAAGAATCTAAAAATGAATGGAGATTTTATATATAAATATATGTATATAAAACTGGTTCATTTTGCTGTACAGCAGCAGAAACTAACACAACATTGTAAATCAATTATGCACCAGAAAAAAATTTTTAAATACCAACAATTTAGACTGATGATTTTAAAATAATATAAGTAACAAAAATAGGAGATGAAGAGGGAAAGAAGGAATATGCTTGTTTATCACCTCTTGTTTAATATAGGAATCAAAAGATATGATGTGTGCAAAATAAGTACTAGACATTGAAGCATACTTAATAGTTCAAAAATAAACATGAAGAAATGAAATACTATTAAACTAAAGTTGGGTTGTGGAGAAGAGAGATGGCAGCAGATTTTATTGTTGCTCATAGTAAAGCAACAATTACCTAAAGTATAAAAGTTATTATAGAAAAGTACATATATAAAGTTGTTATTAGAATTATTTTTTTTCTTAAATATTATAAATATAATAAATAATGGAATATTAAAAATATCACATACCTCATGTATTATTGCTTTATTCATTCAACAAATATATGTTAAATGACTTTTGTGTGTGTCAGGCAATTTCCAGGCTCTAGGATATATCATATAAAGTTGTATACCCTCCAGCAGAGAAAGAAAGAAAATAAAGAGTAAACATAATAAGTAAGCTGCTATTTTATGTAAAAGAAAATGAGAGGTATCATAAATAAAAGAAAAAGTGAAAAAGAACAGGTGGATAGAGTTTTCAGGGGATGGAAATTATTATAATTTAAAAGGGTATATATACCTCATTGAGTAGGGGACATATCAGTAAAGACTTAAAGAAAGTGACAGAGTTAGCCATGTGCAGACCCTGGTCCATGCAGAGGAAACCTACGTTAGGCTAGAATCAATGAAAAAGTGAGCAGTGAGGCTAGGACTGAGTGGGTGTTGGAGAGAATAGAAAGTGATGAGATAACAGAGGTTAGATCATGAAGGTTTTATAGGCCAGTTGTGGTAGACTGAAAGCTCTCATCAATAAATGAAGCCTATTTCTGCAAACCTTGAATCTAAATTGGAGTTTTGGACTTGTTTTTACAATTTATTGAAGCAAAGTGAAATCATCTCAGTTCTAAAGCCTAACCTCAAAAGGCTTTGTCACTTCCACATTGGCACTCCTAAAAGCCTTAAAGTGACCAGACCATGAAAAGAAGTCTGTTTTATCCTATTGGAGAGTCCATGTGAAAAAAGCTTAGGCAGCCTAGTCAACAATCCCAGAGAAATGCCAGATGAGTGACTCCAGGTAGCCACATGAGTGATCTCAGGCAAGTCCAGCAGAAAAACTTCCCATCTGAACCAAGCCCAAATCAGAGAATCATGAACAAATATATGGTTGTTATTTTAAACTACTAAATTTTGGGTGTAGCTTGTTAGCACAGCAACAGACAACAGGCGAACAGTATAATTACTTTAGATTTTACTCAGAGTTAAATGAGGGAACATTTTAGTTAGGTTCAGGGGCAGAGTGACATGATCTGACTTCGAATTTAAAAGAATTCTTCTGATGGCTGTGAGAATTGATGATGGACAGTCAGGCACAGAAGCATGGAGACCAATGAGGAGATTATTGCGTTTAATTCAGGATAGAAATGGTGGTGGTTTGGGCCAGGGCGAAGGAGGTGACAAATGGTCATAATATTTTCATCTTGAAGTTATATTATTAAGGGAGTAGATGTTTAAAGGGTTGGATGTTGGGAGTTAGGGAGGAGTCAAGGTTGACATTAAAATGTTAGGCTTAGGCAACTGAAAGACATAATGATATTTTAAGAGAACATTTTATGCTATATTTTACGAAAAACGGTGGGAAATATATGTATGATTGTGTGTGTGCACATATATGTGCTTATATTTGCATAAGGATAAACAAGAAGTAGAAAAATGTTATGTACAGGTAATGAAGGGGGATGGGATGAATGGGAACAGAGGATACCAAGACTTCTTAGAGCATATATTTTTCATTATGATTTCTGAAACTTTTAAATGTAAAACCATTATAAAAATAAAATTAAAACAGGAAGGCAACACAAGCCTTTTTTTTTTTTTTTTTGAGTACTTATTTTGTGCTGGGCATTATGCCTAAGTCCTTTACATGTGTAAGACATAGCCTCTTTGGCTTCTTCATTTTTTAATGGTGATGATATACCTACCTTGAAAGTCTGGTATATCTAGTTGACGGGTATTAGAAGTTAACATATCTTAGCAAATGCCCAGCACATAGCAGGTACTCAGTAATTTTTTGCTGCCATTACTATTTTTCAAGGTCATGGAACTAATAAGTGTTGGTATAGAATTCAAATTAGACTTTTCTGATAGTAAGGTCCCTGGTAAAAAGCAACATACAGCTGATGTCTCCAATTTTAATATGACAGGTGTGTGGGAGTGATGGAATGCAAATATGTGGAAAGTCAGTCTCAGAAAGACCAGGAAAAAAATTGTAACAAATGTTTGGAGCAAACATGGAAATGGTCCTAACCTGAGAAATTACAGGGGATTGGCAATACAGGTGAGGCAGTGAGTTAGAACTCAGCCAAGTGTTCATGTACCATGTACACACAAATAATGAAGTTCAAGTTCAAGTAGTGAATATGTAGTCTGCTACCAAGCAAGCCAGCAGAAATTGGAGTCAATGAAATTAAACGCTCCTTTGGCCCCCACTATAAGAAAAATCTTTGCCTTCTGCTGAAGCTGGAATCAATCCCAGGATATAGTAAGTCCAGTGTCTGTTCATGTGTAACTTTATGAAGAAGAGACATTGATTTCGCCAGAGTACAGCCTAGGTACAAAATGAACAGAATTCCCAAGTATTTGCCAAAAATTGGGCTTTACTAGGGTGGGGTAGGGCGTATCTGAGAAAGTCTCTTTTACACTTGGATTTTGTACAAGTTGAGGAATAAGACAAATGGCAAATGGAAAATTGAAGCATAGCCTTTGTAAAGACCAAGTCAGAGGACATAGAATTACTGTAACATCCAAATGAGCTTCCTATTATTGAACCTCAGAATTTGACAGACTTTCCCAACCAAGCCAACTCCCAAACTACCACCTCAAAGACAGAGCCTGACTCCATAAAAAGCAGAGTTCCTATTCCCCGTGAGCATTTTGCTGCTTGTGAAAAATTTACACTCAAAAGGGAAACAATTGAGGCTGAACCAAACATGCTGATCATTCTCTTGGTACTCTTCACCAGAGACCTTGGTATTTGTTGCCTCCTCTGCTTGGTAGTTCTCTATCCTTCCTTAACAACTGCTTGTTCTTTAAAAGCTCCCCAGAAGTAGTTTTATTACATCCCCAAGATTAGATAAGGTGGTCCCCCTTCTTGCTTTCACAGCACTCTACACTTATCTTTCTCATAATACTTATACTACTTCACTGTAATTGCCTCATTAATTGTTCTTATCTCTCATAAGACTATAAGCTCTCAGATGACAAGTATAGTGTCTTGTTAATCAAAACATTGTTTCTGGCACGTAAGTGTTCGTTATGACTTCAACTACTTTTACGCCTGTTGAATGCCATGCTGCACATCCAACTTGGTCTCATTTATATCATTGGTAGCTGCCTGCTTGCATACGTTGGAGAGATGAAGTCCATAGCTTTGTTTACCTTACATGATAATGAATGTAGTTTTAATTATTTTTTTTTTAAAGTGGAATCCAGTCCCACTGCAATAAATTATCCCAGACACCTGTTTGTTTCAGAGAACTTTTCTTTGTCAGAAATTTGACCATATCGTGAATATACAGCTGTGAAATATAATAGATGTCTTTTTTCAGTGAAGGTAACTGGAAGTCCTTCTTCAAGTGTGCATCTCTTTAAAAGACCTACTAAATAAATATGTTAGGAGAGAAAGTCCCTTACTCTCTTCTGAAGATTGCTTCTTTTAGAATACTTCTTGCCTCTCTTTGTGCCTTTACTCATGCCACTCCAGAAGACCTGGGTTAAATGAATATAGGGTATATGTAAGTGTGTGTGTGTGTGTGTGTGTGTGTGTGTGTGTGTGTGTAAATGTGGGGAAGAAATCATGAAGGATGAATCTTGATATTTATATACTTGATTATATTATATATACATATATATAATGGACCAAGTCATGCAGACAGTTATAAGCCATGTTTGAAACTAATTTTTAGAGCAAAGGGAAAGGTGGGTATTAAGATGTGTTAAGCAGATAGATGATAGCATTATGAAACCTGTGCTTTTAAAAAGGCAGTGGCTACAATTTGGAACATGTATAAGAGAAGGATCATCTTAAAGTCAAGAGCCCTGGTAATACAGGTGGAGAGAACGATTGCACAAAACAATTATTTAGAAGTAAATTAAACCAGAATTTGAGATCATTAGAAGGAAATTAAAAAGTTTTTACAGTGTATTCATTTAAAAAAATGAATCTATAGCTGTAGTTTATAGCAGAAGGTAAGTGCAACAATTAAGTGTGCAATTTATTTTCAAACATATATACTCTATTGATACTATGTATAAAATAGATAACTAATGAGAACCTATTGTATAGCACAGGGATCTCTACTCAATGCTCTGTGGTTACCTAAATGGTAAGGCAATCCAAATAAGAGGGGATATATGTATATGTATAGTTGATTCACTTTGCTGTACAGTAGAAACTAACACAACATTGTAAAGCAACTATACTTCAATAAATTTTTTTTTTAAATACTTTGTAAGCTTACCAAAAAAAAAAAAAAAAACAGGAATGGTTTCTTAGAAAAAATGCAAGGGGTTATCTATCCCTGGTGTTAGTAACATATACTTCCAAATGTTGTATTGCTGGTATTCCAAGAATTTACATACCATTTGGTTCAATTGACAAAGAATATCTGCTCTTTTATTGATGAAATAAAGAACATCACAAGCTACCATCACGTTTGTGTGAAGACAAAATATAGTTGTTTTATTAAGGCCATGCCTAAACTAAGCAAAGCATGCAACATGGTACTTTAGAAAACAAAAATTCTTTTCAAGTTCCTGCCATCAACTAATTTACTATCCATAAGAAAATATGGACTTAACACATTTTTGTTTAAAGCATTCAATTAACATTGACGACTGTTTTGTGATAGGTGCAAGAAATTCACCGATGAAGAGGATGCAATTTCTGGGTGATGGGGATCACTCACGCAGTTACATATCAGTCACTTCATGGTTTCGGTCCAAATCTTGAGATTATTTTATAAATTCCACCAGAGCAAATATCAAGGGCCTTTTTACAAAGTAAGAAAATAAAAATCCTTTTTAAAAAACTTCTCCATTCTCATTGCCATGCCTGAAAGACAAAAGTAACCTTAAAAATTGCCATGTTCAGAAGAAACATTTAACACAGTGTAAGTACTCTGATACAGCTGTAGAATACAATTATTGTATTGTTAGAGAAGATTTCAAAATATTCAGAATGTGAATATGTATGTTAAAGATATTTTTCACTTCAAAAGTGCCATTGAAGCCACATCAATTAGACATATTTATTATGAGCTACCAGGAAAATATAATAATTATCTAGACATATAGAACTGGTCACTATAGTGACATTCATTAAAATGGGATTTTTACCTGTAATCTAGGCCTTCTTTAAATGATATAACTGAAGTATATTATATTCTATGTTGCAGGGCTAATACAAAATTTCAGATGAAGTCCACAACACTTGGGTAAGCATTCTGTTTGTGCCAATGACTTTGTTATTTTTCTCATAAATCCCTTTTGCCCTATGGCTTTCCAATATAGAATATTCATTAATATGATACTTCTGATAACGTCTGAAATAATAAGAGCCCAATTAGAGCATGACAGATTTAATGCATTGCTTCATGGACACTCTCTACTTACTAAAACATCTCAAGCATTTAGACAAAGCATCTTGTTGAATGTGTTTTGCTTATCACTGCAGGGCCACATTTATGAGAACAGCAAAATCTACGAGGTATAGAAAAGAGCCAGCCACATACTGGGGTCTGGTAAGGAGAGTAGTAGAAAAGTGTTATTTCATAATATTTATGGACTAAATACTCCAAAATATAGAACCTCACGATAGCAAATAGAGAGTAATTCTCTGTTATTTCATTTAGCCCATCTGTCTATACTCTTAACTCCTATAAAAAAAACAATGGGCAAGTTCCAGGAGAGGTTTTTAGGAGAGAGAATGTGATACAAACTGAAACCCAAAGTCTACAAAACCTGTGTGCTTAAGTTTTGCCAACAAAGTTACTGTAAGCATCAAAATGCATGATTTTGGCCACACCATCCATTCCTATTTTCCACATTGGAGTTTTACATTGTCTCAAGTTTCTCCCAGCTTTTTCTGGGAGTTACCATGACATTCCACTTGTGATCACCACATTACTTTCTAGTCTATTTGCTTGTATTTGTTTGACTTGCTGCTGTGTTAATCATATGCTTCTGTCTGCTTACAAAAGATGTGTCCCTCTGCCTACTATTAACAACATAGAGTCTATGGATATTTTAAAAAATAGCTCTGTGTTCCTTAACTACAAAAGCCACTGCAATAATTTCTCTTCAACATGGAAGCCATAAACATTGGCTTTTCTAGAGTAGAGGCTCCAGCGTTTCTAGATTTTAGTGGCAGCCCTTATCCCCAAACACTCTCTTTTTTTGACACTGCACTTTGTCTCAGATATCAGTAGAAACAAGTTAATCCAGGAGATGACCCATGTGAAAGACATCATGTTACCCTCAGAAACACTCTCCAGGGATACCTTCAGGATGACGGAGGACTAAGATGTGGAGATCATCTTCCTCCCCACAAATACATCAGAAATACATCTACATGTGGAACAACTCCTACAGAACACCCACTGAAAGCTGGCAGAAGACTTCAGACTTCCCAACAAGCAAGAAACTCCCCCACGTACCTGGGTAGGGCAAAAGAAAAAAGAAAAAACAGAGAAAAAAGATTAGGAATGGGACCTGCACCTCAGGGAGGGAGCTGTGAAGGAGGAAAAGCTTCCAAACACTAGGAAGCCCATACACTGGTGGAGAAGGGAGAGTGGGTGGGGGGAGGGGAAGCTTTGGAGCCACAGAGGAGAGCACAACAACAGGGGTACAGAGGGCAAAGTGGAGAGATTCCCGCACAGAGGATTGGTTCTGGTCAGCAATCACCAGCCTGAGAGGTTTGCCTGCTCACCCATCAGGGTGGGTGGGGGCTGGGAGCTGAGGCTCAGGCTTCGGAGTTCAGATCCCAGGGAGAGAACTGGGGTTGGCTGTGTGAATACAGCCTGAAGGGGGTTAGTGCGCCACAGCCAGCTGGAAGGGAGTCCGGGAAAATGTCTGGAACTGCCTAAGGGTCAAGAGACCATTGTTTCGGCCTGCGCACGGAGAAGGAATTCAGAGCACCACCTAAATGAGCTCCAGAAACAGGCACGAGCTGCGGCTATCAGCACAGACACGAGAGACAGGCATGAAATGCTGGGGCTGCTGCTGCAGCCACCAAGAAGCCTGTGTGGAAGCACAGGTCACTATCCACACCTCCCTTCCCAGGAGCCTGTGCAGCCCGCCACTACCAGGGTCCCTTGATCCAGGGACAACTTCTGCAGGGGAACACACAGCACGCCTCAGCCTGCTGCAAAATCACACCAGCCTCTGCCACTGCAGGCTCACCCTGCATTCCGCATTCCATAACCTTCCCTCCCCCTGGCCTGAGTGAGTCAGAGCTCCCTAATCAGCTGCTACTTTAACCCCGTCCTGTCTGAGTGAACAACAGATGCCCTCAGGAGACCTAAATGCACAGATGGGGCCAAAACAAAAGTTGAACCCCAGGAGCTGTGCGAACAAAGAGGAGAAAGGGAAATTTCTCCCAGCAGCCTCAGGAGCAGCAGATTAAATCTCCACAATCAACTTGATGTAACCTGCATCTCTGGAATACCTGAATAGACAATGAATCATCCCAAAATTGAGGCAGTGGACTTGGGAGCAACTGTAGACTTGGGATTTGCTTTCTGCATCTAATTTGTTTCTTGTTTTATGTTTATCTTAGTTTAGTATTTAGAGTTTACTATTAGTGGTAGATTTGTTCATTGATTTGGTTGCTCTCTTCCTTTTTCATATATATATATTTCCTTTCTCTCTTTTTGTGAGTGTGTATGTGTATGCTTCTTTGTGTGATTCTGTCTGTATAGCTTTGCTTTTACCATTTGTCCTAGGGTTCTGTCTGTCCTTTTTTTTTTTTTTTTTTACTATAGTTATTAACACTTGTTATCATTGGTGGATTTGGTTTTTGGTTTGGTTGCTCTCTTCTTTCTTTCTTTCTTTTTTTACTACTTTTAAATTATTTTTATTTTTAATAATTATTTTTTTTATTTTTTATTTTAATAACTTTATTTTGTTACTTTTTTCTTTCTTTCATTCTTTATGTCTCCCTTTTCTTCTGAACCGTATGGCTGACAGGGTCTTGGTGCTCTGGTCATGTGTCAGCCCTGAGCTTCGGATGTGGAAGAACCGAGTTCAGGATATTGGACCACAAGAGACATCCCTGCCACACGTAATATCAATTGGTGAGAGTTTCCCCAGAGATCTCCATCGCAATGCTAACTCCCAGCTCCATTCAATGGCCAGCAAGCTACAATGCCTGACGCCTTAGGCCAACCAACTAGCAAGACAGGAACACAACCCCACCCATTAGAACAGAGGATGCCTAAAATCATAATAAGGTCACAGAAACCCCAAAACACATGAGAGGATGCAGTCCTACCCAACAGAAAGACAAGATCCAGCCTCATACACCAGAACACAGGCATCAGTCCCCTCTACCAGGAAGCCTAGATAACCCACTGGACCAAACTTACCCAATGTCGGCAGACACCAAAAACAATGGGAATTATAAACTGCAGCCTGTGAAAAAGAGACTCAAAACACAGTAAGTTAAGCAAAATGAGAAGACAGAGAAACACAGAGAAGATGAAGGAATAAGGCAAAAACCCACCAGACCAAAGAAATGAAGAAGAAATAGGCAGTCTACCTGAACAAGAATTCAGAGTAATGAGAGTAAAGATGATCCAAAATCTTGGAAATAGAATTGAGGAAATGCAAGAAACATTTAACAGGAACCTAGAGGAACTAAAGGGTAAACAATGATGAACAACACAACAAATTAAATTGAAAATTAGCTAGAAGGAATCAATAGCAGAATAACTGAGGCAGAAGAACAGATAACTGACCTGGAAGATAAAATAGTGGAAATAGCTACCGCAGAGCGGAATAAAGAAAGAAAAATGAAAAGAATTGAGAACAGTATCAGAGAGCTCTGGTGCAACGTTAAATATACCAACATTCGAATTATAGGGGTCCCAGAAGAAGAAGAGAAAAAGAAACGGACTGAGAAAATATGTGAAGACATTACAGTTGAAAACTTCCCAAATATGGGAAGGGAAATAGTCAAACAAGTCCAGGAAGTGCAGAGAGACTGATACAGGATAAATCCATGGAGAAACATGTCAAGACACATATTAATCAAACTATCAAAAATTAAATACAAAGAAAAAATATTAAAGGCAGCAAGGGAACAGCAACAAATAACATACAAGGGAATCCCCAAAAGGTTAACAACTGATCTTTCAGCAGAAATTCTGCAAGCCAGAAGGGAGTGGCAGGACATATTTAAAGTGATGAAAGGGAAAAATCTACAACCAAGATTACTGTACCCAACAAGATCTCATTCAGACTCGACAGAGAAATTAAAACCTTTACAGATAAGCAAAGGATGAGAGAATTCAGCATGACCAAACCAGCTTTACAGCAAATGCCAAAGGAACTTATCTAGGCAGGAAACACAAGAGAAGGAAAACACCTACAATAACAATCCCAAAACAATTAAGAAAATGGTAATCAGAACACACATATTGATAACTACCTTAAATGTAAATGGATTAAATGCTCCAACCAAAAAATATAGACTGGTTGAATGGATACAAAAACAAGACCCATACATATACTGTCTACAAGGGACCCACTTCGGACCTGGCACACATACAGACTGAAAGTAAGGGGATGGAAAAAGATATTCCATGCAAATGGAAATCAAAAGAAAGCTGGAGTAGCAATTCTCATATCAGACAAAATAGACTTTAAAATAAAGACTCTTACAAGAAACAAAGAAGGACACTACATAATGATCAAGGGATCAATCCAAGAACAAGATATAAAAATTGTAAATATTTCTGCACACAACATAGGTGCACCTCAAAACATAAGGCAAATGGTAACAACCATAAAAGGAGAAATTGGCAATAACACAATCAAAGTAGGGGACTTTAACAACTCACTTGAACTAATGGAGAGATCATCCAAAATGAAAATAAATAGGGAAACACAAGCTTTAAATGATACATTAAACAAGATGGAGGTAATTGATATTTATAGGGCATTACAATCAAAAACAGCAGAATACACTTTCTTCTCAAGTGCTCGTGGAACATTCTCCAGGATAGACCATATTTTGGGTCACAAATCAAGCCTCGGTAAATTTAAGAAAATTGAAATCATATCAAGTATCTTTTCTGACCACAATGCTATGAGACTAGGTATCAATTATAGGAAAAAACCTGTAAAAACTACAAACACGTGAGGGCTGAACAATACAGTACTAAATAACTAAGGGATCACTGAAGAAATCAAAGAGGAAATCAAAAAATACCTAGAAACAAATGACAATGAAAACATGATGACCCAACACCTATGGGATGCCACAAAAGCAGTTATAAGTGGGAAGATTATAGCAATACAATCCTACCTCAAGAAACAAAAAACATCTCAAGTAAACAACCTAACCTTACACTTAAAGCAATTAGAGAAAGAAGGACAAAAAAAACCCCAAAGTTAGCAGAAGGAAAGAAATCATAAAGGTCTGATCAGAAATAAATGAAAAAGAAATGAAGGAAACAATAGCAAAGATCAATAAAACTAAAAGCTGGTTCTTTGAGAAGATAAACAAAATTGATAAACCATTAGCCAGACTCATCAAGAAAAAAAGGGAGAAGACTCAAATCAACAGAATTAGAAATGAAAAAGGAGAAGTAACAACTAACACTGCAGAAACACAAAGGATTGAGAGAGTACTACAAGCAACAATATGCCAATAAAATGGACAACCTGGAAGAAATGGACTAATTCTTAGAAAACCACAAACTTCTGACACTGAACCAGGAACAAATATAAAATACAAATAGACCAATCACAAGCACTGGAATTGAAACTGTGATTAAAAATCTTCCAACAAACAAAAGTTGAGGACCAATTGGCTTCACAGGAGAATTCTATCAAACATTTAGAAAAGAGCTAACTGCTATCCTCTCAAACTTCTCAAACTCTTCTAAAATATAGCACAGCGAGGGACACACCCAAACTCATTCTCTAAGGTCACCATCACCCTGATACCAAAACCAGAAAAAGGTGTCACAAAGAAAGAAAACTACAGGCCAATATCACTGAAGAACATAGATGAAAAAATCCTCAACAAAATCTAGCAAACAGAATCCAACAGCACATTAAAAGTATCATACACCATGATCAAGTGGGGTTTATCACAGGAATGCAAGGATTCTTCAACATACGCAAATCAACCAATGTGATTAACCATAGTGAAACATTGAAGGAGAACAATCATATGAGGATCTCAATAGATGCAGAAAAAGCTTTCAACAAAATTCAACACCCATTTGTGATAAAACCCTCCAGAATGTAAGCATAGAGGGAACTTACCTCAGCATAATAAAGGCCATATATGACAAACCCACAGCCAACATTGTTCTCAATGGTGAAAAACTGAAACCATTTCCCCTAACATCAAGAACAAGACAAGGTTGTCCACTCTTACCCTTATTATTCAACACAGTTTTGGAAGTTTTAGCCATGGCAATCAGCAAATAAAAAGAAATAAAAGGAATCCAAATCAGAAAAGAAATAAAATTCTCACTGTTTGCTGATGACATGATACTATACATAGAAAATCCTAAAGATGCTACCAGAAAACTACTAGAGCCAATCAATGAATTTGGTAAAATATCAGGATACAAAATTAATGCACAGAAGTCTCTTACATTCCTATACACTAATGATAAATACCTGAAAGGGAAATTAAAGAAACATTCCCATTTACCAAAGCAACAAAAAGAATAAAATAAGTAGGAATAAACCTACCTAAGGAGACAAAAGACCTGTATGCAGAAAACTATAAGACACTGATGAAAGAAATTAAAGATGACACAAACCAATGGCGAGATATACCATGTTCTTGGATTGGAAGGATCAACTTTGTGAAAATGACTCTACTACCCAAAGCAATCTCCAAATTCAATGCAATCCCTATCAAACCACCAAAGGCATTTTTCACCGAATTAGAACAAAAATGTTCACAATTTGTATGGAAGCACAAAAGACCCCAAATAGCCAAAGCATTCTTGAGAAGAAAAACGGAGCTGGATGAGTCAGGCTCCCAGACTTCAGACTATTCTACAAAGCTACAGTAATCAAGACAATATGATACTGGCACAAAAACAGAAATATAGATCAATGGAACAGGATAGAAAGCCCAGAGATAAACCCACGCACATATGGTCACCTTATCTTTGATAAAGGAGGCAAGAATATACAATGGAGAAAAGACAGCATCTTCAATAAGTGGTGCTGGGAAAACTGGAAAGCTATATGTAAAAGAATGAAATTAGAACACTCCCTAACACGATACACAAAAATAAACTCCAAATGGATTAAAGACCTAAATGTAAGGCTAGACACTGTAAAACTCTTAGAGGAGAAAAGAGGCAGAACACTCTATGACATAAATCACAGCAAAATCCTTTTGACCCACCTCCTAGACAAATGGAAATAAAAAAAAATAAATAAACAAATGGGACCTGATGAAACTTAAAGTCTTTTGCACAGCAGAGGAAACCATAAACAAGATGAAAAGACAACCCTCAGAATGGGAGAAAATATTTGCAAATGAAGCAACTGACAAAGGAATAATCTCCAAAATTTACAAGTAGCTCATGCAGCTCAATATCAAAAAAAACAAAAAACCCAATCCAAAATGGGCAGAAGACCTAAAGAGACATTTCTCCAAAGAAGATATACAGATTGTCAACAAACACGTGAAAGGATGCTCAACATCACTAATCATTAGAGAAATGCAAATGAAAACTACAATGAGGTATCACTTCATTTCAGTCAGAATGGCCACCATCAAAATTTCTACAAACAATAAATGCTGGGGAGGGTGTGGAGAAAAGGGAACTCTCTTGCACTGTTGGTGGAAATGTAAATTGATACAGCCACTATAGAGAATAGTATGGAGGTTCCTTAAAAAACTAAAAATAGAACTACCATATGACCCAGCAATCCCACTACTGGGCATATACCCTGAGAAAACCATAATTCCAAAAAGGTCATGTACCACAATATTAATTGCAGCTCTATTTACAATAGCCAGGACATGAAAGCAACCTAAGTGTCCACCAACAGATGAATGGATAAAGAATTTGTGGCACATATATACAATGGAATATTACTCAGCCATCAAAAGAAACGAAATTGAGTTATTTGTAGTGATATGGATGAACAGAGAGTCTGTCATACCGAGTGAAGTCAGAAAGAGAAAAACAAATACTGTATGCTAACACATATATGGAACCTAAAAAAAAATGCCAAAAAAACAAAAAAACAGGTTCTGAAGAACCTAGGGGCAGGACAGGAATAAAGACGCAGACGTAGTGAATGGACTTGAGGACATGGGGATGGGGAAGGGCAAGTTGAGACGAAGTGCGAGAGTGGCATGGACTTATAAATACTACCAAATGTAAAATAGATAGCTAGTGGGAAGCAGCCGCATAGCACAGGGAGATCAGCTCGGTGCTTTGTGACCACCTAGTGGGGTGGGATAAGAAGGGTGGTAGGCAGACGCAAGAGGGAAGAGTTATGGTGATGCATGTATATGTATAGCTGATTCACTTTGTTGTAAAGTACAAACTAACACACCATTGTAAAGCAATTATACTCCAATTAAAAAAAAAATAGAACCTAAGTGCAGGACAGGAATAAAGATGCAGATGTAGAGAATGGACCTGAGGACACATGGAGGGGGAACTGTAAGCTGAGACAAAGTGAGAGAGTGGCATGGACATATATACACTACCAAATGTAAAATAGATAGCTGGTGGGAAACAGCCACATAGCATAGGGAGATCAGCTCGGTGCTTTGTGACCACCTAGAGGGGTGGGATAGGGAGGGTGGGAGGGAGATGCAAGAGGGAGGAGATATGGGGATATATGTATACATATAGCTGATTCACTTTGCTATACAGCAGAAACTAACACAACATTGTAAAGCAATTATAATCCAATAAAAATGTTTTAAAAAAAGAAGTAAATGAAAAAGAAATGAAGGAAACAATAGCAAAGATCAAAAAAAAAAAAAAAACCCTCCACTCTTACCTATGGCCTATTATTCATTCTTTGATCCACACTGATGCAACTCAACTCACTCATCAGGTTTTAGCATAAATAATATTTCTCTAGAGATGTATTCTCTCATCTACCCACCCTAAACTAAGTTACGTTACCTGGTAATGTGCTTCTACAATATTCTATAAGTCTTTGAAAGGCTTACTTCACTTGCTCATTGTCTGTCTCTTCTGGGGGCAGATATCATGGCTTTCTGTGCCTAGCACGAGCCTGGCATATTGCCACATAACACTAAATAAATACTTGTTGAATGACTGAACTCTATGACCAGAGGGACTTGCTTCCACATGTAACTAGATCCTTCCTTGCAACATTTCTCCGACAGACCTCCTTATACACCCAAACCTGCCTGAAATTCAGGGTGGACACATAAACTCAATACCTTTGCTATGTGAGTTTTGGTAAGTAGATGGTAGGTCTACGTTCCATGTTTCACAGGAGACTTTCTTTCTAAAAGATCATGTCATAACCAGGAAAAGTAGGCAAAAAACCTACAAAGACATAATCTCAATAAAGCTGGAATTTTTGTTTGATTGCTTTGAATGGGGTACATGGAGAAACTTTCAGGTAAACATGGAAAACCTAGACAAAGAAGAAAGAGACAAGAAAGGAAAATCATAATAAATGACCCAATCAACTGGGGTAATTGTCAAGGGCCCAGCTGGGTGCTAGCCACTGAGAACACATGACTCATACCCTTCAGGGCAGTTTGTAATCTGTAGATCCATCATCCTATTCTAAGAAAATGCATGCTGCATGTACATCTTCTGCTGCTGCTGCTGCCAGGACACAAGCTGAAGTGAGAGGAGGATGTTTCTTTTTATCAAGTCAACAGAAATGCAGTATCACTTGTCCAATTGCTTCCATGTTGTTATTTTTCTTATTAACTCCCTAAACAAACTTCTGTTAAACATTCACTGCAGGTCACTCTCTGGGCTAAGTGAAATGCAATAACAAGATGACTTCTATTGTGTTTCTTTTCCTTAGTCTTTTTCTGTGGATGTAATGTTAATGTAAATTCATATTAGAATAATATTAAGTGTCCTGTGAATTGCATATTTTCTATTCATAGTTATCAACCAAGAAGAACTTATTGTTGAATGCCTACTCTGTCAGGTCTATCCCAGGACCAGCAGAAGAACAGAGAAGGATATTTGTGATCAGTCTCCTCCAGGAATTTCTTCACACAGTTGAAGAAACAAGATACAATCATTTAAAAAGAGAACTTTATTCCTTTTTCTACTATACATTTCTGCAAATCTAATTTTTTTTAAATCCATTTGTTTTCTAAGAAGCTGAGCAGGCAGTAAAATCTAAAATACTACCTTGCTTTAGCATTATTTTGTTCTTTCTTGGTGGCAATTTTTATTTCATTGGGAATTCTAGCAGTGTCAGGTTTTTACTCCCTACCAACATGAACAAATTGAACCTTTCACTCATCATCTCTGCATCCTTCAATTCTCTTCTTTCATTGATTGCTGGTTTTGCAAGCTTAAAGAACAATTTTTTGAGCAAGCTAACAACACTGAATCATACCAGTTCTGATCTTTAAAGAGTAACTGGGTCTTCATAAAAGTTTATGAATAATGATTTCAATTGAAAGGGAAGGACTGCTGCCTTTTATTTCTTTTCAGTCTCAGGTTTTCTCCTTCTCATTTGGCCACAGTCAATTGAATAAACAAGGCTATTTATATTTACTACTTTTCTAAGATTAGCAGGAAGTTCAGTCATGGGGGCTGCCAGAATCCTACAGAATTACACTTTTCACTTTAAGGAACATAGCTTTGTGATGGATGGTTCCCAAGGCTCTTTCGACTCTGCTTTCTGCTGTTTCTCGTTCTCCAGCCCATTGCATACTTCTGTTCATTTTGCAAAATATCTTACATTTTGAAGCTGAGACAAAATACTTAAAGAGAGTTGGAGCTGGGGAAAGAGAAATAGTTCAAGTGGATTGCCATGTTCCTGGAGATGTGATGATTTAGTTACTGATTCGGGTGTCATTTAGTCCTCATAGTAGCTCTATGAAACAGATGTATTTTACACACGAGGAACTGAGGATTAAGGAAGTTAAATATCCTAGTCAAAAAGTCACACAATTCCTGGGTAATAGAGCCTGGATTCGATTCCAAGCGAGCTTGGAATTGTCAGTCGTCCATGTTCGTACAAGTTGCTGCACACCCAATGGAGCCCTTGTCACAGTGCACCATTGTTAATGTCTTTCCTTTTCTTTCTCTCAGCTGATCTCTGAACTACTCCAGAATGCAGATTTTTTCTATCCCAAGAACCTACAATGTTTCTGGTACATTGTGAGTGCTTAATAATACGTATGGAGAGAATAAATAAATGAATACATCTGTTTGCCTTGATTACTCCAGAGATTGTAACAATCAAATTGAATAATATCAGTTAAATAATAATATAATATAAAGGCAATTTTAATAATGAACAAAATGTAAAGGTTGATGTTGACACTGGTAGCTGTTTTAGCTTGATTAGTAGATTGTATCTTTTGAAAGAAAATACTGTATTCTAAGAATTTTTACAGCTTCTATATTGTCTAGTTGGATCTTAAAAATACATATTTTTATGTATTTCATGAATATTAGTTGATTGACTGATTTTCTAATGATTTGTAATAGTAAGACATGAAAAGGCCTATGACAAGCTTTTTATTTTTAAAAGATCACTCCGGTAAAAGGGAAATATATTTGGGAGGAGGTGGATATAAACAAAATTGGAAGACCAGAATCCATAGCAGATAAATTATGAAGTCTTGACCACAGAAGATGTCAAAAGATGGTGAATCAACAATCTTTTTATACATCTGCCTAATCCCCCAAGGTATACAACAAAAATGTATAGGAGTCAAAACAATAGCCATTAACATGTCTGGAGGCATTGAATACTTTTCACTTGATCATAAGTGAATTCAATAATATTTTTAAAATAAAATATCCTAAAAAAGACACAAGTTAAAAAAAATAGGTATTTTTGTTTCAAAGCTTTTGCAAAAATAGTCTATCCTATTTAGTGTTCAATTTTGCAACAGTAAGTGGAAATGGCAGGTTGTACCTTTCCCTTTAGGGTAAAGCTCCTCTGGGGCCTTCCCATCTGCTTCTGCTTTGGTTTGAGGCAGTTTCTCCATTTCAATCTGTATATGGTTCTACTTTCATATTTCACTTGCCTTGTGTACTAAGAAAATACTAAATCTTATAACTGAGAACTGAGATGCCATAATGATAGTTCTGCTTCTTGTTTTGTCATAGTGTTATAAATATTGAAGAAGAGGATCCAACCCAAAATCATCTTCCAGGTATTGATGTTAATATTGCAATTAAAGAAAGCACAAAGTGCTTAAATAGCATTCCAAAGTAGGCAAATAAATCCACTATATGGCTTCAGAATATCTTCTTGACTATCAAACAACGAATACAGAAGTCTTTTTAAACACTTAAGGCCCTTAATATTTAGAACAATTTTTAAAATGGACCAGTAAAAGTGAAAAATATGCCCAAATGCTCCAATTATTGCTTATAGAAATTTTCCTTAAAGAAAAAAGTACCAGCATGATGAAAACCTTTAGGATAAATGTTAAAAAAGATTCAAATAATAAAGGTGGTGGAAAAAGAGGGGGAGGAATGATATTTGACTGTGTTCAATATATGTATACTTACATACTTTAATATAAAAATAGTCATCTGTCAGGAAAAAAACTGGCAAACGTGTGTTTGATATGAGTTGATAATTATTTTATTTCATTTTGTTTTGCTCTTGGTATCTTGCTAGTCATCCATTAGGAAAAAAAGAGGGATCTCTAATTAGAAATCTTAATAACAAGAGTCTCAAAGTTCTAGTCCATATTGATTGGGTAAATATTCTCATTTTATTGAAAGAAAGTTGACTCCTGGAGTATTTGAGACCAGAAGTCACACACGACCAGAGCTGGCCATTAATGCACATTTTGTACCATTCTATACTTGGCTCTTTACCCAATGTATTTTGCCTTTTCAGGGAGGCAGAGTAGCATAGTAGAAAAATAACTAATATAGAAGATTTTTTAAAGTCTAGTCTAGGAGATTAAAAAACACAAAAAACTTGTACCAAGGCTTGGTTCTCTCCCTGACTAAATGGAAAACCTTGAGAAAGTCTATTGAATTTTCAGGACCTCAGCTTCCTCAAATAAGTAGAATGCCTACTGTGACAAAGTACCGGATGAAATATGAGATAATTTTTAAATGGTGATTTAAATTTAAACAGAACTTTAGATTTTCAAAACTGAAAGCTGACATGACATCCTGTAATCCTCAGTGCATCACTATAACACAGATGTAGAGAATTCTACGCTGAGTGATAAAGTTCATGAGACTCCACAGGAATGAAAATCACTTTTTTTCTGTCTCATTTACACCCATTCACTCTTATTCTGAATAAAAGCCTCATTCATTTTAGTTGAAACTTCTTAATCAAAATATACTGAATATATGAGGGAGAAATCACTGGAAAATCCACAGCACCTCAAACTTAACATCTTACAAAGTGAACTTATCTTCATGCCTGTTTAAGCCTTCTCTTCCTACTATAATCTCCTAAATGTTTTTCCAATGTTCTAAGTTAGAAACCTCAGTAATCTTTTAAGTCTCCCCTCTCCACTTCCCAAGTTAAACCATACTACTTCTATTTTATGAATTTAGTTTAAAATACTCTTTCTCATATAATAAGTGCATACTTCTCTGTAACCATGTCCTCAGTCATGCCTTTCCCTCCACAGCCATCGAAACTCTATTTCATCAGTGAACTTTTCAAGTGGTTTCAACCCGTCTTCTTGCCCTGAGCCAGTCTCATCATCCTATACATCCTGTTGTGCTCTATGCCTGACAAATTAAAATCCAAACTCTTTCTCATGATCTAAGATGGATTTCTCAGACATATCCTAAATATTTTTCAGACCTTTACTCTGAAACTCTAACTTCTTCTGCTCACCATTCCTTTCCATCATACACAGTGAACAACTCTTGCTACTATTCTCATTATTCCTGAAAGTCATATTTTTCCATGACTCTATGCCTTTGTACATGTTACTTCTATATGCAGTGCTCTTCTTCCTTCCAATGTCCTAGGAAATTTTCCTTTTACTTTCCTGACATATTATTCCATTTTTTTAAAAACATGGGCTATCATTGTTCTTTACCTCTTCTTTTTGTATTCTACTTATTTTTTTTTTTGAGATATAATTCACATACAACAAAATTCACCATTTTAATGTGTACACTTCAGTGAACTTTAGTATATTGTTAGCTTGTACAGCCATCACCACTATTTCCTTCCAGAACATTTTCATCATCCCCAAAAGAAAGTCCATATCCATTAACAGTCACCCTCTATTTCCCCCTCTACTCAACCCCTGGCAAACACAAATCTATTTCCAGCTCTCTGAATTTGCCTATTCTAAACATTTCATATAAATGTGATCATACAATATATGGCCTATTGCATCTAGCTTCTTTCACTTAGCATATTTTCAAGATTCATCCATGTTCTGGTGTGTATTGGTACTGCACTCCCTTTATGGCTGAATAATATCCATGGATACACCACATTTTATTTATACATTTGTTGATGGGCAGGGAGTTTTTTCTACTTTTGCATTATTATGAGTAATGTTTATTATACTTCCTTTGAAATAAAATTAATTTGTTTTATTAATATTGCTACAAAGCTTCTATTCTATTCTCTATTCCTGAGTCCCACTCTCCAGAGGAAACCATTTTAAATTCTTAGTTTTTTCTCTTGATAGTTGCATTAGCTTTACAAAATTAGCTATTCCTTTCCATTTCAATTTTAGACACAGTTTATTGATAGTCTATCATAGAAGAATTCAGCAGTGTTCCATCCTATGCATACTTTCTTTCTCTTCCCCATCTTCCAAATTGTTACTTCACAGCTTTTATTTTCAATATCCAGTGTACAAATCACTATGTCATGTAAATATTTTCCACGGCTGACCCAACTGGGTTGACACATTATTTATGACCATACAATGTTTATCTATAAAACAGATAACTATCACCTATTAATGTATATGACTGTGTGTGTGTCTTATTCACAGCTGACACAGTAGGTTTGCAATATGGTCTATTGAAAAGTCTCAGGTCATTCTAATTCTTGTTTTGTTACATATTATTTGTTTTTGTTTTTGTTTTTTTTGTTTTGTTTTGTTATTCTCTCAGGAGCCTTTTCAGGAGTTTCTCTATACCCACCAGAATTCTGAGTAGAAAGTGTATGTGTATATTTTGTTTATTATGTTGGCCACTCTGTGATCTAGAAACTCATGGCCTTTAGTTACAGAAATTTTTCTTTGAAAAATTTTCTTGCCTTTGTTATTCTGATTTTGGATTGCTTGGAATTACTCCCTAATTATCTTTTTTAAACATCTTTATTGGAGTATAATTGCTTTACAATGGTGTGTTAGTTTCTGCTTTATAACAAAGTGAATCAGTTATACATATACATATGTTCCCATATCTCTTCCCTCTTGCATCTCCCTCCCTCCCACCCTCCCTATCCCACCCCTCTAGGTGGTCACAAAGCACCGAGCTGATCTCCCTGTGCTATGCAGTTGCTTCCCACTAGCTATCTATTTTACATTTGGTAGTGTATATATGTCTATGCCACTCTCTCACCCTGTCACATCTTACCCCTCCTCCTCCCCATGTCCTCAAGTCCATTCTCTAGTAGGTCTGTGTCTTTATTCCCGTCTTGCCACTAGGTTCTTCATGACCTTTATTTTCCTTTAGAGTCCATATATATGTGTTAGCATACTGTATTTGTTTTTCTCTTTCTGACTTACTTCACTCGGTATGACAGACTCTAACTCCATCCACCTCACTACAAATACCTCCATTTCATTTCTTTTTATGGCTGAGTAATATTCCATTGTATATATGTGCCACATCTTCTTTATCCATTCATCCGATGATGGACACTTAGGTTACTTCCATGTCCTGGTTATTGTAAATAGAGCTAAAACGAACAATTTGGTACATGACTCTTTCTGAATTATGGTTTTCTCAGGGTATATGCCCAGTAGTGGGATTGCTGGGTCATATGGTAGTTCTATTTTTAGTTTTTTAAGGAACCTCCATACTGTTCTCCATAGTGGCTGTATCAATTTACATTCCCACCCACAGTGCAAGAGTGTTCCCTTTCCTCCACACCCTCTCCAGCATTTATTGTTTCTAGATTTTTTGATGATGGCCATTCTGACCGGTGTGAGATGATACCTCATTGTAGTTTTGATTTGCATTTCTCTAATGATTAGTGATGTTGAGCATCCTTTCATGTGTTTGCTGACAATCTGTATATCTTCTTTGGAGAAATGTCTCTTCAGGTCTTCTGCCCATTTTTGGATTGGGTTGCTTGTTTTTTTGTTATTGAGCTGCATGAGCTACTTATAAATATTGGAGATTAATCCTTTGTCAGTTGCTTCATTTGCAAATATTTTCTCCCATTCTGAGGGTTGTCTTTTGGTCTTGTTTATGGTTTCCTTTGCTGTGCAAAAGCTTTTAAGTTTCATTAGGTCCCATTTGTTTATTTGTGTTTTTATTTCCATTTCTCTAGGAGCTGGGTCAAAAAGGATCTTGCTGTGACTTATGTCATAGAGTGTTCTGTCTATGTTTTCCTCTAAGAGTTTGATAGTGTCTGGCCTTACATTTAGGTCTTTAATCCATTTTGAGTTTATTTTTGCGTATGGTGTTAGGGAGTGTTCTAATTTCATACTTTTACATGTATCTGTCCAATTTTCCCAGCACCACTTATTGAAGAGGCTGTCTTTTCTCCACTGTATATGCTTGCCTCCTTTATCAAAGATAAGGTGACCATATGTGCATGGGTTTATCTCTGGGCTTTCTATCCTGTTCCATTGATCTAGATTTCTGTTTTTGTGCCAGTACCAAACTCTCTTGATTACTGTAGCTTTGTAATATAGTCTGAAGTCAGGGAGCCTGATTCCCCCAGCTCCATTTTTCGTTCTCAAGATTGCTTTGGCTATTCGGGGTCTTTTGTGTTTCCATACAAATTGTGAAATTTTTTGTTCTCGTTCTGTGAAAAATGCCAGTGGTAGTTTGATAGGGATTGCACTGAATCTGTAGATTGCATTGGGTAGTAGAGTCATTTTCACAATGTTGATTCTTCCAATCCAAGAACATGGTATACCTCTCTATCTATTTGTATCATCTTTAATTTCTTTCATCAGTGTCTTATAATTTTCTGCATACAGGTCTTTTGTCTCCTTAGGTAGGTTTATTCCTAGATATTTTATTCTTTTTGTTGAAATGGTAAATGGGAGTGTTTTCTTAATTTCACTTTCAGATTTTTCATTGTTAGTGTATAGAAATGCAAGAGATTTCTGTGCATTAATTTTGTATCCTGCTACTTCACCAAATTTATTGATTGGCTCTAGTAGTTTTCTGGTAGCATATTTAGGATTTTCTATGTATAGTATCATGTCATCTGCAAACAGTGACAGCTTTACTTCTTCTTCACCGATTTGGATTCCTTTTATTTCTTTTTCTTCTCTGATTACTGTGGCTAACACTTCCAAAATTATGTTGAATAATAGTGGTGAGAGTGGGCAACCTTGTCTTGTTCCTAATCTAAGTGGAAATGGTTTCAGTTTTTCACCATTGAGGACAATGTTGGCTGTGGGTTTGTCATATATGGCCTTTATTATGTTGAGGAAAGTTCCCTCTATGCTTACTTTCTGCAGGGCTTTTATCATAAATGGGTGTTGCATTTTTTTGAAACCTTTCTCTGCATCTATTGAGATGATCATATGGTTTTTCTCCTTCAGTTTGTTAATATGGTGTATCACGTTGATTGATTTGCATATATTGAAGAATCCTTGCATTCCTGGAATAAACCCCACTTGATCATGGTGTATTATCCTTTTAATGTGCTGTTGGATTCTGTTTGCTAGTATTTTGTTGAGGATTTTTGCATCTATGTTCATCAGGGATAGTGGCCTGTAGTTTTCTTTCTTTGTTATATCTTTTTCTGGTTTTGGTGTCAGGGTGATGGTGGCCTCGTAGAATGAGTTGGGGAGTGTTCCTCCCTCTGCAATATTTTGGAAGAGTTTGAGAAGGATAGGTGTTAGCTCTTCTCTAAATGTTCGATAGAATTCGCCTGTGAAATCATCTGGTCCTGGGTATTTGTTTGTTGGAAGATTTTTAATCACAGTTTCAATTTCAGCACTTGTGATTGGTCTGTTTATATTTTCTATTTCTTCCTGGTTCAGTCTCGGCAGGTTGTGCATTTCTAAGATTTGTCCATTTCTTCCCGGTTGTCCATTTTATTGGCATAGAGTTGCTCGTAGTAATCGCTCATGATCGTTTGTATTTCTGCAGTGTCAGTGGTTACTTCTCCGTTTTCATTTCTAATTCTATTTATTTGAGTCTTCTCCCTTTTTCTCTTGATGAGTCTGGCTAATGGTTTATCAATTTTGTTTATCTTCTCAAAGAACCAGCTTTTAGTTTTATTGATCTTTGCTATTTTCTCCTTCATTTCTTTTTCATTTATTTCTGATCTGATCTTTATGATTTCTTTCCTTGTGCTAACTTTGGGGTTTTTTTGTTCTTCTTTGTCTAATTGCTTTAGATGAAATGTTAGGTTGTTTATTCGAGATGCTTCCTGTTTCTTGAGGTAGGCTTGTATTGCTATAAACTTCCCTCTTAGAACTGCTTTTGCTGCATCCCATAGGTTTTGGGTCATCGTGACTCCATTGTCATTTGTTTCTAGGTATTTTTTGATTTCCCCTTTGATTTCTTCAGTGATCACTTCGTTATTAAGTAGTGTATTGTGTAGCCTCCATGTGTTTGTATTTTCTACAGCTCTTTTCCTGTAATTGATATCTAGTCTCATAGCATTGTGGTCGGAAAAGATACTTGATACGATTTCAATTTTCTTAAATTTACCAAGGCTTGATTTGTGACCCAAGATATGATCCATCCTGGAGAATGTTCCATGAGCACTTGAGAAAAATGTGTATTCTGTTGTTTTTGGGTGGAATGTCCTATAAATATCAATTAAGTCCATCTTGATTAATGTATCATTTAAAGCTTGTGTTTCCTTATTTATTTTCATTTTGGAGGATCTGTCCATTGGTGAAAGGGGGGTTTTAAAGCCCCCTACTATGATTGTGTTGCTGTCGCGTTCCCCTTTTATGGCTGTTAGTATTTGCCTTATGTATTGTGGTGCTCCTATGTTAGGTGCATACATATTTACAATTGTTATATCTTCTTCTTGGATTGATCCCTTGATCAATATGTAGTGTCCTTCTTTGTCTCTTGTAATAGTTTTTATTTTAAGGTCTATTTTGTCTAATATGAGAATTGCTACTCCAGCTTTCTTTTGATTTCCGTTTGTATGGAATATCTTTTTCCAACTCCTCACTTTCAGTCTGTATGTGTCCCTAGGTCTGAAGTGGGTCTCTTGTAGACAGCATATATACGGGTCTTGTTTTTGTATCCTTTCAGCCACTCTGTGTCTTTTGGTGGGAGCATTTAATCCATTTACATTTAAGGTAATTATCAATATGTATGTTCTTATTCCCACTTTCTTAAATGTTTTGGGTTTGTTATTGTAGGTGTTTTCCTTCTCTTGTGTTTCTTGCCTAGAGAAGTTCCTTTAACATTTGTTGTAAAGCTGGTTTGGTGGTGCTGAACTCTCTCAGCTTTTGCTTGTCTCTAAATGTTTTAATTTCTCCATCAAATCTGAATGAGATCCTTGCTGGGTAGACTAATCTTGGTTGTAGGTTTTTCTCCTTCATCACTTTAAATATGTCCTGCGACTCCCTTCTGGCTTACAGAGTTTCTGCTGATAGATCAGCTGTTAACCTTATGGAGATTCTCTTGTGTGGTATTTGTTGTTTTTCCCTTGCTGCTTTTAATATGTTTTCTTTATATTTAATTTTTGATAGTTTGACTAATATGTGTCTTGGCATGTTTCTCCTTGGATTTATCCTGTATGGGACTCTCTGTGCTTCCAGGACTTGATTAACTATTTCCTTTCCCATATTAGGGAAGTTTTCAACTATAATCTCTTCAAATATTTTCTCAGTCCCTTTCTTTTTCTCTTCTTCTTCTGGGACCCCTATAATTCGAATGTTGGTGCATTTAATGTTGTCCCAGAGGTCTCTGTGACTGTCCTCAGTTCTTTTCATTCTTTTTTCTTTATTCTTCCCTGCAGTAGTTATTTCCACTATTTTATCTTCCAGGTCACTTATCCATTCTTCTGCCTCAGTTACTCTGCTATTGATCCCTTCTAGAGTATTTTTAATTTCATTTATTGTATTTTTCATCATTGCTTGGTTCCTCTTTATTTCTTCTAGGTCCTTCTTAAATGTTTCTTTCATTTTGTCTATTCTGTTTCCAAGATTTTGGATCATCTTTACTATCATTATTCTGAATTCTTTTTCAGGTAGACTACCTATTTCCTCTTCATTTGTTAGGTCTGGTGTGTTTTGACCCTGCTCCTTCACCTGCTGTTTGTTTTTCTGTCTTCTCATTTTGCTTATCTTACTGTGTTTGGGGTCTCCTTTTCACAGACTGCAGGTTCGTAATTCCTGTTTTTTTGGTATCTGTCCCCAGTGGCTAAGGTTGGTTCAGTGGGTTGTGTAGGCTTCCTGGTGGAGGGGACTAGTGCCTGTGTTCTGGTGGATGAGGCTGGATCTTGTCTTTCTGGTGGGCAGGTCCACGACTGGTAGTGTGTTTTGGGGTGTCCGTGACCTTATTATGATTTTAAGCAGCCTCTCTGCTGATGGATGGGGCTGTGTTCCTGTCTTGCTAGTTGTTTGGCATAGGGTGTCCAGCAGTATAGCTTGCTGGTCATTGAGTGAAGCTGGGTCTTGGTGTTGAGATGGAGATCTCTGGGAGATTTTCATCGTTTGGTATTACTTGGAGCTGTGAGGTCTCTTGTGGACCAGTGTCCTGAAGTTGGCTCTCCCACCTGAGAGACACAGCCCTGATGCCTGGCTGGAGCACCAAGAGCCTTTCATCCACACGGCTCAGAATAAAAGGGAGAAATAATAGAAAAAAAAAAAGAAAGAGGATAAAATAAAATAAAGTTATTAAAATAAAAAAATTAAACTAATTATTAAGAAATAAGAAAAAAATTTTTAGAGTTAAAGAAAAAAAAAAAAAAAAAGGACGGACAGCTCCCTAGGACAAATGGTGAAAGCAAAGCTATACAGACCAAATCTCACACAGAAGCATACACATAAACACTCACAAAAAGAGGAAAAGGGGAAAAAATAATATATCTTGCTCCCAAAGTCCACCTCCTCAATTTGGGATGATTCGTTTTCTATTCAGGTATTCCACAGATGCAGGTATATCAAGTTGTTTTTGGAGCTTTAATCTGCTGCTTCTGAGGCCGCTGGGAGAAATTTCCCTTTCTCTTCTATGTGCCCACAGCTCCCATGGTTCAGTTTTGGATTTGGCCCCACCTCTGAATGTAGGTCGCCTGAGGGCGTCTGTTCTTCACTCAGGCAGGCCAGGGCTAAAGGAGCAGCTGCTTCGGTGGCTCTGGGTCACTCAGGCCGCGGGGAGTGAGGGGTACATTGTGCAGGGTGAGCTTGCGGCTGCAGAGGACAGCATGACGTTGCAACAGCCTGAGCAGCGCCGTGCGTTCTCCCGGGGACGTTGTCCGTGGATCACGGGACCCTGGCAGTGGCGGGCTGCACAGGCTCCAGGGAGGGGCAGTGTGGAGAGTGACCTGTGCCTGCACACAGGCTTCTTGGTGGCGGCAGCAGCAGCCTTAACATCTCATGCCCATCTCTGGGGTCCGCGCTGATAGCCGCGGCTCATGCCCATCTCTGGAGCTTGTTTAGGTGGCGCTCTGAATCCCCTCTCCTCGTGCACCAGGAAACAAAGAGGCAAGAAAACATCTCTTGCCTGTTCAGCAGCTCCAGACCTTTTCCCGGACTCCCTCCCGGCTAGCTGTGGTGCACTAGCCCCTTCAGGCTGTGTTCACGCAGCCAACCCCAGTCCTCTCCCTGGGATCCGACCAAAGCCCGAGCCTCAGCTCCCAGCCCTCACCCGTCCCGGCACGTGAGCAGACAAGCTTCTCGGGCTGGTGAGTGCTGGTTGGCACCGATCCTCTGTACGGGAATCTCTCCACTTTGCCCTACACACCGCTGTTGCTGCACTCTCCTCTCTGGCTCTGAAGTTCCCCCCCTCTGCCACCAGCTGTCTCCGCCCACGAAGGGGCTTCCTAGTGTGTGGAAACCTTTCCTCCTTCACAGCTCCCTCCCACTGGTGCAGGTCCCATCCCTATTCTTTTGTCTCTGTTTTTTCCTTTTCTTTTGCCCTACCCAGGTACGTGGGGAGTTTCTTGCCTTTTGGGAAGTCTGAGGTCTTCTGCCAGCGTTCAGTAGGTGTTCTATAGGAGCAGTTCCACATGTAGATGTATTTCTGATGTGTTTGTGGGGAGGAAGGTGATCTCCACGTCTTACTCTTACGCCATCTTGAAGCTCCTCAAGTGTAACTTTTTACAAGTAGAATTCCATTCTTTTGATCTTTATTAAATGACACCACGTGCACTCAAAGGAAACTAATTTGATCCTCAGCTGTGTTTCTTTATTAGGAAGTGTATCCTACTTGTGCTAATGACATAAATTAATCTTTAGTTAATTTTTATTAAGTATCTTTTCATTTTTGTGTCAATTACATATATAAGTAACACAATGGCATAAAATAGTTAAACTAAACACAAGCTGAAAGGACAAGGCATGTTCTTCAGTAAAATCTTTGGCAGTTGCTGGTCCTCTACGAAACAACCATGTCGGCGAATTCTATCAAATATTTACAGAAGAGCTAACACTGATCCTTCTCAAACTCATCAAAAACAAATAATTGCAGAGGGAGGAACACTCCAAAATTCATTCTACAAAGCCACCATCACCCTGATACCAAAACCAGAAAAAGATATCACAAAAAGAGAAAATTATAGACGAATATCACTGATGAACATAGATGCAAAAATCCTGAACAAAATACTAGCAAACAGAATCCAACAACATATTCAAAGTATCATACGCCATGATCAAGTGGAATTTATCCCAGGGATGCAAGGATTCTTCAATATACGCAAATCAATCAATGAGATACACCATATTAACAAATTAAGGAACTAAAGCCATATGATCATCTTAATAGATGCCGAAAATCTTTTGAGAAAATTCAACACCCATTTATGATAAAAACTCTCCAGAAAATGAGCATAGAGGGAACCTACCTCAACATAATAAAGGCCATATATGACAAACTCACAGCAAGCATCATACTCAATGGTGAAAAACTGAAAGCATTTCCACTAAGATCAGGAACAAGACAAGGATGTCTACTCTTGCCACTCTTATTCAACATAGTTTTGGAAGTCCTAGCCATGGTAATCAGAGAAGAAAAAGAAATAAAAGGAATACAAATTGGAAAAGAAGAACTAAAACTGTCACTGCAGATGACATGATACTAAACATAGAAAATCCTGAAGATGCCACCAGAAAACTACTAGAACTCATCAATGAATTTGGTAAGGTTGCAGAACACAAAATTAATTCACAGAAATCTCTTGCATTCCTATACACTAACAATGAAAAATCAGAAAGAGAAATTAATGACACAATACCATTTACCATCACAACAAAAGAATAAAATACCTAGGAATAAACCTACCTAAGGAGGCAAAAGACTTGTACTCAGAAAAGTATAAAACACTGATGAAAGAAATCAAAGATGACATAAACAGGGAGAGAAATATACTATGTTCGTTGATTGGAAGAATCAATATTGTGAAAATGACTATACCACCCAAAGCAATCTACAGATTCAGTGCAATCCTTATCAAACTACCAATGGCATTCTTCACAGAATCAGAACAAAAAATTTCACAATTCGTATAGAAACACAAAAGACCCCAAACAGCCAAAGCAATCTTGAGAAAGAAAAATGGAGCTGGAGGAATTCAGGCTCCCTGACTTCAAACTAAGCTACAGTAATCAAGACAGTATGGTACTGGCACAAAAACAGAAATATAGATCAATGGAACAGGATAGAAAGCCCAGAGATAAACCCACACACATATAGTCACCTAATTTATGACAAAGGAGATAAGAACATACAATGGAGAAAAGACAGCCTCTTCAATAAGTGGTGCTGGGAAAACTGGACAGCTACATGTAAAAGAATGAAATTAGAACACTACCTAACACCATACACAAAAATAAACTCCAAATGGAATAAAGACCTAAATGTAAGACCAGACACTATCAAACTCTTAGAGGAAAATATAGGAAAAACACTCATTGACATAAACCACAGCAAGATCTTTTTTGACCCACCTCCTAGAGTAATGAAGATAAAAACAAAAATAAACAAATGGGACCTAATTAAACTTAAAAGCTTTTGCCCAGCAAAGGAAACTACAAACAAGACAAAACGACAACCATCAGAATAGGAGAAAATATTTGCAAATGAAACAACGGACAAAGGATTAATCTCCAAAATATACAAACAGCTCATGGAGCTCAATATCAAACAAACAAACAACCCAATTAAAAAGTGGGCAGAAGACCTAAATAGACATTTCTCCAAAGAAGACATACAGGTGGCCAAGAGGCACATGCAAAGATGTTCAACATCACTAATTATTAGAGAAATTCAAATCAAAACTACAATGAGGTATCACTTTACATGGTCAGAATGGCCATTATTAAAAAATCTAGAAACAATAAATGCTGGAAAGGGTTGGTGAGAAGGGAGCCCTCCTGCATGTTGGTGGGAACGTAAATTGATATAATCACTATGGAGGACAGTATGGAGGTTCCTTAAAAAAAACTAAAACTACCATATGACTCAACAATCTCACTATTGGGCATATACCCTGAGAAAACCATAATTCAAAAAGAGTCAGGTACCACAATGTTCTTTGCAGCACTATTTTCAATAGCCAGGACATGGAACCAACCTAAATGTCCATCGACAGATGAATGGATAAAGAAGATGTGGCACATATATACAATGGAATATTACTCAGCCATAAAAAGAAATGAAATTGAGTTATTTGTAGTGAGATGGATGGACCTAGAGCCTGTTATACAGAGTGAAGTAAGTCAGAAATAGGAAAACAAATACCATATACTAACACATATATATGGAATCTAAAAAAAAAAAAAAATTGGTTCTGATGAACCTAGGGGCAGGACAGGAATAAAGACGCAGACGTAGAGAATGGACTTGAGGACGTGGGGAGGGGGAAGGGCAAGCTGGGACGAAGTGAGACAGTGGCATGGACCCTACCAAATATAAAATAGATAGCTAGTGGGAAGCAGCAGCATAGCACAGGGAGATCAACTCGGTGCTTTGCGACGACCTAGAGGGGTGGAATAGGGAGCGTGGGAGGGAGGCTCAAGAGGGAGGGGATATGAGGATATATGTATACATATGGCTGATTCACTTTGTTGTACAAGAGAAACTAACACAGTATTGTGAAGTAATTTTACTCCAATAAAGATGTATTGAAAAAAAAAAAAAAACAACACAACCACATCGACCTCATCCTTTTGAGAGAAACCTCTTTATGTTCTAAGCTGATGATAAGCCAGAGTTAAAAAAAAAAAAAAAAAAAAGTACATGAGTCCCCCTAATTATCTTCACTAAGTCTAAAGAACAAAATAGCCTATGCTACATACCTACTGTCACTGCTGTCCCCCCAACACTATTCAGAGTTTTATCTACCTTTTCTTTCCTCTCCGTTTTACATGCTGGGAGAGAGAATTTTAAAAGTAGTGGTTGAATCATCTGATGTTCTTTAATTGCAACTGTTATACTCCCTAGTTACACATTACAGTAACCTGGGAAGCTTTGAAAATTTACCTATTCTAGATGCCATTAAATCATATTTTCTGGTGTTGGGGAGGCAGAATGCCCCAAACAAAGTAAAATAGTTTATATATAATATGAGGTGATTAATATGTTAAAATGCAAAGCAAAAGTGAGTTCATAGAAGGTAGTGATTATTGTTAGCTGAAGTTTTAAAATAACATAGGTGGAGTTGGGGCTTGAGTTAGAACATTCAAATAATATCCTAGGTGGAGTCCTAAGGAGAGAGCTTGATGGAAAGAAAATTTATGAACTATGCCTGAGACTCCAAATGAACTCAGATTGGTTGGGGAAGAGTGATGAGACAAGCCTGGATAGTTTTAATATTCATTTGGGAAGCAATGGAAATTGATATTATATAACCAGGTAAAACCAGATGATGGAGATGATTGAATAGAAGGCTGAGGGTTCATCCTGTAGTTAAAATGGTTTTCATCAGAGAGGAAGGGAAAGGGATTAGAGAGAGAGAACAGCATCCAAAACTCTCGGGGGTCTTGAGGGTGCCCAGTCATAGTCCTGTTGCTTTCTGCAGCAGGTTTGATGATTTGGAGCTATCACTCTTCTCTCGATACATATCTTTCTCATTGCTCATTACCTAATGCTCATATCCCTGATACCTAGATTGTATGTGCAATTATTGAAATGTGTTTGCATTTATGGAATATGTCTGTGGTATTATTCATTGTACATCTCCTAACAGCAACTCACAAAATTTAAGTAGTTTCACAATGGTAATGAGCTCTACTCTAGTTACATAGTCTTGGATAAATCACCTAACCCCTTCAGTCTTGGTCTTTTCATTTATGCAACAAAGAGACAAGTCTAGGTATTTTCTAATCTTATGTATAGAACATCACATACATTTCTTATGATTATTCTCAGCCATACAAAGGATAAGGTTTGTAACTGGGACTGTTTCTTAACCATTTGCCCCCACTAGGTTTGGGCACACTATTATTTAAATAAAGAAGTGTATATCTTTCATTTTTTTCTGATCAATTCAAATAAAAATAACATGTTTGACAAGAAGGAAAGAATATTGATCTTATTTATTTTCGTTCTTTAGAACTGATGAATGAAGGCAAATAATACAATTGTAGGCTAATAAACTATACTGACATAAATATTTAAGACAAGTAAAGGAAATCATCAGATTCCATGTCATTTATACATAAAGTTTACAGAGCAAATAGTTAACCTTTAAAAGATTTTAATATATACTCCAAAATGGACAATTTAGGAATACATAATTATATAACATCGATTCTGTTAGATATGTGAATGTATATATTTTTGTTTTCCGTAAAATAGTTTCATGCTTATAAAAGTCACCCTAAGTCAACATGGGACAAAGAGAACAACATACAGTAGAAATAAACCAAGTATTAAATAGGATATAAGTGAGGAAAATATTATAAAGCAGTTACATTGTTGACACAAAAGAAAAAAATAAATTCACTTTTCTATTACTTAAAGGTAATTCACAATCATTTCCAGGAATTCTGTGAGAATTTAAGGCCATTTTTTCTAAAGATATGTTTTAATTTAGACACATCTGTCATTCTTGTCATAAAACTGCAATTCTTATAAAAACTGTACATGCAAAAATTCTTTACAATTAATTGTGTATAGGCAGATCAGTCAGTATATAGGAGTGGGTTATTTCACAAATGTGTTGTGCACTAAGTCACATGGTTGTGTATATTTAACTGGGAATTTCGCGAAAAACTTCCAGCCTGTGCACCCTGCGTGGCAACTTGGAAAGGAATTCAAATCAAGAGAGCCAGTATCCTTTTGACTTAAAATATCTAGACAAGGTACAATGAAATAGAAAGTTTAAAACATCTGTTACATGGTTCACAATCAAATATTCTGGATTTTAGTTTTTCTACATAGTATTGTAATATAAAGATGCTACTTTTTTTTTAATTAATAGCTACTTTATTTATTTATTTTATTTTTGGCTGTGTTGGGTCTTCATTTCGTGCGAGGGCTTTCTCTAGTTGCGGCAAGCGCGGGCCACTCTTCATCGCGGTGTGGGGGCCACTCTTCATCGCGGTGTGCGGGCCTTTCACTATCGCGGCCCCTCCCGTTGCGGGGCACAGGCTCCAGACGCGCAGGCTCAGCAGCTGTGGCTCATGGGCCCAGTTGCTCTGCGGCATGTGGGATCTTCCCAGACCAGGGCTCGAACCCGTGTCCCCTGCATTAGCAGGCAGATTCTCAACCACTGCGCCACCAGGGAAGCCCAAAGATGCTACTTTTTACACAAAGTATTTTCTGTGCATTTACAGTTCACGATGTTTGACTTTTTTATTATTTCTACTTAGCGTTACAAAACATAAACAAATTGCAGTCTAAATTTAGAACTCAAACTTCATGAAAAATGCATGTTCTTTCAGAATACACATCTGCTAAGTGTAAACTCCCATACTTGGCAAATGGCACAGAGGAACTGATTACTAAGCAGATGCAGCTTCATAAGACAATTCACTTACTGAGAAATATGAAAGTATCTTTACCTTCCCTTGCTTGCAATTGCATTTGTCCAGACAGTCATTCAAAGAGATATTGCTCTTGTGATTATAGCTATTGCAATTTAGAAGACAAAGGATTCAATATTCAAAACTTGTATTCTTAAGAACAGTTATAAAAGTATTAGAATTTAAAAAGTAGTAACATGTAAACATTGATATAGAGAGACTGCTTTCCTATATACATAGCAGTCAAGGACAATATTTGAGTTAAAAACACAGGTTGCGCTTTTCCCCAACAGTACATTGGAAATTAGCTGTTTTTGTCCAAAAAACATTTAAAGATTCAGAGAAGACATCCATATTTTGCTTCAAGCATTTAAACAATTTTTCTGTTGCTCATGCAACAACCGTATTTACAGTTTTGGTTTAGGAAGATAATAAATTTTGGATCCAAGAAAGCATACAAACCAATACTGCTGAAACCAAACTGAGAAAAGTATCTCATTCCCTGGTTCCTTATAGAGCACCAGGAGAAAAGCATAGCCTCAGCAGTTCTAACTGAAGTATAGTTACATTAGCATTTTGGAGCACAGTCATATTTGAGTATGTAACACATGTGTAGGTGGGGTGTACGGGGGAGGTGCAGGTGATGGCTTGATCCCTCTGGTCCTCATGTAGGAGAGAAACTGCTCTGGGATCTCCGCTAGGACATCTTTAGCTAATCTAGCCATGCTGAGTATGTGGTTTCCGCTTCTGTCAATATAATCCCTGAATGGCACAAACTAAATCAGAGGTGAAAGAAAGTTATTTAACAGACCTTAGCATGCTATTTAAATAAATTTAAAAAATAGAAACAAAAACCAACATATGTAAACATTTGGTTGTAGGAGAATCAGAGAAGCCTGGAATAATGGTGAAATGCATGATAATAACTATGCATTTTAAAGATATTTGATTTATTACAAATAGCTCTAACAGTGACCACAACTTTCTAATATATACTTTATCTAAAAAGGGATGTAATCCTTATCTATGTTTTTCCTGGCAATAACTCTTGTCTCCGGGTCCTGATATACCCATCATGTTGCTACATGTATTCTGCAGTTTTGAGTTCGACACCTAATTGGATGGAGCATTATCCTCTTCTGGGCTCAGTTTCTTGTCAAATGGAATTAATGCGTGCTTAATTCAGCTTTCAATGTAGAAGTATTACTCAAATCAGGGTTAAAAATAATAAATATTGTTAAAGAGTCCTAAACACATGTAAAGTGTTTTTAATTATGTTACTAGACCATCAAATCACATGGACAATGAATATAAAATTTACACAGTTCACATTAGTAGGTACCCGAAATATTCAGTACATTGAATCTTGCCCCAAATGTTTGTTTTTTATATCTGTTATTTGGAAAGGCAAAAAATAAACAACCAAAAACCCTCAGCATAAGATTTTGGTATACTTCTTATTGAAATATCATCAAATATCAATATTCTTATTTTTACATTACATAAAAATTATTGTTCTATCTTTATATAAACAATCATGTGAGAATCCTTATCACTGAATACTCTGGCAATAGATTGCCTGATTCCATTCTCATTTATAATGGTTACTTAATAAACACTGTGCTGTTTGAGGGCATTAGTTCAATTTCCTCTTACAGACATCATGATTCTTGAAAGCAACTGGGAATGATTGTAACTGTTAATGTTGTGATAGTTTGGGGACACAGTAATTTTAGGTCTTGGAGAAAAGGCACAGTGAAGACATTTCAGGAGGTTGTACAATTTTCAAATATAATATTTTAAAGTTTATATTAAATCATTTTTTCCTCCAGAGAAACAGTGTTCACACTCTCATCTCATACTGTAACGTAACTGTTTTAAATTTATTTTGAAAAATTTACTTTTGATTTAAGCAGTTACTCAAGATGTGCCTTCAGAAAATTAACTTTTATTAGGAAGCAGACTTTAAACCACTCAGGTTGCGATAAAGCAGGTTAAAATGTTAAGAAATCAAATAGCAAATGTAATACCATTTATGCAGTGAAAGCAGTCTCTTTTAAGGAAGAGCAGAAAAGGACTCCTTTCTTTTTAAAATAAGGCACCCTATAGACAGAAGAATACCCATATGACCATAATTTTACCCTGTCTTGATACCAGGTGGAAAACTCAGCACAACTTTTAGAAAAATGTGTTAGAGAGGTGACAAATCTTTCTCTTACCTTAAAGGTAGCTAAGTAAGGGTAAGAAAAAACTAACAGACTGAATATAATCTTCAGCTGAGAAGAGAAATAGGAGGGATATGAACATTTGTGAAGTCATATTATCTGACTTGGACAAGACCTGACAAAGAGGTGCAAACAAAGTTAGGTTTATTTTTCTCTCTGAAACTATAATTAGAAAGGTGAGAAAATAAGAATCAACATAGTGAAGGATTAATAGAAAAAGATCTCTAATTTCAGCTATAGCTTATTTCATTCTTATTTTAAAAGGCATAGTATTTAAAAAAAATTTAGTAATGATATGGTTAGTATATACATAATTACTTTTAAAATTTTAATTATTTTTTAACACCTTTATTGGAGTATAATTGCTTTACAATGGTGTGTTAGTTTCTGCTTTATAACAAAGTGAATCAGCTATACATATACATAATTATCTTTTAAACTATTTGTTAGGAGATCAGTTTTTGAAGAATCTATAGCTAATATCTACATTTCAGGGAAATGGCGACACTCTAGCAGATAGCTGATACTTCTCTAGGGAAGGGGGATATTATACCTGCTGTGTTTTTCCTTTACCTCAACTTTGCTCTTATATTTACTTTTATTTTGGTCTTTTCTCTTAGACCATGGTAATTAAATTCAATTATGTTTTTACTCCCTATTCTCACAACCTCTGGAATTAGACTTCCCAGGTTCAGACGCTGGTTCTGCTGCTTATTAGCTGTGTGGTCTTGGACAATTTACTACTCTGACTCAGTTTCCTCTTCTATAAAATGAGGATAATAATAATAATGCCTACTTCATTAGGTTGTTGTATTAAATAAGTCAACACATAAGTGCATAAAATAGTGTTCAACTCATAATATGTATAATATGATAGTTATTATTATTATTCTTCATTAATTTATAAATTTATATATACAATATAAATATGAAACTTTTCTTTCTAGTCTTTTGTTTACATTCATATCAAACTTTAAATATTTTTATCAATTTTTTTATCTCTTTCAAACTTAGGTACCAGTATTATAATCTAAAACTGTAATTCCTGATCTTTTTGTTATTTTAAAACACCTGTTTTTTCACCTTTCCAGCAAATGCTATAGGATGTGCTAAATTTTTTATTGAAGTAAATATAAATTCATTTTTAAGAATGTTATGATACTCCAGAATGTCAAAACTAAGATTCATAATCACTGTTCTCATAATACATACAGTTCTACTCATCTTTAAAACATGTTCATAAACAATGGGTAAGAAAGAAATCTTAGTTTTCAGCCAAGGAAGGAAGTATATATCTCATTTAACTTACATTTGCTAAATGCAGGCACAGATTCTGATACGTCCCTTGAGTATTAAGGGACCTTGCCCCTGGGTTAAGAGTAACTTATAGCAAGTGATATTATCAACAGGAGCATCTCTTATCCCACATGTGTGCTGGAAGCAGAGAAAAAGATGTTGAGAATCTTCTACTCACTAACCTAAATTATCTAATCCTTTTCCAAAGAAATATTCATCTCTTCAGTAAAGTCATGAGGTACTTCCCTAAGTGAGAGATGAAATTGACAAGTGACTCTGTTTCCTTTACCTCTTATTAATGTTAAATCTTACACTTTTGAGGACAAAAATATATTCTCTTTCTTTTTGGACTCTTGCTGATATCCTTCTATAGTAACAATTTTCCACTCAACTTCTCAGACCCCTCTGTTTATTGTCCCTTTTAATCACTCATTTCTGATCACTGCACCTGGGGACCTCCTGTTCAAAATAACATTCACACATTTGTGAATGTATGTTGATCACTGACTATTACCACAAATTAACTTGGACCCTTAAACTGTTCAGGTTAGAGGAACAAATCAATTTTTACTTTGCACTAATTTATCCCATTCGTATGAAGAATACAAATAAATGCATTCTGTTCAGTTGAAATATACCATTTCCTTGACACGCTACATCTTTCTTTTAGCATCTATCCTGTACAAGGAAAATGTTCTATGTGGTTGCTCTAACAGCTAGCTTTGCCTATTTGTGAAAAAAGTTTGAATCAGTTTGGGCAAATGAGCTTTTAATTGTGGTTCTGCTCAATTTTATTTGATTGTTCCTACTTTGCAGAGCTCCATTAGTGATTTTCAAGTCTAAACCTTGAAGGTAATTATTCTCCTTTTAATGAAAGATATGATTTAAATATAATTTTTAAGGGAATGATAGGCTGGACAGCAGCTGAATGCAGCCAGGAGAAATGATATTGCATTATATACAATGGCCAATCCACAGCACAAGCAAGCAAACAAACAAATGGAAAGCCTTTACATATATTGATTTAAGAAAATAATTCATTTAAGTTTTAGAATAACAACCATAGAATCTCTTCCTGCATACTGTTTATATTATAGTCATATGAGAGTGAATCTTGAGGCAATGAACATAATCACACATAAGACTGACTACAGTGTCATATGTCAAGATACAGCTACTATGAAACAGTGACATAAAAATGCCTTCCCACTGGACTATGCCAACATACTAACTAATAATAATAACTGAAACTGATATTAATGCATTTATTGAGCAACTGGTATGTGAGAGGCCTTCTGCTAAATGATTTAGTACAACATCTCATTCAGTTTCTTACAAAGTGAAAAGGTAAGAGAGCCTAAATAGACCCTATTTTCTGATATTATTTTAGCCAGCAGTGTTTATAGCATTGATTATGAGGGCTTAGATATTTCCTGGTGATAGGAAGATTGACAATATTATTCTTGGTGTGCCCTTGCAACCCCAATATTATAAATATTCAAGAATATTTCTATTCTTAAAAATAACTCATTTAAAAAATGTTTTAGTGAATGGTAGGGCCAGGAAACCTGTAATGGTGGAATGTTTTAAAATTTTATTCAAGGTGAGAGAAAAAATGCTAATTCTTCTTGAACACAATGTGATATATAAATGTTTACCCTGGGAACTCTTTTTAAAAGATCAATCACCATTTAGGAACTTTTCCATGAAATTAGAAAAGGGTGCATCAAATATCCGTAACTAAATATAGACATGTAAGTCAAGGTGTCACTGTCATTCAGGAGGCTACTAATTCTCTGGGAAGATTTTAGTTTACTGTTAGTATCTGTGAGATCTCATGACTCTCTCAGTTCAACTTTACATGGTAGAATCCCTTGAGTGTTTAGCTATATCTTCAGGTGTCTTCAAAATCTTTGGTGATCTCAGTGTCACTTTATGGTGATAGACTAGTCTCAAGATTCTGACTTTCAATGAGAGGAAATATATAATTATATATATATGTATATATGTGTGTGTTTTTATGTATCTTATACTGATAAGTAACAAAGTATTTTCATGTCTGTTACTTCCTCTGTGACTCACAACATCATGGAAAGAGCAAAGATAAAAGAATGGAGAGTCTGGAGGTAATGAAAGAAAGGCTCAAGGGAGATTTACTGACTTGTTCAAGATCATAGATCTGAGTCCTATCTCACTATTCTTTCCAATGTAGCATATCCAATTAGAGATGAAATACTTTCATGATCAAGGGAATTTTTGTTTTATAAATAAAATAACCAACAACTGTTGGTTGTCACTAACATAACATGTTAATCCTCTTAAAGTGAATCTTAATGATGTGAGCAATCTTAACTACCTTCTAAGAGAGAGAGTAATACCAGTTTCCCTTAAGCATCATTTAAATGATACTATGAGATATGAAGCTGTCTCTTTTAACTTGGTAAAAATGCATTACAACAGCAACATAATACATTTTAAAGGACTTCAAATTCATACTTCCATGCAGTAATTTGATTTTTTGGTTACTGTGAACTAGACATTATGGAGAGATTTTTAGAAAAAGTGCAATTACTTGGACTTATAATTATGCTAATCAGCGTAAGGTGAATAATCGTGTGTCTAATTATAAAAAACAAAACATCGTGGGATTCTTAAATAGATGACCACATCACCATGTTCCCTTTCTCAGCTGCTTTTAAACGAATTATTCATATGTGTGTGCTTTTTACGTTACCAAGAACATTAGGTTAAAATGTTAACATTTTAATGTTAATATTTAAACATTAGGTTTAAATAATATTTAATTACCTTCTTAAAAAACTGTTATACAGATGTTTCTATTTTAAAACTTAATTTTGCTGACTGATGAAGAAGAATGCTTTTTTATCTTTGTCAAGATTAATCTTTATAATATATTTACAGATTATTTTATATTATTCTCCCTCTCTAATTTTTAAAATTATTTTTGTTGTATTTTACTGAGTTCTATTTCAGTCATGTATTTTATATATATTATCTGATAAAATCTTTAAACAATGCCAGAACACTGAAATTTAGAAAGCTTATCCAAGTTATCACAGTGGACAATCCAGGATTTGAACCAAATTCTCTTGCATTCCAAATTAGATTATCTTAATGACTGTATTATGGGTGAATATATAGATTATTATTTAGGAGATAATATTGAATTCCATTGTTTGCTCCTTTAAGTGCTCAAATTGTACTGAGAACTTTCCTTTCCTATTTAGTCTTCCCTTCACAGTCTTTTTTTGCTTCTGACATCCTAAAAGATATGAAGACTCTAAAGTATGCAGAAATTTAGTTGATTTAACTCCTTTGTTTCACTTATAAATATTAATTGCATTTTTTTCTTTCTATTCACTCCCAGAATAGTAGGCTTTAGTTAAGTATTTTTCTTGATTCTAATAGAATTATGAATCATATATATGTCTATATATCTATATAGAGAGATATATAATCTCTTATTATGTTATATTTTATTATAGTATTATACATATTATTATATGTTACCATGTATTATATTAATATTATTATTTATATATTTTATATAATTTTTGTATTTATATACAATTATAAGATCTATTTTTCCACTTTTCTAACCATAAGCTATGGGGGAAATAGAAAAAAATCTACATTTTTGGTTTGTTTCTACTAAGTTTACTTACACTGAATATGCATCACCTGTCTTAAAATATATTTAATCTTTATTGAGGCCTAAGTAATAAATAGATAAACAACATTAAAAGCCTGTTATGTTTCTAGCTTTTAATTTTAGTAAAGATCTCAATGATATTTTCTGGTAATAATAAAGTAGGAAAAGACACTTATTAACAATTCTACTTCATATATGGTGAACATGAAGTATGGGGGAAAGTAATTTGGTGCTTGTTCTAGGCCATTAATTAACATGCATTTTATAGAGAATCAACTGCCTCAATCAAACAGAACCTGAGACTCTTGATTTCAATTTAAACTCTTCATTTACAAATCAGAGATGACATGGGCTCTTCACAATGAACAAAATAAATAATTTTCATTAAATTGCTTACCTGCACAATGTCCCTTTCAGCATATTTTCCTCTGGAGGAAACTCTTACATCATCTCCATCCAATTCAACCATTGCTTGAAAATAAAATAGGATCATTTATTCAGTGCATTTTAGCTAAATACTATAACAAATGTAGGCAATAATGAAATCAAGATGTATGAAGTAACAATATGTCCTATGTTAAAGGCGGAAAGCTTGTTGATCCTTTCATCTCCTCGGTGATTTCTTCCACAAAACTTAACTGAGTGCAAATTTTACAAGTGGAGAAAGCAAGCTCAGACCTCATGTGACACTTTGAAAGATGAGGAGAACCTATGCAGTGTAGAAGTCTTTAGGTACATCTCCCCATTCTATAGATCCTTAACTCTGGATTACATGCTTACATGACTGATTCGGCAAGTGATGCTAATTCATTCCATTTTAATTTTTTCTTTCTAATTTAAGAAACTAGGCACTAATCATTATAGAACTTCCAATAGCAATTTGAACTTTATTCTCTTTGAAACTACACAAAGCTATATAATCATATTGTCTGTAATCTTTTTACGAATAGATTTAAAAACAAAAAGGCATTTGCTCTGCTCTTATGGTGATTGGATAAAGCATGAAATTTCTGAAGTATGATTTTTTTGTTGATTAAAAATAATTTCAACATTACATAGATCAACTGGTATTTGGGAATACTGTGATATAACGGAACAGCTGGTATACAATAATGTTACGCTGCAATTAAGAACATTTTCCAGAGTTTAATGTTTCAGTGAGAATTCTCTAAGTAACTAATTACATGAGGAATGCTAATTTGTACTTAAAGTATATTCTCCTACTAATAATCCATTTTGTATGCACATGATATTCACCAGACTCCGGAGAGCCACTTGCAATTATGTTTGCTTTGTCATCTTCTAAAAAATATTAGAATACAATCCTCACCTTTTCACTATTTTCTTCAGTGCTTGGATAATGTATTTGGGTTAAAGACATTTTACTTTTTTTCCTATTTTATTTTTTTTGATTGAGGTATAATTGACAAATAACATTATATTATTTTTAGCTATATAACATAATGATTCGCTACTTGTATATATTGTGAAATGATCACCACAATGAGTCTAGTTGACCATACATAATTACAAATTTTTTTCTTCTGATGAGAACTTTTAAGATCTATTCTCTTAGCAACCTTCATATATGCAATACAGTATTAACTATACTAACCACACTGTACGTTACATTCGTGTGACATACTTATTTTAAAACTGGAAGTTTGTACCTTTTGACTGCCTTCACCCATTTCACCGACCTCCAATGCTGGCAAGCCTCTGGCAACCACCAATCTGTTTTCTATATCTATAAGCTTGTTTTTTTTTAAAAACAGGTTTTAAGTTTTACTTTTCTACACATGTTCAGGAATCAATGTCTGGGCTGAAACATTGCCAGTACACATAATTGTTAGTGAGCCATCATCCAATAATCTCCTTAGATATATAATATATGTCATAATTTAGTAACATGTAAATTACCAATAATAAGGTAATTAACTTATTCAAAATACAAAAGAACTATTTTTTTCTCTCCTAGTTATTAGGGATTTAAATAGGAAAATTCATTATACTCAAATATTTTCAATAGTTAATTCCTTTTTTTGGTCTAAGTTTGTTTTCAAAATTTTCATATTACTTTGAGACATAAATGTACATTGATAGTGACATGCCAGCAATTGGAGAATCTTCTCCTTTATTATCTATATTTGCTAATAACTCCTAACAATTACCCTATACTCACTCTAAAATGGGAAACAAAAATTAGATGATAATCTGGGCCTCACCTTCCACAATCCTCTACAATCTCCATTGGCCTTTGTAAGTGTTTTATTTCAATTAAAGACAGTGACAGTTATTCAGGCAATAGTGTATTAGAATGAGATCCTATAAAATATCTCCCACTTTTCAGTATGTCCTTTGAGTTAAAAGGCTATGGGTAGCAGAATTGGAGGCTACACTTTTGAGAGCAAGAAGAAAAGAAATAGCATATAAGTGGTGGAAGGGAAATGTTCACTCTTCAGTTTTTCAGATCATCTAGTCCTCAAGGAGCCTGAAATTGTAAGCACAGGTTCCCCATCAGTACCCGTCTCTGGAAAAAGATATATAAGGTACAGACCTGTATTTCTTTCTAGCCTTGGGAGACAAAATCATATTAGAATCCC